>NC_074728.1:18761541-19129041 GCF_947242115.1 Biomphalaria glabrata | reverse complement strand
TTGTTACAGAAACAAGCAACAAGAGCTTATGGCCTCTAAGTCAGGGATGTCTCTAAAGTCGGCCAAATCAAGATCCAGAACGGCACTGGCCTCCAAATCAAAAACGTCGCAATTGTCGTTAAGATCCCCGAAGGATGTGAAGACCAAGGGATCAGGAACGTCAATCAAGTCCAAACAGACTGCTATCACCAATCTTGAAGAGTCCGTCTCTGTCTAAATCTCAGAGGAAAAAGCACCGCAGACGTTAGTAATATGCAAATTTCAGCTCACCAGAATTAGTTTTATTGTAAGAACACGTTTAAGAAGCTATTTATGTTTAGCTTAAAAGGTCATTTCATCTCGAATAAACAAACAATACATATATCAGTTGAGTTTATATTTGAATCTATAAGTAGTTTTGAAGGCTAGGGATGAGTGTAGTATTTCAAGTGACCACACTAACACAGCTGTCAACCCTCTTCAGCTAAAGTCCTTGTCCGCGTTGAATCTATAGTAGAACGTCAATTATTGGTTATCCGGATACTCAATCGTCCGGATAACCGAATGCGGAATATTATAAACAGTTCATTTCACTAAAAATATATTAGAAAGACACAAAGATAAAGGCGAATTCCTCGTCCCATATGCTAGGACAAATTTGTACAAATACTCCTTCTTCCCTAGTGCTATTAGAGCATGGAATGGGTTGCTTGAGTTAGCCAGGAAAACCAGTGACTTGGCAGAATTTAAGTCGACATGCATGACTAGATTGATTTAAGAATACGCGTAGGACGTAGTAACGTCTGTATTTTACAAGCTAAGATATAAAATATATTATTATCGGGGTATCACGCCCTACGTCAACATAAAATCCAGCTCCACGTTTCCCTAAACAGGGCGATTAAAAATGTATAACTTCAATTCCATTGTCCTCACGTTTCATTCCTTTCAAAGTGGATAAAGCCCCTGTTTCATTCCTTTCAAAGTGGATAAAGCCCCTGTTTCCCGCCTCGAACCACAATTAACTAGAACAGTGTTTCCCAAACTGTGTTCCCCGAATCCTAGTGTTCCGCGAGGCCTGAATAGGCGTTACGTAAGATACTGGAATTGTTGACTCCAGTTTTTGTTTAGACTTGCAAACTCACGCCACAAGTGTTATCTCAATCGTCCTGTGACTTGGCCTGGTGTAAAGGTGTAGTTTTTATCATACAGCGTAATAAAGCTTACATCAACTCTTGTCTGTCTGTCTGGTAAAAGGTGTGCTCACGTTATTTTTCCCACAACCATTCTCGGATCAAGTTGAAACTCTTCGCATAATTATTCATTGACATAGACAAGGCATGAATAAAAAAAAAAGTAACCAATTAAACAGATAATTAGTTATTTTGTTGCATAGCAACAAGGGAAACTAATTGAGACAAATTGCAACTTGCCACGTCACAGGTCTGCATGACGTGGAAACGAGCTATTGGTCTCCACTGCCCACAGCTGGCGATGTCACAGGTCAGTGTTGAGTCCTACAGTAATAATGGTATCGCTTCTACTCATTGGTATCGTTTTACTCAAGGCCAGATTTTTTTACAAATATTCAACTAAAAGACGACACATATGAAAATATTAAACTGTCACTACGAGATGGCTTCTATTCAGATGTAATCTTCGGCTTTGATTTCGTAAACCTACACAAGAATCTACAAATTCCATTAAATCGAAAGAGACCACCTCTTCGTGTAGGTACTCTTAAACCTGCTTAAGTCTAAAGTGTCAAAGTTATTTGTTCCTTCTAAAAATCTATTATGAGCTTTTCATTTTTTTTTGTCATTTAGTTCTAAAAAGTTGTCAGTGCACCAAGTCTAGAAACATCTTATGTGAAAATGGGTCATATAGGCATCGACGAAATGAACATGCAAATACGATGGAGTTTCCATTATCCGAATGTCACTTGGAACATTAAATATCTGGATTGGGAGTCTTTACCCGATCGCTCATTTTTGTATTGACAAAAATTTTTCCGATATAAGTAAATATCTTTTTTCAACAAATTATTCAACCTAGCAAGGCTATACTATATATATATATATATATATATATACAAGAATTGCTCGCTGAAGGGTATAGGATTGAAAAATGGAAAAGACTATTAAAGAAAAACAACTCTTTAAAAAATACTGTTATAGCTCTGCCATGCGCACTGCAATCCAGGCTAGTGCAAAAAGAAGGTTCGCACTATTAGTGACAAGACTAAGTCGGATGTTGACGTTAGAGAGAGAGAACGATTTCCGCCCAAGTGGACAGCGGATGTAAAGATGCTGTGCTCAAGACACGTTGTTCTACATGTATTTGTGATGTCCTGTAAATGAACATCTCTGTCTCGTTGAGTTTGCCTCCCTTCAGTTATTACAATACATTAGTCACATGAAATGAGAGACTGACTACGTAGTTTATTAATCCTTTATTCTTCTTCAAAGTACATTGATGATGTTCAGTTTATTTTGATATTTTTTTCGTACACATTTAGCAATTTATATCATCGGTGCCCAACCTTTTTCGGCTCGCGGGCCAAATTTATTTTCGAGTCACGGGCCGCATTGCCTCAAAAAAAAAAAAAAAAAAAAACATTAAAAAAAAACGTCAAGTCCAATAGAATCCATCCTCTACACTCTAGCTTCATTATGAACGTTGGTGAAGAAGTTGAGTCGGTTCGGATAGTATGCGTAAGGGGAAGGACATGGCCCGCGTGCCGTAAGATGGGTACCACTGAACTATAAGAGTAACACAAATAGCAAGATTAAGACAGCTGTGACGGCAAAACACTTCCGGTTGACCTTTGACCTCTCTGCGCTGTTCGTACTTCTCGCTGTCTCTGTGAAATAAACACCACATACATAGGGAAAAGAAACGCACAATTATTTATAAACACAGCAAGATTTATCGCCCTTTTTTCCTATACACAACAAAATAAATCAATTACCACTAATTAATGAGCTAATTGGTACGTTTTTATGTATTAATTCATGTTTTGTCATCGACCATGAACAAGTGTGCAAAGTTTCAACTTGATACGAGAATGGCTACTGGAAGAAATAGGGTGTTCAAGATTTGGACCAGAAGGAACGAGAGGGTGAGTTGATAAAAGCTCTGTAAAAATAACCAAGGAAGTCGGTAACAGTGAAAGACATCGCTAAGATCTACAGTTGCCTCTTGATAGTTCCACTGTTCTGGAGGGATCTCATATTTCCGAAAAAAGTAATTAATAATTGATGCAGATTTACTCAATAGAAGCATTTGATTTTTTTTTCCTTATATTTTACTTGTTTAGGAATATAAATAATAATGAAAAAAAAAATCTCTTTATTCGTCTAACTCTAAAGTAAAGTTCCGCTTTCAGAACTTGTGGTGTATAAGGCAGATGATGTAAAGGTCATCTGTTTCTGTGGTCTACAGATAACGAGGGTGTTATATGGCCAGCACGACGACCAACCGCCTTTACTTTTTCCCCAGTTAATGTCAGGTACCCATTAGAGCAGGGCGGACTCGGAGGCGCCCAAAGATCTCAAAATTAGAAAATTTTATTCGTCTTGGTAAAAATTGGTATTGAGAAATATGTTCTATTATGTTTGCTTATTTATAATTAACAATGAATGTAACGGCTCTTTCATGGGCGTGGTGGCTCAGTGGTTAAATGCTTGGCTATCAGGCCTATGGGGTTTCAGGTTCGAATCCAGTGAAGACTGGGGTTTTGAATTTCAATATTTTTAGTTTACCTAACATTAGTTTGGCCAATGTAAATGCGGTTGGTCGTTTTTCTGGCCTCATGACACCCTCGTTAACAGTGGGCCACATAAAAAGATGACCCATACCTGGAAAGGTGTGAAAGTATATTTTTTTTTAAAGTATTTCACTCACCATCACATTGTCTATAATGTGTGAGCTTCAATGTGGCTCATAAAGAATGTGGCTCATAAAGAATGTGGTACATAAGAATGTGGTTCATAAAGAATGTGGTACATAAGAATGTGGTTCATAAAGAATGTGGTACATAAGAATGTGGTTCAAAAAGAATGTGGTTCATAAAGAATGTGGCTCATAAAGAATGTGGTACATAAAGAATGTGGTCCATAAAGAATGTGATTCATAAAGAATGTGGCTCATAAAGAATGTGATTCATAAAGAATGTGGTTCATAAAGAATGTAATTCATAAAGAATGTGGTTCATAAAGAATGTGGTTCATAAAGAATGTGATTCATAAAGAATGTGGTTCATAAAGAATGTAATTCAAAAAGAATGTGGTTCATAAAGAATGTGATTCATAAAGAATGTGGTATATAAAGAATGTGGTTCATAAAGAATGTGGTTCATAAAGAATGTGATTCATAAAGAATGTGGTTCATAAAGAATGTGGTTCATTAAGAATGTGGTTCATAAAGAATGTGGTTAATAAAGAATGTGATTCATAAAGAATGTGGTTCATAAAGAATGTGGTTCATAAAGAATGTGGTTCATAAAGAATGTGGTTCATAAAGAATGTGGTTCATAGAGAATGTGGTTCATAAAGAATGTAATTCATAAAGAATGTGATTCATAAAGAATGTGATTCATAAAGAATGTGGTTCATAAAGAATGTGGTACATAAGAATGTGGTTCATAAAGAATGTGGTACATAAGAATGTGGTTCATAAAGAATGTGGTACATAAGAATGTGGTTCAAAAAGAATGTGGTTCATAAAGAATGTGGCTCATAAAGAATGTGGTACATAAAGAATGTGGTCCATAAAGAATGTGATTCATAAAGAATGTGGCTTATAAAGAATGTGATTCATAAAGAATGTGGTTCATAAAGAATGTAATTCATAAAGAATGTGGTTCATAAAGAATGTGATTCATAAAGAATGTGGTTCATAAAGAATGTGGTTCATAAAGAATGTAATTCATAAAAAATGTGGTTCATAAAGAATGTGATTCATAAAGAATGTGGTATATAAAGAATGTGGTTCATAAAGAATGTGGTTCATAAAGAATGTGATTCATAAAGAATGTGGTTCATAAAGAATGTGGTTCATAAAGAATGTGGTTCATAAAGAATGTGGTTCATAAAGAATGTGGTTCATAAAGAATGTGGTTCATAAAGAATGTGGTTCATAAAGAATGTGGTTCATAAAGAATGTGATTCATAAAGAATATGGTTCATAAAGAATGTGGTTCATAAAGAATGTGGTACATAAGAATGTGGTTCATAAAGAATGTGGTACATAAGAATGTGGTTCATAAAGAATGTGGTACATAAGAATGTGGTTCAAAAAGAATGTGGTTCATAAAGAATGTGGCTCATAAAAAATGTGGTCCATAAAGATTGTGGTCCATAAAGAATGTGATTCATAAAGAATGTGGTTCATAAAGAATGTGATTCATAAAGAATGTGGTTCATAAAGAATGTAATTCATAAAGAATGTGGTTCATAAAGAATGTGGTTCATAAAGAATGTGATTCATAAAGAATGTGGTTCATAAAGAATGTGGTTCATAAAGAATGTAATTCATAAAGAATGTGGTTAATTAAGAATGTGATTCATAAAGAATGTGGTATATAAAGAATGTGGTTCATAAAGAATGTGGTTCATAAAGAATGTGATTCATAAAGAATGTGGTTCATAAAGAATGTGGTTCATAAAGAATGTGGTTCATAAAGAATGTGGTTAATAAAGAATGTGATTCATAAAGAATGTGGTTCAAAAAGAATGTGGTTCATAAAGAATGTGATACATAAAGAATGTGATACATAAAGAATGTGGCTCATAAAGAATGTGGTACATAAAGAATGTGATACATAAAGAATGTGGTACATAAAGAATGTGGTTCATAAAGAATGTAACTCATAAAGAATGTGGTACATAAAGAATCTGGTCCATAAAGAATGTGATTCATAAAGAATACGGCTCATAAAGAATGTGATTCATAAAGAATGTGGTTCATAAAGAATGTAATTCATAAAGAATGTGGTTCATAAAGAATGTGATTCATAAAGAATGTGGTTCATAAAGAATGTGGTTCATAGAGAATGTGGTTCATAAAGAATGTAATTCATAAAGAATGTGGTTCATAAAGAAAGTGATTCATAAAGAATGTGGTTCATAAAGAATGTGGTTCATAAAGAATGTGGTTCATTAAGAATGTGGTTCATAAAGAATGTGATTCATAAAGAATGTGATTCATAAAGAATGTGATACATAAAGAATGTGGTTCATAAAGAATGTGATACATAAAGAATGTGGCTCATAAAGAATGTGGTACATAAGAATGTGGTTCAAAAAGAATGTGGTTCATAAAGAATGTGGTTCATAAAGAATGTGGTTCATAAAGAATGTGATTCATAAAGAATGTGATTCATAAAGAATGTGGTTCATAATGAATGTGATACATAAAGAATGTGGCTCATAAAGAATGTGATACATAAAGAATGTGGCTCATAAAGAATGTGGTACATAAAGAATGTGATACATAAAGAATGTGATACATAAAGAATGTGGTTCATAAAGAATGTGGTACATAAAGAATGTGGTTCATAAAGAATGTGATACATAAAGAATGTGGTTCATAAAGAATGTGGTACATAAAGAATGTGGTTCATAAAGAATGTGGTACATAAAAAATGTTGTTCATAAAGAATGTGATACATAAAGAATGTGATACATAAAGAATGTGGCTCATAAAGAATGTGGTACATAAAGAATGTGGTTCATAAAGAATGTGATACATAAAGAATGTGATACATAAAGAATGTGGCTCATAAAGAATGTGATACATAAAGAATGTGGCTCATAAAGAATGTGGTACATAAAGAATGTGGCTCATAAAGAATGTGATACATAAAGAATGTGGCTCATAAAGAATGTGATACATAAAGAATGTGGCTCATTAAGAATGTGGTACATAAAGAATGTGGTTCATAAAGAATGTGGTACATAAAAAATGTGTTTCATACATGTGTGTGTGTGTTAATGTTAAATTTGGTTATTATTTGGTATACATTTACATAATATACAATGTTAGACTTTGCCTGTGTGTGTATGGAAGTTTATTTTATTCATAACACTTCACGTACACCCCCCTCAAGCCCCGCCCGAACATGAAGTTGAATCGATCACTGAACCGATCATTATAGTAGGCCCGAACACTGACATGCTACGTCACAACCTGTGGGCAGTTTAGACCAATAGCTCGTTTTCCACGTCACAGGTCTGTACAGGTCAGTGTTGAGGCCTTCCTGTAACTAACGGTCAAGGTGTGTAGGTACACGTTACCTCTTGGGATTGAAAACACTGTGTAAAGGGCGCGACTTAAAAGGCGATTCCCTTCATTGTAGACAGAGCAAATAAACGTCCACCCGTCGTTCTCAGGAGCCACTATGTACGACAGCTGGGACTTGTAGGATGACTTCATACAGTTCTTGTCATCAAGAGATTGCTTTGGCTGCGAATTCGTAACATTGAAGCTGGCACTTAGATCTTGAAGATTTAACGCTGACCATACAGGCTGTAGGTTGTGTTCACCCTGTTGGGAAGACATTAACGTGTGGACTTCTCGGCAAGCGAACAAACAGAAAGATACCTAAATATGTACCATTGTGGGGCGTGCGGCCACCTAACAAGGGGGCAAGAGCTCGAAACCCAGGTAGAGCGAAGGCCCCCGTCGGATCCCTCTCGGATACGCCTATTCGCATGGAATATTCAAGACGTGATTTTTTTTTATTGTCAAAAGTAATAATGTTTTAAAGATGCTTTTCTAATAAATGTTTTTTTGTTTCTTTAAAATGTTTTACATGTTTCGGGTGTTCCTTCAATCTACTTCCTTATCCAAACATCCCGCTGGACGACGGGGGATGGCAGCGAGCAGGGCATGAACCCGGGACCGTCGAGATAATCAGTCCAGCACGCTAACCGCACGACCAGGCATTGTTGTTAACTTAATAAACAAATTAATAGCCTGCTATTGATAAAGAGATATACTTCACATTACGGCATGACATCTACCGGATATGTACAATAAGTCAGACTAGCGATTTTAGATCATCTTTCAGCATTGATTTGTAGTTGAAACAAAGAAAAAGAAAAGATTTAGTATCGAGCTTGTACTTCGGCAACGTCTGCTCGGTGTCCCAGCACAGTTACCAACAGAGCTATTTGCATTTTCATTTAAATGGAACTAGAATGAGGATGTAGATCTACCTAAACTAAACTTCTGATTTAACACTCTTAGGATCTATAAATAGTGCCCTATAGCTAGTACCTTACTTAAACAAAGAGCTATTCTTACTTCGAAGGTGCATGTCAAAGTGACCATTCGGCCCAAATCTTGTTCTGTAGTGAACATCCCCTGAAATCCTGGGGGGTCGCTCGTTATTGGGTCATGTCGGATGGGTACTGAAGAAAATAATTGTATAGACACATAGAACAGTGGCTAATATTTTTTAATATTAATAAATCGAAGAGACCCACACATTCGGTAGACTCAATAATTAACATTCACGTACACTCAACTTATCTTAGAAGTTTTGGAATAAATGGAACCTTCACACTCGAGCGAATAAACTATGAAAGAAAAAGCCTGCTGGTTGCGTTTTTGCAACACCATTCGTTACGAAGGCCTTAACACTGACCTGCTACGTCACAACCTGTAGGCAGCAGAGGCCAAATAGCTCGAGTACACGTGGTACAGACAGGTTGCGACGTTGCAAGTCAGTGTTCAGACCTTTCTATGACGATTGGTCTCGAAGTATGTTTAACAAAACGCTTGACAGAGCTCAATCAGATGACCAGGGAGAAGCCAAGCAGGACCAATTGTTATCGAAGACCTGAACGCTTACACGTGATTTAGAAACCTATGGGCAGTTGTGTCATTGTGCTGTTACATTTCTCCTATTGGCTTGCAAACTCTTATAGGTTAAAAAATTGAAACAAAAAAGAGCTTGGTAGAAACTAAATAGATACTAGGTGAACGGTTATTTAGAAAAAGGCTCTAACATTGTTTTTTTTTTCTAGAAATTAGACAGATTATGTATGGTCTGTCTTTTGTTAGAAAATAATTAACTACATAATTAGCCACACAGTGAAAACTCTGGTTTGACTGTTATAACGAATATAGCGAACGAGTGTATGAAAAATGCTTTAGAAAAACGAATGTGAATATTAATTTGATTATAATATGAAATGAATGGACTATGATTAGTATGTTCATGTGTTAAAGTATAAAACTATCTTTGCGAAGAGAATTTCTTTTCTCTTAGAGTTGAATTAGAGTTTTAAACCAATGGAATAGAGAACAGGGGTGGGCAAACTACGTCCCGCGGGCCACATGCGGCCCATCAGAGTGTTTTATGCAGCCCGCGAACACCCTACAGAAATCAGGTGTGCTCACATATTATAAAAAGCAAATATATTAGAAATAAATAATTATAAATATCTTTATAAATTATTGAGACTTCTGACTCTTATCCCTTATGATGAAGAGGCTAAAGAAACAAGTCATTCTAAAAAGTTTAAAGTAAACGAAGATTATTCTTATTTCAAAACATTGAGTCAAAGACGCAAACTCAGGCCAGTATTTATTCAATACTATGAAGAATTGTGCTGAAAGTGTTAATTTGGAACAAAACGGAAAGTCCAACAACTGATGAAGTCCGTGCTTTGATTGAGAACAATACATTATATTAAAGAACAATATCCCAATCATAAACTCTAAACTGCATTGATTATTGATCCAATTATCAAACTTATCAGAGCTAGGGGTCTTAATCACAGACAGTTCAGGGAAGTACTTAAAGATTCGGAAACAAAAAAAAAACTCCGATGTTTGGTACCACAGTAGTATCCTTTGTTTTAGCTTGGGTAAGGTATTGAGAAGAATTTAGAATCTCAAGGAAGAAATGTGTATGTTCCTTGAAGGATATTGATTGTGACTTTGTTACTAATATTTCTAATGAATCGTGAATGCCAGACTTCTAGTTTTACAGCGCAAAGTATTGCAATGGGTTGTTTGCTCATGAAATTATAAGTGCATGTTAATTTTTTTTTAAACAAAGCTTTTCCATCTCTCCAAACAAACAAGTGAAAACAGGTGTTGTCATTTTCCTTTGCTGAAAGGTGAAACTAATTCTAGTGGAATGGTTAAAATGTACAAGACTTTTATATATGGATTCCTTGATTTTGGAGTCTGAAAGCACATTTTAAGACGTCAATAACTTGGAACCAGTTTTCAATACCCTCAACTCAGCATTTAGTGCAGAAGCTGATACAGCTCTAGAAGCAAACTGTGACCAGTAAACGAAGTCAGGATCAGTAAGTTCTTCGGCTTGATCTTAATGGGTGCCAGAAGTTGTATCTCCACACTTTAAAATATTTGGCTGCTAACCTTTCACATTATTTAGGTCCACAGACATCTGTGAACGAGCATTTTTTTTTCTTGTTTGAAAGTAAACAAGTGTAATCACAGGTCGATGCTGACTGGCTGTAATTTGACAGCAGCCACAAAGATAACAACTAGTAATCTAGTTCCACAGTTCCGGAACATTATGCACAGTATGCACGAGTTAAATACTTCACATTAAGTGAAACTGTACATTTGTGGTAAAATGTTGTGAGGTAAAATGATATTAATAAAATTAAAAAAATATTCGTAAAATGAGCTTCAGACATTGCTAACTCTTGTTGCAATTCCTCTATTAGTGGTGTTAAAAAATGAAATTTAAATGTATACTCAGTAAAAATTTGAATTAAAAGACATTATACACAGTTAGTTAGCATATTTATTTCTAATTTGTAAGTATATATATGCGGCCCCCCATTCCCCAATTTTTTTAAATGCGGTCCTCGAAAGAAAAAGGTTGCCCACCCCTGGAATAAAGAGATGTGTACATGTTGGTCTTGTCTAATGAATGAATGTACGTCAGGAATTCTAAATTCGCAGATATAAGAAACAAATTTATGTAAAAATGCTTTTGAAACACAAATTAGAAGGTTAATTTTATTAAATAATGAAATCAATAGACTATATTTTGTATTTTCATGTGTCAAAGTAAAAAACTATCTGTGCAAAGTGTGGTTATAAAAATAAAATCTAGATCTAGATCATTTCAATTTATTCATGGTAAACATGGCCTAGATCGATGAACTTATAATACTTTCATAGAGTTGGTCAAATTTTTTTTTTTTGAGGGTCATAAGTTTGTTTTAGGACAACAATACATAAAATACTGTCTACGTTACTACCCAAAGAACATTTATGCCACGTTGTATCAAGATTGGTTAAACGGTTTTGATTTCTATTCGTAACATACATACATACATACGCATTACATTCTACTTTATAATTTAGATGTTTAATTAAATATTTATTTCAAATGTACATTAAGTTTTTTAACTTACTTTTTTTGACTATTTTGATAGCATCAGAATTCACATATTCCCTTTCCTTATCCAGGCTGATTCCACTCACACACCTGTACTCTCCTGCATCAGCGCAGCCTCCGTCATTGACGGTCAAGCGAATGGTTATATTGCCATCACTAGTACTGTTTGTTCCAATAAAATCAATTGTCCAATCACGTCCAGGTGGGACAGACTAAAAACACAAATACCAAAAAAATAATAAATATCAAGTAACAGATTGTAATGATATTTTGTTTTTGAGTGCTTGATGTAAAGATGTCTTGGCGTTGCGATGAGAATGTGTTGATCACACGATGCGTTTCTGATATTATAATTAAGTGTAAATATCTAGTTGTAACAATTACTGAACACTCAAAAAAGATCATCATGCCGAAGATTGAAACACAACTATTGATTCAAACAATGAAGATCCTTAAACAATAAATTCATCCATCCATCCCAGTGGCGCTACAGACCATGGAGGGCTCTAGCCTGCTTCAACACATCCTTCCATTCAGATTTCTCCTGGGCCTTTCGTCACCACGCCCTAACCCCAAGCTGTTGCAGATCTGCTTCCACATCATCAATCCATCGCATTCGGGGTCTGCCTTTGGGTCGCCTGCCTTTTGGTTTTTGCCAGTATATGATTTTCGCTCCTCTGTTATCTGAAATTCTTTCAAGGTGACCTGCCCAACTTAGTCAGTTCTTTTTTATTTCGCTCACTATTAGTGGGTCTTCATATAATTGATATAACTCATGGTTAGTGCGTGTCCTCCACCCTGTTTCATCATTTAGGGCACCAAAGTTTTCCTAAGGATTTTCTGTTGCTAAGTATTAAGTAAATTTTCAGATGTCTTAGTTAGTGTCCAGGTCTCACTTGCATACATTGCTGCTAGTCTTGTGGTTTTGTACATTATTTTCTTGGTTTTTCTTGAAATTGTTTTGCTCTTAAGTTAATGATGGGTGCTCTAAAATGCTTTGTTTCCTCCAGCTATTCTTTCCTTTATTTCTGTTAGTAGGTCATTTTAAAAATCAATTGTACTTCCTATATACAAAGCTTTAATTCTGGAACTAGGAATCTCTCTAATAAAATACACACTGAACAATAAAATTAAACAGGTTAACTCTCTTTGTTCAACAAGTTAGCTCTCTTCGTTCATCATGTGAACTCTCTTCGTTCAACATCTTAACTCTCTTCGTTCAACAACTTATCTCACTTCGTTCGACAACTTAACTCTCTTCGTTCAACAAGTTAACTCTCTTCGTTCAACAACTTAACTCTCTTCGTTCAACATCTAAACTCTCTTCGTTCATTAAGTTAGCTCTCTTTGTTCAACAAGTTAACTCTCTTCATTCAACAAGTTAACTCTCTTTGTTCAACAAGTTAACTCTCTTCATTCAACAACTTAACTCTCTTTGTTCAACAAGTTAACTCTCTTCGTTCAACAACTTATATCAATTCGTTCAACACTTTAACTTTCTCTTTGTTTAACAAGTTAACTCTCTTTGTTCAACAACTTAACTCTCTTCGTTCAACAAGTTAACTCTCTTTGTTCAACAACTTATCTCACTTCGTTCGACAACTTAACTCTCTTCATTTAACAAGTTAACTCTCTTCATTCAACAACTCAGCTCTCTTTGTTCAAGAAGTGAACTCTCTTCGTTCAACAAGTTAAATCTCTTCGTTCAACAAGTGAACTCTCATCATTCAACAACTTAACTCACTTCGTTCAACAACTTAATTTTTTTCGTTCAACAAGTTAACTCTCTTCGTTCAACAAGTTAACTCTCTTCTTTTAACTAGTAAACTCTCTTCATTCAACAACTTAACTCTCTTCGTTCAACTAGTAAACTCTCTTCATTCAACACGTTAACTCTCTCTTCGTTCAACAAGTTAACTCTCTCTGTTCAACAAGTTAACTCTCTTCATTCAACAAGTTAACTCTCTTTGTTCAACAACTTATCTCACTTCGTTCGACAACTTAACTCTCTTCATTTAACAAGTTAACTCTCTTCATTCAACAACTCAACTCTCTTTGTTCAAGAAGTGAACTCTCTTCGTTCAACAAGTTAACTCTCTTCGTTCAACAAGTGAACTCTCATCATTCAACAACTTAACTCACTTCGTTCAACAACTTAATTTTTTTCGTTCAACAAGTTAACTCTCTTCGTTCAACAAGTTAACTCTCTTCTTTTAACTAGTAAACTCTCTTCATTCAACAACTTAACTCTCTTCGTTCAACTAGTAAACTCTCTTCATTCAACACGTTAACTCTCTCTTCGTTCAACAAGTTAACTCTCTCTGTTCAACAAGTTAACTCTCTTCATTAAACAAGTTAACTCTCTTCGTTCAATAAGTTAACTCTCTTCATTCAACAAGTTAACTCTCTTCATTACACAAGTTAACTCTCTTCATTCAACAAGTTAACTCTCTTCGTTCAACAAGTTAACTCTCTTCATTCAACAAGTTAACTCTCTTTGTTCAACAAGTTAACTCTCTTCATTCAACAAGTTAACTCTCTTCATTCAACAAGTTAACTCTCTTTGTTCAACAAGTTAACTCTCTTCATTCAACAAGTTAACTCTCTTCATTCAACAAGTTAACTCTCTTCATTCAACAAGTTAACTCTCTTCATTCAACAAGTTAACTCTCTTTGTTCAACAAGTTAACTCTCTTCATTCAACAAGTTAACTCTCTTCATTCAACAAATTAACTCTCTTCATTCAACAAGTTAACTCGACTAGATTTTTTTTCTACAACTTCCTTTTTTTTGTCTTTCCTAAAATTGCATACATTAAGCTCTCTCTGCATTTGCAAATATGCCACGCCTACCACACTGCTAAAATCTAAATCTCCGCCCCCTTTTGTGGTCCTAGAATGTTAGTTCTAAGAAAGCATGCTATAGAGATGGTTGCAGAGAACTAAACATAAACTTAGCTTCCTAATGCTGCGTGACATAACGTGTAAAAGAACTTGTATCAGACTGACAGAGTATGTGGATTTAAGCTTTGTAAAAATAAATACATAAATACATAAAGAGTATGTCAATAGAGCCTTTTCCAATCTTACTTACTAACTTTCAGTGCTGAATAAGTCAAGAGTGAAAATAGATGATAACCAACATTACAAATTGTTTTTTTTAAATGGAATCTAATTGAAGCTAAACGAAAAAAAAGTCAATCCTTTATTTTCTTTCTGAAGCGTACCTTTTGAGTTCGAATGCCTTCAGGATTATCCATATCAGTGTATGGGTCGTACTTGGCTACTTCGTTAAAGTCAGTGTCGCCATCTAGCTTTCTAACCAGCGCTAGCACAGCTAAAGGGTTAAATAAGGCACACTGCACAATGAAATTCTGTCCCCCTCCCAAATAGTTGATGGATGGACGAGCCGCTGTAAGAACAAGAGAGTGGCTTAAAGAAATGTAGTGTCACGATTCGAATGAAAATTATTATGATAAGAGATTTTAGTAAAATAATTCATTTAAAAATGAAAATTATAATGCAATTATTAAAGAGATTTTTGTAAAATAATTCATTTAAAAAAGTGCACACTTTAAAATAATATATTATAAAAGAGTATTTTATGAAAGAGTACATTCTTTTTCTTAATGCGGTATGGATAAGTCATTATATATATATATATATTGTTATAAACCTGGTGGTGGCACAGATGGGAGTAGTGGTGTGTGTGTAGTCAGCCGACGCAAATCGCCCCAGGCCAGCGCTAGACGAGCGGTCAACCGTGACGAGTTACGACGGTCAGCCGAGTCGAGGGTCAACAGGACAGTTCGGGAAGGATCGCCGTCGTGAACAGAGCTCAGGAGCGTCACGAGAGTTGTAGTCATCTGACCACCTAGAAACGTCGAGCGGCGTTCTGTCCGGTTCGAGAAGGCCAGTAGGGACCCTATATAAGAGCGGAGGTGACGCAGTCAAGACGGTTCAGAGCCCGGTTCACTACAGTCCGGTCGACTACAGCACAGTTCAGCTGTGTGGTTCTGTACGGAGCATTACGACGGTTCGGTGCGGAGTACTGTCAAGTACAGTTGAGCCTAGTGTGTGAAGTCAGTCCTGAACTGTTGAACCCAGTGCAAGCCCGGAAAGAGACAGAGAGGCCAGTGCAAGAGTTGATACGGCGGAACGGTGTTATCGGAGAGATATTTGTACAGTGTACGTGTTGCAAATTGTACAGTATTGGCTGTTATTTATTCAACTATTAAAGTGTTACGTTACTTTGGAGCCCTGAGTTGTCAAGTTCTTTAAGTTGGTGGTGTAAGGTGCAGTTTGCAGAGAGCCTGGATAGTGAGATTCGTAACAATATATAAATTATTGTGGGCTAATATTATCTGAATTCGATTCTATCTCAATTATTACTTCACATTATCACTAGGAAATCCGTCCAGTCTTCAAAAACGTCACTATTTCTAACTAACATACAAAATAAACTACTTCTATACTAACGCCATGTTTCTTTCTTGTTCGCCTCTCTAATCTAGTACATAACAATATATATATTATATATATATGTATACTTTTCCTGGTAGATTCTACATTCAGAGCCCCATTTCATATACACACAAATGTTAAAGATCATGATACCAATCCATCATAGAAAATGTGTGGGTCCAAACGTAGGTAGAGATACATTTTTTCAACCTTTTTTTTTTGTTTGGATGGGAAATTTCCACACCCTGTGCCGATGTTTCGGTGGGCCGGCCGTATTTTGGGCATCACCGCCCTATACAAAAAGGGTGACACTTCTGGCAGTAGCAGGAAAGATCTTTGCTCGAGTGTAGCTCGACCGACCAAACCAGTCTTTAGTGGACGGGGTCTTATCTGAAAACCAATGTGGTTTCAGAGCCGGCAGAGGTACATCTGACATGATATTTGTTCTGCGACAATTACAAGAAAAATGAAAAGAGCAGAACCTAAACCTATACGCTGCCTTTGTGGACCTCACCAAGGCTTTCGACACGGTCAGTCGCGATGGTTTGTGGAGGATTTTGGACAGACTGGGATGCCCATCTACGTTCCTATCCATTCACTTTATAAAGTTCTTTATACAGTTCTAATGATAGGCCTATAGATCTAGACTTCCGGGACCATAAAGGAATAAAAGGATTTAGACTTAGAAGTCGAAGCGCAAACTGTTTTTGTAAACTTACTCACACAATGACTAGGGTCTACATGCGGAAATTCCCGAAGACGTAATCTGGTCAAGATTTAAATTTATTTTTCTAACTTCGAATCAATTTTAACAATCAAACTAAAAGTTTTCCTTATGTGGCCAATAAGCTTGTAATTCTTTTGCCAACGCTATACATTAGCTGTCAGATTTCTAGGAAAATCGTTAGAGCAGTTTTCAAGATCAGTGTCCACCGAGGTTCATGTTGTTTTTTTTTGTTGTTGTTGTTTTTTATGTTTGCAAATGAAGGTGCAACATGGATAGAGGAATTGCACAAAACACAAAGAGAAAGGGAGAAGTAGAGAGACTGCGAAAGAGAGGGAAATGTAGATACAGAGAAAGAGAAAGGGAGAAGTAGAGAGACTGCGAAAGAGAGGGAAAGGTAGATACACAGAAAGAGAAAGGGTGAGATAAAGAGGAAAAGAGAAATGAAGATTCAAATAAGAGACAAAGATGGCGGCTACTTAAGTTTCACTTCCTCTCACGTTTAGGTAGCACCGTGTACGCCTCTGTATAATATCTCCTGTACTCGGGATCGATGTAGTTGCACCTGTACTGACCAGCGTCTCTGTGGCTTGCGTCATTTAAACTGATAACGATCTTGAATTCATCCTGGTTATCTGTAGGACCTGGGTCCATAAAATTAACATTCCAACTGCGTCCCGGTGGAATATTCTGGAAATGAAAACAAGTAACAAGAAATAGAAGAAGAAAAAATATTACAAAGCTTATCTAAGGGAAGAAACCGCTAAGCACTGCCATTTATCTAAAAAAAATTACGGGGTTTATCTCCCTTTCTGCTATTATGAACCAAAATTTATTAATTTGTACTAAATTAATGTAATCTATCAGGCAGACGATGTTACCTGTTTCTTTGGCAAACGGTTAACAATCATGAATATGGCCAGCACAACGATCAACCACCTTTACTTTCCCCCACTAAAGTCAGGAACCCATTAGAGTTGAGTGGACTCAGAGGCTCTCTAAAAAAATTCGTAAATTCAAAATCCCAGTCTTCACCGAGATTTGAACTTAGATTCGGAAGCCAACCACTCAACCACCGCGCTTCCATGATTTAAGCGGTTTCCGAAAGTGGTAATGGATATAAGCACTCCACTACCTATAAAATGCTTCCTATTGGCATGCGTCTCAAATAGCCTCTGACAACCAGTCCAACTCCTGGCCTTCACGTGTGGCTCTGATATTGAGTCCGGCGGAACTGTTCTCACTAACAGGAGATGGGCCAAAGGCGAGTAACTGGCGCCTTAACCTTCGATGAAGTCCAGTAGGGAATCGGCGCCGTAGGCGCCATTATCCCGTTGATGGTTAGAAAGGCATTTATCCAACCACCAGGCCTGGACATGGGGCTCTTCACCCATGTCCTGTCTGAGGGCTCCCAACGGTAAACGGCCTTATCGGTTGAATGGGCCAGATCGGGCCGTGCCGTGTACACAGCGCACCGTCCCCGGTACTGGGTCCACTCGCTATAAGTGGCCGAGAACAGTGCTGACTGCGGAGAGCTTGTCTCATATTCCTATACTGTAACCGATACTATTCCGTGCAGGGACCGCCACTCCAGCTAACGGGACACTGATGACGGCCCCCTTGTGGAACGGCCTGGCGGACTTTTTGGACTGGGTTGAAGGTTACTTGTTCCATCCCCACCCCGAGTGAGATGAAAACAAACAAAAGCTCACCCAGGGAGACCTGCTAGAAGGCCTGGTTCGCTACTCGTCCGGGGCGCCTTAACCAGTAAGCTTAGGGCAGGAGGGGCCGTTAGCCATGGCTGGCTACCCACCTAAGAGAAGGAAAACTCTGAATTCAAACCTCTGTTGCCTTGCAGCTTTACCCAATCATGGGAAAAGCTTCGGGAGTCAACCCTGAGGAAAAATCAGGAGCTGGCGACCCTAAGGCAGTTTGCAGCACCCAGTGCTACACCGCTGACCCCAAACTGTATAGGCACTGCCGTTCCTTTGGATACATCAGCTGCGTGGAGAGGGTGTAACTGATGTGTGGGCGACATCGTTCCGACCACAGCTAATGCCCAGGCGTTCATCTCCTTGAGATGATCCATAGTCGCTTTGCGACTGAAGGAGGCCATAAATAAGTGAGTGGTCTATAGGGCAGATTAAAGTTCATTTGTTTCTTTAGCCTACGGTTTACAAGAGTGTCATTTGGCCAGCACAACGACCAACCACCTTTACTTTTCCCCAACTAATGTCAGGTACCCATTAGAGCTGGAGGTGGAGACTCAGAGGAGCCCAAAGGATCACAAAACTAAAAATCCCAGTCTTCACCAGGATTCGAATCCGAGACCCCCGGGTCGTAAGACAAACGCTGTACTGCTCAGCCACCGCGCCTCAGGGTTACCATTAATATCAAGCTGTTTTAAACAATACAAGAAATTGCGTTAGGTCTAGATCTAAAAAAAAAATTAAAAAAAAAAAACAATGAAACACTCAGACACAAAAATAAAGGCTAATTTCATATTCCATAATCTAGGACCAATTCGTATAATTATTTTTTCTTTCTTAGTGCCATTGGAGCATTGAACTGATAACTTTAATGGGCCAGGATGACCAATTCAATAACATATTTTAAATTTAACATACATTTGTACATTTATACGCGTAATACGTAATTATCTTCTTCTAAGAGGGAACGTATGTAATTGATAAAATAAGCTAGACTTACAGAAACTCTTCTATATTTCTCAGTTATCGTCGGGGAGAATCTAGCCAAAAGATTGTATCTGTCTTCGCCTAATAGCCTCCTCTCTGCACCCAGCGAAATGACGTAGGGGAACTCTGGGTAGTCTTCTGGGTTGAACTTGTAAATGTTACACTCAAAGTTGAGAGTGTCCATGGGCATGATGACAGACTTGTCCACAGGTATGCTTCCAATTGAGTCTGCCATGGAAAATAAATCCTGTTAAAAAAAAGCTTATCTAAAGGGGAAGAACTCCGCCCTTTAAGATATATATATCAGTAATGTAAACGTTATTTCCCTTATTTGGATCTCAAACAAAATAATTAATTACCAATAATTAACTGACTAATTGAGAATTTTTGTTTATTGATTCATGTTTTGTTAGGTACAATAAATAATTGATTAAAGTATCAACTTGATTGGAGCATGTGTGAGAGAGAAGCAGCGTTACGTTATTTTAGGGGACTAAACCCAACAAATTTAGTTATATATGTGAATACTATTATTTTCTCTTGTTGATATCAAAACAAAATAATAATTTTTTTTTATTGCATTCTGTCTTATCTATGCCATTGAATAATTGGCGAAGTTTCCACGTGATCCGTCACGTCACGTTCAGGAGTCTCGACCTAGGCCTAGCTATAATATGCTATGATATGGCGATGAAATTTACCTAAAACTGCAATTCGGCCTTTGAGCAGACTGGGCTCTATAGCTTTGGTCGGCAGCCAGTCTAGGAGAAGGTAACTCCGATATAACACCTACGGCTATCTGTTGTTCACAGCCGTCTCAGACTTCTGTGCCACTGTGAACTGCATTTAGCTTAAAGAGTGGTATTGGCCTGCGCGAGCCAATTATCACTTTAAAAATACTTTGCGTAGGCTTGAGGCAGAACAGTATTTTATATAAGTAACACCACAAATATCACCTAGCTGGAATCTCCTACTACTATCCAGTATTCTAGTAAGTACTTCTTTCTTTCAATGTTGCCGTGTCTGGGTATATATCCCCAAACTGAGTAGATTTATGCTTGATTTGTTTGGGGGGGGGGGTTGAATTAAATATGTTCTATTTTTTATCTATCTTTCATAAATTAACAACAATAATAATAATAATTTAATTTATAGAGTGCTGTTAATTAACAAACAAAATGTAGGTTCAAGGCGCTGTGATAACAATACAAAATTAAACACGAGAGCTAAAATGACAAACTAATCTAAACAAGTTTTAAACACAGAGGCGTAGCTAGGCAGGGGGAAGAAGGGGGAGAATTGGAAAATTCCCCCGGGCTTCATTTGAGGGGGGCCCCAAATGAGTGGGGTTTTTTTACGTTAAAAGCTAAATATTACGCTACATGCATGTTCCCCAAAGAGGTCAAGCCCCCCCCCCCTCAGGTCCCCAAACGATGGAAAGTTCCTAGCTACGCCTCTGCTTAAACAGATAGGTCTTAATGTTACTGTTAAAAGTAGTGTAGCATGTTGTCTGTCTGAATTCAATGGGGACTGAGTTCCAAACCTTTAGTCCATGCACTGAATAAGCCCGCAGACCTAGCTTTTGAGGGACTCCACTGAGCGCAGGCCTCTCTGAGGGACATATGGAGTGATCAGTTCCAGGGCCGGTCTTAGGCCACTGCAACCTATACGGCCGCAGTGGGCCCCCCGCACTTTCATAGGCCCCGCGCGAATTCTAGGTGTAAATTATTAAATTAAACCATTTTAACTTATTATTAAAGGGTTCCTGGAATTCCTCTGAGTGTGTAAAATATACGAAAAAGTCATGAAAATATCTTGAAATTATTGAAATCTTCTGAAAACTGACGCTAATCTCCATAAAAACAGACTAAATTGTCATTTTGGGGTGTCGGGCGCGATTTAAAAAAAAAAACAGCATTTTCAGCTTTCATTTAATAAAAATGTAAAAGTAAGACGAATTTTAACCAAACAAGAAGTTCAAATACTTAATTTACTTTAATAGTCACTGACATACAAATATAGATCTAAATTTATGCCGACCTCTTAAAAATACAAAAGCGATTTTTGGCCAGTCGATAGTAAATCTAAAAGGCAGATCTGAATGTTTATCGGCTTTTTGTTGGAAAACTACTACCTACTGTAAATGGCCCGTAAAGTTAATTTGACACTGATTTTGTACTTAGTAAAGTATGACTAAAATGCAAAGACGAATTTATTTTCTAATACAAAATCTTAATTTTCACTTATTATCCTTATCACAACCCAGAATAGGCCCCGCGCAATCCGTTTCGCATAGGGCCCCGCAATCTGTAGGACCGGTCCTGATCAGTTCGCTAAGGTACAAGGGCATTTCTTAGTAATAGAGACACTGATGACAAAAATATGGCCACCTTGTAGTCGATCCTCGCTTTAGCAAAAAGCCAATGGAATGCTGGTAAGAGAACAACAGCAGAATCTCGTCTTGTTTCTCTTAGGACGTTAGAGAGCAAAACAAGAAGCTCTTATTAAAAGTCATAAGCTTTGTTTCTATTTATTTTTTTTTTAATTTTACTTGTTAATATACAGTCTCCATTTCATTTAATAACATATTAACATTTTTCATAAAATAAAATATTAACTCTTTATCTCCGTAATTATTTTCCACGTTCTGACAGAATTGTTTATTTTTCACATTTCACATTATCATTAAACTTCAATATTTTTGCATGTAATCAGAAAATGTTACCTTTGGTATAGAATTTTAGGAGAATGCATGCTCTTTTATATAACACAAATCACATTTTATAAAACAAAAAATTACTTTAATCAATGGGATCAAATCAACGATGTTATCGTTAATTAGGAGAGAAAGAGTTGGTTTTTTTTTTAAAGATATAGATAAACAAATATATTCAAAGGCAGGAGTGTCCTTTCTATAAATTTGAATCGCTTCAATATGTGCCTCCTTCTTGTTTCAAGCATGTTCGGTGGGCATTGGACTGGCTACATGGCCATTAGGGCAAATGCCCGGTGGGCCAGTACCCTAATGGGAAAGTAGGGCCACCGTAATCATTTCGCTAAAGTCACGTTTGTATTTTATAAGATAAGGGACCCAAGGATGCCACTTTGGCAACTATTGAATTGTTAAATGTTTTATAATATTCTCTTATATGAGGGGCCCATTGATCAACGCAACAAAAAAAAATCTTTTTAGAGACTTTGCTAGGGCCTACTACTTAAATCTCGCACATTTTTTCCGAAGTGATGTAATAGTCTACATCCTTAGACATTGCTACTTGTAGGCTTTATCCTTTGAGGGCCCACACACTTTGCTATTAAATAACATTAGGCCTATATTCCTTATAAGGATATAGTGTTCGCTGTATACATGTGTAGAGTTATCGATACATTATCCAACTAAAACATGATGATTGTGAAGACTTTGAGGACAGGTAGACCTAGAAGCCTAGACCTGGATGTCCATACAATTAATGAGCCGGATGGTATAGGAATACTATGGCCGATTTTAACACCCTAATAACGCTTGTGGACATGTGGGGGGGGGGAGGGGGAGTATCTGGTAGAAGTTTTTAGGAGCTAAGAGAAGGTAACTCGGTCAGGATTCAAATTCTAGCCCCCCCCCCTCCCTTTTGGTAACTAGCCAAGCAGTCCTTTGCAACTCAGACACACATCTTATTGTTATGAACGAGGTTGGTGAAGAGGGGGGGGGGGTTGTCATATCAGGTCGGCTAATGCGACAGAAGGAAAAAGGTAGCTTTTTTGTATTGTAAATGCTAGGGCTCTTTTGTACAAGAGCTCCTTAATCCCGATACCATTAGAGGTGGAAAGAAGATGCCTGAATCAGCCAGAAAAACCTTTGACTTGTGGGCTAAAACCTTCTCAGGCTTCTCCAGCCAACGCAGAAACCATTCTGCTGGCGAAGAGTCTACGAACATGGAAGATTGTATTGTAAATTTAATTGATTAATTTTTTTAAATTGATTCTTGTGTTGTCAGGTAAAAGTAATAATTGTGCAAAATTTCAGCTTGATCCGAGATCGGGTGTCGGAGAAATAACGTGTACAAACTTTTGGCCAGACAGACAGAGTGACTTGATATTAGCTTTTTTAAAACAAATACTCATCCCCGACAAACAGCCCAACAGTTAACCTACCATTGATGATCACTTTATGTTCTTGTTTACTTAGTACGTTAGCGTTGCCATCAAGTACTGAACAGATGAATGTCCACCCGCTGTTTTCACTAGCTGCTTGGTATGATAAGTAGGACTTGTACAATACTATCTTGCATAGGTTAGAGTCAAAAGTGTCATTGGGAGGGGCGTCCAAAATTATTTGTTTCTCGATAGCATTCCCATCCCCATTCCCGTAGGTCACCCAAGACCATTGCAAACTCAGGCCGATAGTTCCCTGTAGGAAGAGAGTATAATACCATATTAACTTCAGGCCGAAGATCCCTGTAGGAAGAGATTATAATACCATACTAACTTCAGGCCGAGGATCCCTGTAGGAAGAGAGTATAATACCATATTAACTTCAGGCCGAAGATTCCTGTAGGAAGAATTATAATACCATACTAACTTCAGGCCGAAGATCCCTGTAGGAAGAGATTATAATACCATACTAACTTCAGGCCGATAGATCCCTGTAGGAAGAGAGTATAATACCATACTAACTTCAGGCCGAAGATTCCTGTAGGAAGAATTATAATACCATACTAACTTCAGGCCGATAGATCCCTGTAGGAAGAGAGTATAATACCATACTAACTTCAGGCCGAAGATTCCTGTAGGAAGAGATTATAATACCATACTAACTTCAGGCCGAAGATCCCTGTAGGAAGAGAGTATAATACCATTCTAACTTCAGGCTGAAGATTCCTATAGGAATAGTGAAAAGTGGGCAGCATTATACTTAGTATTCTAGCCTAAGCTGTGTAGGTAGGTTTTGTTTGGTTAAAGTAAAGATAATTCTATAAACATAAATTAATTCTCGTTGAATCTATTTTGAAATAGATATTGCGTTTATTACAAAGCTTATATTTAAAAGTTTTAAAACTATTGGTAATTAATTATTTTGTTTGGTATCTCGAACAAGAGAAAGAAATTGTTCTTGATTGAATTGGTAGTATAGCTGAATTAGTCCCTTTTATATGTCGCCACTTTACAGTAAGTTTGTTACTTGATTGAATTGGTGGTATAAGCTGAATTAGTCCCTTTTATATGTCGCCACTTTAAAGTAAGTTTGTTACTTGATTGAATTGGTGGTATAAGCTGAATTAGTTTCTTTTATAGGTAGTCGCTTTAAAGTAAGTTTTAAAATACTATAAATTCTTCTATATTACTGAGCACTTCACTAGTAGAGCGGTTAGTATGTTGGCTTGAGGAAGCTTGAGCCATGAGTTCGAATGCAGGTCCTTTCCTTTGTTTATATAAACGTGGTCCTGGTATTGTATCTGTGAAGACTTGAATGTTTAATTCAGGAGTTTTTAGGGCGCCCCTGAGTCCACCCAACTTTAATGAATACCTGACATTAGTCAGGGAAAGTAAAGACGGCTGGTCGTTGTGCTGGTTACAAGACACCCTCTTTAACCGTCAGCTATACTATGACCATTACATCATCTGCCCTATACATAGCAAGGTATGAAATAGAAATTTCACTTTCATATACACAATACCAGCGTGGCCTAGTTAAACAGGCTTAATCCAAAATCTTGGAAAACACTGCATTGCATACAAGTGTTCGTTAAGTCCAAACATTCGTACATGAGCTGTGCAGGTAAAATTGACCATAGTTCCTTCTGCTTGCACTGAAAAAATAGGTCCTTTATGTTCTGGTGGATAAACGTCTAACGGGAACTGATGAAACGGCTCTGTGGAATAAGCAATTTATACGTGTTAAAATGCGTCTAAAGTAAAACAAATGAGGGTCAGTGCAAAATACCAAGGGGGCGCGGTGGCTGAGTGGTTAAGCGCTCGGCGTCTGAACCTGAGGTCCTGGGTTCGAATCTCGTAGATATTAATTGATCACTTGTTACAGATTCCTCGGTACAGTTGAAACTTACGAGATTGATGGAGGGATAGAAGATTCCAGGAAAGATTTGAAATGGATACGAATGCATGGAAGAGCAACGACGGTGTCACCGCTATTTGAGCTAGGACCGTGGGCTCTAGAACCGAGGCCGTCCGTCATAGAAGGCCTGAACGCTGACCTGCGACGTCGCAGCCTGTGGGCAGTTAAGGCCGATAGCTCGTTGCCACGTTGTACAGAACTGTGAGGTGGCAAACAGCTAAATGTTTGCGACTTTGCAGGTCAGTGCTCTGACTCTCGATGTTTAAAGAACGTCACGGTCTCATGATACAGTTTGATAATTTATTAATTGGCGAAATATGAAAAATATCTCAAGGTTTCTTTTAAAAAGATTGCCTTAGGTAATACTAGCATTTTTTTACCCTGCTTTGCTCGGGGTTTTTGTTCAATTTTTTGTTTTGTTATATATTAAAATGCAGCTATGCTTTTTTTTTTAATAGCTAAAATCTATGTCACGACGCCTAATTGACCGTTGACCTACATCTTGTTGTAGGGCAACTTTCCATATCCAAGATCATTGCTATTATCTAACAAGCGTTCATGCCATGTTTCATTAAGATTGGTCAAACGGTTTTGATTTCTATAAAGGATATCCATACATACACACACACACATATATGCATACATACATACATACATACATACATACATACATACATACATACATACATACATACATACACACATACCTACATACACACATACACACGCACAGGTACATCTCTGTGGCATTTTACGTCTCGAAAGACGATCTTTTCCCTTTGCAACTTCTTGTGTGACATACATACATATATACATACATACATACATACATACATACATACATACATTCATACATACATACATACATACACACGCACATGTACATACATGCATACACACGCACATGTGCATATATACATACACACATACACACACATACATACATACAAACATACGTGCAAACCCCCCCCCCTGGGAGGGGGGCGTAGAGAGGTCACACAATTTGTAGACGAACTCTATACTTATGCTAATAATGGCCGATTTGGTGGGTGGAGGTGGGGTAATAGCGTCTATCCGCCCCCCCCCCCGGCCTAACAAACTTCGATTGAGGGGAGCGGTCCTGTTTTTTTGTTTGCTTGGTAGATATCACAGTTTCTTACATGTCTATGTGATCAAAGCTACTTATTGATATTTTGACAAATCTTTATAATATTTCGTTCCCCTTCTGATATGTTGACCGATAAGTTGGGATGGGCTGGGGTGGGGGCGATAACATCTACTGCCCTTCCCATCATTCACATATGTTGTGTGTGTGTGTGTGTTTGTTTGTACACAGGGTTAGGTTTACTGGTTTGGAAAAAAAATCGCCACCTCCCACCTCAAAAGGTTCTGGATTCGCTAGAACATACATAAATAAATACATACATACTCCTTACATTCTGCTTTGTATATTAGATAATTGTCTCTATGTCATATGAAATATACTTGAAGTTTGAAACCCAAAACCCATAAGTTTGCCATTTAAGCTCCATCCCACGGCCGCAACCTGCAGAATAACCCTTAAAAGACCTCGTGTAGCATTTACGCCTCAGGCCTTCTACACTTGCTTAGCCCGGTTCGGTAAATATTAATAATGAATTATTGTACATCATGTGCATGCTAAATGGTAACATTAAAGCATACAATATATTGGCATTTTGGCATTAGCAAATGTGGCAATGCAATGTTCGAAGATTGTTTTCAGAGAAGTAATTTTATTGATCTATTGGTGAAACTAATTTTATCGATCTATTTGTGATATTAATTTAATTGATCTACTGGTAAAACTAATTTAATGTATCTATTGGGGAAGCTAAAGTCACTAATATAGTGGTGAAGCTAATTTCATTGATCTTATCTTATCTTATATAATACAGACGTTACTTCAAAAAAGAAGATGATTACGTCCTACGCGTCATGCATTTAGTCATGCATATTAACCAATGACTTAAATTCTGCCAAGTCACTGGTTTTCCTGGCTAGCTCAGGCAACCCATTCCATGCTCTAATAGCACTAGGGAAGAAGGAGTATTTGTACAAATTTGTCCTAGCATATGGGACGAGGAATGTGCCTTTATCTTTGTGTCTTTCAGGCACAAAGATAAATGTGTTCTAGTGAATCTACTGGAGAAACTGATTTCAATGATCCATTGGTGAAACTAATTTAGTTGATCTATTGGTGAGACTAATTTAATATATCTAATTTCAGCTAATTTCACGGATATAATATGGAAGCAAATTTCCTTGATTAATTAGTAAAACTAATTTGATTGATCTATTGGTGAAACTAATTTCATTGATCTATGTACCTTCATTGCGTAGAGTGACAGGTAATGATTGGACAGTAAGACGCGATCTTCCCCAGGAGATACCACTCAGGCAGTGGTACAAGCCACCGTCAGAACAGCGTCCAGTTTTGAACTCGACGCGAAACGATACATTGCTTTCAGTACTTACATTTAACACTTGGGCGTCACGCTGCCGTAAATCCTATACACAGGACAAAAGTAGGTCATATTCATGTACAACAAAAATATACTTTACTTTCTAAGTACATTTCAAATATATATATATATCATGGGCGTAGCCAGGGGGGGGGGGGGGTCGGAGTTTAGTGACTGATCTTTTGCTTTAATTTTGTTTATTTTAGGTGAACTTTTAATACTAAACCTTCACTTGCCTTAGCACAGCCAAGGGGGTTTTGAGTTTAAAACCCCCTACCAGGGGGTTTTGAGTTTGAAACCCCCTACCAAGGGGTCTTGAGTTTGAAACCCCATACCAGGGGGTTTTTAATTTTGAAAACCCCTACCAGGGGGTTCTAAGTTTAAAACCCCCTACCATGGGTTTTGAGTTTAAAACCCCCTACCAGGCGGTTTTGCATTTAAATCCCCCTCTTCTATTCAACAAAATAAATGCAAACGACAATCCAAGAGCACATCTAAGGAAGATTTTGATTTTAAACCCCTCTCCAAAATTTACGATAAACCCCTCTTCAATATAAAAAAGCAAATTACAAACTCAAAATTGTATGAGCGTAGCCAAAGAGGTTTTGAGTTTAAACCCCTCTTCACCTGGATTTGAAGCTAAAAATACCTCTTCAATATAGAAAAAAAGAGCAAATTACGCACTCAAAATGCTATGAGCATAGGCCTCTTCAGCTGGGTCTGAAACTAAAAAATAAATCTTCAAAGTAAAAATTTCGCAATCAAAATGCTATGAACGTAACCAAGCCTATTGGGTATTTTGAGTTTAAATTTCCCTTCAGAGGGGTTTGCAAATTACACACTAAAATTCTTAAAGCGTAGCCAAGCCAATGGGTGATTTTGAGTTTCAATCCCTCTCCTCCAGATGGCTTTTTAAAAAGTTTAAAACCCCTCAAGATAGTTTTGAGTTTAAAATCCACCTACAGAGCGTTTTAAGGTTGACAGCCTCTCTCTTCAATAGTATTTCTAAAGAAAACTACAGTCACCAAATTCTATGACCGTAGCTAAATGTGGTTTTGAATTTAAAAAAACAACAACTCCAGATATATTTTAGTTTAAAACCCCCCAACAGATGATTTTTACGATAAAACTTCCCTTTTCAATATAACATCTAAAGCAAAATAGTCACCTAATTCCAAGATCGTAGTCATGAGAAGTTACACATGTCTATCAGTGGCTGGGCTCCATTAATAAAGTGCAATGAAATTGAAAAGTACTAAATGTGGCTCTACAAAGATGACTAAGACGGATTTTAGGAGTCAGTTATAGAGATCGGGTCTAAATCAAGGAAATCCTATGCCGAAATGGGAGTCGACCCCTTAGTAAGGTTGTGACAGAGCGTCGAATGAGGTTTGCGGGGCATGTTCTCCGACAAAATGAATTACGCATAAGAGTTGCGATGACATCCTAGTACAACTTGGCGTCACACTTTCATGGAGGTCCTCAAAGCAGGTGGGAAGAGGCTTCAGACATTGCCAGTGACAGATTTTTGTGGAAACAGCTTGCCAGCAAATTTCTTCCTATTCCTATTCTTTATCCAGCAGTAAAACCGTTAACGGAACAGCTTGCCCACAACTACTACGGACCACCAATTCAGCTTGCCCACAACTACTACGGCCCCTATTGTGGAACGGAATTACGGACTAGTGGGACTGGAGTGTCAGGATCCTTATTGGAAAAAACTCCTGGGAAATTTGCGACCAACCAACCAACCCAATAATATAGAGAACATGGGACTACATGGAGGCGCGGTGGCAGAGCGGTAAAGCGCGCTTGGCTTCAGAACGGTTCCGGGTTCGAATCTCGGTGAAGACTGGGATTTTTAATTTCTGGATCTTTAGGCACCTCTGAGTCCCCCCAGCTGTAACCCTCGCAATAGTTGGGGAAAAGTAAAGGCGGTTGGTCATTGTGCTGACCGCAGAAGCAGATGTCCTTTACATTATCTGCCCTATAGACCACAAGGTCTGATAGGGGAACTTTACTTTAAATGTGACTCTACACGCCGAGACAGTTTTCTTACCAGTGGAACTAAAGACTATTACATACGATACCAACTATAACATCGGGAAATTAGTAGTACTTATTTTTTTAGGGCCCGGTAACAGATTCTCCCGAGTAGAATCACACTAACGCTACATTTAAAGCTATAGAAAAAATTTTGGTAATCGCTAAGAGTGTATTAAGTGTATAAAGAATTGAGGCTTTCCTGACAGTTTGACCAGTATCACACCGTAAAATCTATTAAGATCTTTTATAAGAGGCTTGAGCCAATCACGTTAACTTGACTTGCTGCTATTCAGCAGTACTACCTGCCCCTTTAGTACCGGCTCGAATGCAAATAGTAGCCACTCCTTCAACTAGACATGCTGCTATTCAGCAGTACCACCTGCCCCTTTAGTACCAGCCCAAATGTAAATAGTAGCCACTCCTTCAACTTGACTTGCTGCTATTCAGCAGTACTACCTGCCCCTTTTGGTACCGGCTCGAATGCAAATAGTAGCCAGTCCTTCAACTTGACTTGCTGCTATTCAGCAGTACTACCTGCCCCTTTTGGTACCGGCTCGAATGCAAATAGTAGCCAGTCCTTCAACTTGACTTGCTGCTATTCAGCAGTACCACCTGCCCCTTTAGTACCAGCCCAAATGTAAATAGTAGCCACTCCTTCAACTTGACTTGCTGCTATTCAGCAGTACTACCTGCCCCTTTTGGTACCGGCTCGAATGCAAATAGTAGCCAGTCCTTCAACTTGACTTGCTGCTATTCAGCAGTACTACCTGCCCCTTTTGGTACCGGCTCGAATGCAAATAGTAGCCAGTCCTTCAACTTGACTTGCTGCTATTCAGCAGTACTACCTGCCCCTTTTGGTACCGGCTCGAATGCAAATAGTAGCCAGTCCTTCAACTTGACTTGCTGCTATTCAGCAGTACTACCTGCCCCTTTTGGTACCGGCTCGAATGCAAATAGTAGCCAGTCCTTCAACTTGACTTGCTGCTATTCAGCAGTACCACCTGCCCCTTTAGTACCAGCCCAAATGTAAATAGTAGCCACTCCTTCAACTTGACTTGCTGCTATTCAGCAGTACTACCTGCCCCTTTTGGTACCGGCTCGAATGCAAATAGTAGCCAGTCCTTCAACTTGACTTGCTGCTATTCAGCAGTACTACCTGCCCCTTTTGGTACCGGCTCGAATGCAAATAGTAGCCAGTCCTTCAACTTGACTTGCTGCTATTCAGCAGTACTACCTGCCCCTTTTGGTACCGGCCCGAATGCAAATAGTAGCCAGTCCTTCAACTTTCGATTCATTCCAAACCCGAAGGAGGTAAGAAAAAAAAAGCTGGCCTCTAAGTATATAGGCAGGAGAGGTGGCGTAGCTAAGGAATTGGGGGGCCCAGGGTGCTTGACCTTTAGAGGTCCTAACATTTTGATATTCGACATCATGACATAAGATAATGGCCTAATATTTAAAGTGAAAACAAAATTCGGACTCTCGTTTGGGGCCCCTCTCGAGTGGGGGCCCAGGGGGATTTTCAAATTTGGACATCCGTCTCCCCTAGCCTAACTACTTTACTAGGCAGTGGCCCTTTTTGATCCCCCCCCCCCCCGTTATTGGAATATTTAGTTCAACTACTTCATGTTACCACGGAGGCGTCACGTGATGTTACTGGGAGCTTTACTGCTCCGCACGATTATAGAGATAAGAAGGAGATAGACAGACATACAGAGAGACAGACAGACAGACAGACAGACAGAAAGATAGATAGATAGATAGATAGATAGATAGATAGATAGATAGATAGATAGATAGATAGATAGATAGATAGATAGATAGATAGATAGAAAGATAGATGGATGAATGGATGGATGGATGAATGAATAGATAGATAGATAGATAGATAGATAGATAGATAGATAGATAGATAGATAGATAGATAGATAGATAGATAGATAGATAGATAGATAGATAGATAGATAGATAGATAGATAGATAGACAGACAAACAGACAAACACGTTCCTTGTGGGCCGCACAAGTCATTTCGTGACATGTTTTCCAGTGACCTACCGTGAAGAGATTGGGGCCCTGTGGGTTATGAGCATCCGTGATAGGATCATACGAAAACAGCGATATTAACCCGAATTTGCTGCGCTCATTTACCATTCGCAGGCTGAGCGTAGCCATATGCCTGAACATGTCACACTGTACATAGAAAGGTTCTCCCACTCTGATTTTGGTAACATTTATGGTTGGCTGACTAGCTGCAAGTAGAATTATGAAGCATTGATATGTAATGAGAAAAAGAGAATTGTTTGGATTTTTTTTCCCATTAAAAGTTAATCCGATCTGCTCTTTGGTCGTACTTAGATTTCAAAGATTCTGATCAATTTCTTCAAGCAATTAAAATGCTTTGAGAAGTAAAGAGAAAATATGGGTGATCATTTAAACCAAAGTAAAACCTAAAAAATGAAAAATAAAAGACACACTGATAAAACATACTCTGCAGACACAGTATATGACAAAATAACGAAGCTTACATTAAGCATACTTGTATTGATTGGTACATTATTCATCCAATTAAATTTGTAATAGAATTAGACTATTCCATAGAGACTAGCAATAAAAAAGCATTTATAATTTTTTTTTTAAAAGGAGGATCGACCTGGATCAACACCTAAAGCTTATAAGCCTTTTTAGGCCTCTTATGCCAACACGGTAACCACTCTACTAGCGAAGAGCTTATGAACAGGGAAGTTTGTATAATTATCTATAGTTTCTATAGTCTCGTCCTCTTTTTTTCAGATTTGTGCTCATTAAGACTCAAGAGACGAACTATAAAGAGGACTAATTCAGTTTACACCACCACTTCAGTCAATTACAATTTCTTTCCCTTGTTCGAGATACCAAACAAAATAATTACTTATCGTTTGAGTTGTTGTTTTTTTTTTTTTTTTGCTTTTTTTTTTTTTTTTTGTTGTAAACCATCAATCTTTATAAATAAAATTAATATTGTTTTTGTTGTAGGCCTAAACCATCAATCTTCATAAATAACATTTGGAGCCAGTAATAGACTTTAAAATATTTTTTAAAAAAAGAAAAGCAAATCTCTCAGACCCTGCGATCTATATGACAGTTGATGTAAAGGTCATCTGCTTCTGTGGACCACAGTTAACGAGGGTGTCATGTTGTCAGCACAACGACCAACAGCCTTTACTTTTCCCAACTAATGTCAGGTACCCATTTAGAGCTGGGTGGACTCAGAGGCGCCCAAATATCCCGAAATTAAAAATCCCAGGATTCGAACCCGGGACCCCCGTTTCGGAAAACAAGCGCTTAACCGCTCACAGACATCTTAGGATTTCATTGGTGTTTTCGATACTACTACATCTCGGCATGGGGCACCAAAGAAAGTACGAATGTACAACATAAAATTGGGCTTTCTAGTCAAGCAATCTTTTACCGCTCACCCACCGACCTCTTCAGTAATAGACTTGGAAGGTGGAAAAGAAGTTTACACGTGGCTTTACTTTTGCCCGACTAATGCCAGGTACCCATTAGAGCTGGGTGGACTCAGAGGCACCCGAAGATTCCGAATTTAAAAATCTAAGACTTCACCAGGATTCGAACCCTGGATCCCGTTTCGGAAGCCAAGCGCTTTACCGCTCAGCCACCACACCTCCCATGGCTGAAAAGTATGCTAAGAAAAGCATTAATTACTCAAGAAATTTTTTTTGTCCAATCGGCCCTACCACCCTAAAAAAAGTGGTGACTGAAATGAGATTCACAGGACATGTCCTTACACAGGACACAACATGTTCGCCTAAAAAAAAGCCTCAACATGAAGGCTGAAATTGCAAATAACAAAAACCGAGCAGTTCGCGTTAACATTGCACTGCACCTCTTTAAAAGACCTTAAAATCAGTGGAGCCGGAAGCTAAGAGTCGGGACTAGCGAAACCTGCCCCTGTGGAGCATCACCTGAGAATGCTGACCATGTCCTTCAGATCTGCACACCATATCAAGAGGTCACAACAAGACTCTGGCCCCAAAACCCTCCTATAGAAGAAAAACCATACGGATTACTGTCTTATCAGAAAACCACTGCTCGGTTCATCTCAGCTATAGTATCTCTGATCTGAACCCTTCGACATGTAAAATGAGAACGAAGAAGAAGAATTGGAGGCGTTGAGGAAAAGGCTGTAAAATTTTAATTTTGGCAGATCTTTGTAGAGAAATCTGGCCACTTTATGCGCTGAATGTAGCCACTGGATCTAAGTTGAAAGAAACAGTGGCAGCAGAACAGTTTTAAAGTAGCGCTAACCAAAATCTCATTAACCAAAAATTAGGCGGTCATTACGAGCGAATAAAAAAGTATTTGCGAATTAAAGAAATAGTAAAAATATTAAGAACTAAATTCATTAATGTTCCGAAATTTAAAAAAATTCTAAAAACTAAATGAGTATTAGAGAAAGAAGGGAAAAAAAGAGTAAATGAAGAGAGAGAGAGAGAGAGAGAAAGAGAACAAATGAGAGCGAAAGAGAGCGAGAGAGAGAGTAAGCGAGAGAAAAAGTATGTATAAAAAAAAGAGAGAAACAGAGAGAGAGAAGAGTGAAAGACAGAGAAGGGAAATCAAGAGAGAAATAGAAACAGAACAGAAAGAGAGAGAGAACGAAATTGAGAGTAACAAAGAGAGAGAAGGAGAGCGAACAGTTACTATCTCTCTAGTTTCTCTCACGTATGGCTATTAGTGGTTCAATAATCGAGTAGTGTAGGCTTTTGTTTTTATCCAAGAAGTAACATCTATATTCTCCCACATCTGTGTGATTGGCGTCCTTCATAACGATTTGAAAAATGATGTCCCATGTGAAGGCGTAAAATTTTATCTCCCAATTCCGTCCTTCTGGAATATTCTGGATAGTAAACAAAGACATCTTATCACACCATGGAAGTGCACTAGAGGAACAGTAACTACACACTGGGTCTTTGCGCATCCTGTCTGCGCATCCTGCACTGTATTTTTTTTTTATTATTGAGACAAAGAAGGATTATACCCGTTTTGATTAGAAAATTTTTGTTGGCCTATTCAAACAGATTTTTAAAAACTTTATCCATTTTCAGTCAAGATATATAATATTTTAGAATAAGAGATCATCACAAAAATATTTTATTTTTGATCATTCTACTATTGGTATATGTTTGCAGTGATTCCAGGGCGGGTATTTTTTACAAGGCTTGGTGAAATATCATGTGGTAATCGCAGATATGTCATTACGTGAAACTGCCCCGCAAAAAAAAAAAAAACTCACATTCTCCGCCGTTCAACATTGGCGCTTTTTTTGTTCTGCCAAGTCCAAATTCTGACCAGAAAAAGGTAATAGTTTAGATGCCCAGATACCTTTACTGACCACCATGTTGTTTTTAAGCATATTTATCTCCCTTATCTATATTAAACTTTCAATAACTTTTTTAACAGAGATTTTTGTTCTTATTCTGTCAACTTATGAATTTTAAAGTGTATTTACTGAAATGAAGGTCTTAAAAAATGTTAATAATAAATTGATGAAGTTGTTTCTTCTTTTTTTCAATAACATTTTTTAAAGAGAGTTTTTTGTTCTTATGCTATCATTTTAAATGAATTTTAATGTTAGATCTAATAGATGCTAGAAAGAAAGACAAAACAGCACACGAAAAAAGTTGGCAAGTAATTCAAGGGAGATAGTCTAGTAAAACCAAAATGACATATTTCCAATGACAATATATGGTAATAAGAAATAAAACTTTAAAAAATATATTTTAAAAAATATCTATCTCCGAGGAAATCAAATAACATATATAACATATGTGTAATCTGCATTTTTTTCTGCATATTCTTAAAATATAAGAGAAACCTGATTTAGCGTTTCTAGTCACGTAAACTAATACTCAAAAAAAAATAAAAAAAAATCGCGGTTACTTTCAATATGTGTATGGAAATGCGAAATGTAGATCAAAATCCGAAATACATTTATTAACGTTTCTAGAGGTGCGGCCTACATCTGGTTTATTCATGTAGTCATTGATAATGATGCCAAGACAACTTTTCCAGACAATGTGTCTAGCACAGGGGTGGGCTAATTACGTCGCGCGGGCCACATGCGGCCCGCCGAGGTGCTTTATGCGGCCCGCCGACACCTACCTAAATAAGGTGTGCCCACAGTATATAGAAATTAAAATGCAAATATAAAAAAAATATCTATATAAATTATTGAAACTGTCTCATTATAAAAAGATTTTAAGTAAATGAAGTTTATGCTTTTTGGCTATACATCAATACACGCAATTCAAGACACAATGTCTGAGTGTTGGGTAGGCTTGGAACAAGATGGCAAGTGTAACAACTGATGGAGCGCGATCATTGACTGAGAACCATAAACTTGAAACAGGAAAGTTTGCAATAATTTAAACTTTAAATTGCGGAGCAATATGTGGAATCCCAATACTAAACACAGGGGAGTTAACCACTGGTAGTTCTGATTTTGAAAAAAAATTATCCAATCTATCCGCTAGCCTAGCATGGGAGAAGAATATAAAATCTCAAGGAAGAAATTGATATGTTACTTGAAGGACATCGACTGTGAGTTTATTACCAATATTTCTAATGAAGAATGGAAAACAAAATTTTATGTTTTTAATAGTTACTATTGCAATTGATTGTTTACATATGAAATGTAAATGCATGTTAAATCTTTTCAAACAAGGCTTTCCCATTTCTAAAGGCAAGCAAAAAAAAAAAAAGTTTTTGTCATTTTCCTTTGCTGAAAGGTGAAACTATCTTTAGTGAAATGATTAAAAAAAACAACACTTATTAAGAGAAGCCGATTCAGCTCCAGAGGACATAACTCAAAGCAAAGAGAAGTTCCAGTCAGCACTACCACGGGAGCTTTATGGGTGCCAGAAGCTGCAATTCCACACTTAAAAAAACCTTGCTGCTGTTCACACTATTTGGGTACACATACATCAGTTCTTCTTCTTCGTTCTCATTTTACATGTTGAAGAGTTCAGATCAGTAATCCTATATCTGAGATGAACCGCGTAGTGGTTTCCAGATTAGGCAGTTCTCCGAATAGTCTTTGGAGAGTCTTGTTCGGGTCCCTTGATTTAGTATGCACCATTGAAGGACATGGTCAGCATTCTTTGGTGATGCTCCACAAGGGCAGGCTTCGCTCGTCCCGAAATTTAACTTCCGGAACATAAATTGTCTCATTCAGTGAGCAAGCATTTTTTGTGGAAACTAAACAAGTATAATCACTGGTCAATGTTGACTGACTGTAATTTGACAGCAGTCACACACAGGGGTAACAACTAGTAAGATAGTTTCACAATTAAGAAACATTATGCACGAGTGTAAGAAGCAAAATACTGCACATTAAGTACAAATGTATATTTGTGAGGATATTGTGATATAAAAAGACAACAGCGATTTTAAAAAATCGTAATACAGTGCACATATGAATTAAAAGACGTTCTACACAGCAAGCTTATCTTTCTAAGATATATATATATATATATATATATATATATATATATGCGGCCCGCCATTCCCAAACTTTTTTTAATGCGGCCCTCGATACAAAAATGTTGCCCACCCCTGGTCTAGCTAGCACATTGGTTTCTAGGAAGTGAATACAACTTAATATGGAAAGGATTCTAGACTAGATCTATATAGAGAGACCTACCTTAATAGCTTGTCTGAAAATGAATAAAGTTTATAAGAATCTGTTTCTCAATAGTCAAAAATAAAATATTTCTAATCAACACGCGCGTTCGAGGCTTAAAATCCATCTTTGTCTCAATAACTTATTGAAAATGCGCAGAAGAGGACTTCTTTTCTTTACGGCTTTGTAAATAAAAAACTAAAAAAAAAAAAAAACTATAAAAAAAAAACTCGAAGTTACTGTTCCTTTAGTATAGTTTCATAATCATAGCACACAGGGTTTGCAAAAAAATAAATCCATCATGAGATAAAGTTTTCTTACTGATTCCTATTTGTTTGTTTTTTTATTCGGGGTGAGAAACTCTTCAACCCAACCAGTGGCATGTAGAATACAAGAAATCTTGAGCCCACAATTTACTCGAGGTCTATTATTATTATTATAGCTTTCATGCTTATGGCATGCTCAGAGCGCTTTTTGGTCCAATCTCATTTGTGGACCAGTGGGGGGGGGGGGGGGGAGGGGGTATCTAGGAGTTGGTTTTCCGTGCTGCCTTTAGGCGCTCAGTAAACACAACTCTGCCCGAGTCTGTCGAACCTCGAGCCCCCTTCTAGGTAGCCAAGCCAAGTTCAAGCGCACTTGGCCTCTCGACCACGCTTCCCACTCTGACCCCATTCTGACTTTGGAATGCCTAACACCTACGCCCACAAGCCTGATGTTAGGTTGAAACCACCATGCATTGGGCCGCCCCGCTAATGGCGGGCTTCCTAGCACTGAGAATAAAGATCCCTGGCAATCTCTCCAAATACCTTCCTGGTATGCGCGGGACCTCGACCATTTCTAAGCCTCCTTGCACCATGGCTCTGTTCTGAGATTAATTCAAGGGCATTACAGTAGTATCGAAAACGCCAATGAACTCATAAGATGTCCGTGAGTTTGAAATCTTTCTCTCCGTAATTATTTACCACATTCTGGTGGAATCAACGCTGGTATCGTCAGTTCGGAGAGAAAGAGTTAAATCGAACTTTCTCTAATCCCTTCTTGGTATCGCGAGTCGACATTCACACGTGAACCCGTCTCCATTCTTCACGTGCATCTCGCTATTTTGGGGGCGCGGTGGCTGAGGGGTTAAGCGCTTGGCTTCTGAACCTAGGGTCCCAGGTTCGAATCCTGGTAAGAGTGAGGATTTTTACTCTCAGGATCCTTTGGGCGCCTCTGAACTCTAATGGTTCCTGACATTAGTGAAGGATAAAGAAAAGTTTGTTGGTCCTTGTGGTAGCCACATGACATCCTTGTTAATCGTGGGCCATAGAAACAGATGACCCTTACATCATCTGACCCATAAATCACAAGGTCTGAAGAAGGAACTTTTTATCACGCTATTTTACACGGTACAATCAACCCACTTGTCTAAAAATAGTACTTGAGTCCTTACACTTTAATCACATTAATCAACGGACAGGGGCCCAACAATAATTTTTCGACTCAAAACCGGACACAACAGAATGAAACAACATATGTTATGGAAGTTGGGACTAACGAAACCTGCCCTTGTGGAGCATCGCCGGACAATGCTGACCGTGTCCTTCAAAGCCCGAACAAGACTCTGTCCTCAAAACCCTCCTATAGAAAAAAAACTATACGGAGAACTGTGCGAGGTTCATCTCTGATATAGGATTACTGATATGAACCCTCCGACATGTAAAATGAGAACGAAGAAGAAGAAGAAGAAGAATATGGGCAGGGCATAATAGACGTCTATATTTTAGCTAGCTCACCTTTATCATCCTATTCTCCTCCACTGGATCATCCGGAGTGAATTTAACCAACAGGGTGAAGGCTGCTTGATTGACCAGCCTCCTTTCCAATGCCAACGTGGTGATGTTCTCTGGCGCAGCCTGGTCCTTGGGGTTGAACGTGCCCGTGGCGCACGTGACGGCAAGTCTGGTGCTGTAAGGACGAACAGCGTAAAGGGAAAGTATTTTGTCTGTACCTGATGGGAGAAAGAAGAAATTTAAGACATCGCCTGTAAATGAACATGGGCGTGTTGGATGAAGCGCTTGGCTTCTGAACCGAGAGGTCCCCTGTTTTGAATCTCGGTGACAACTGGGATTTTTTGTTTTATTTTGGAAAAAAGTGGGGAGGAAGAACGGCTTGAGTCCACCCAACTTAAATAGGTATCTTACTTAGGTTTGGGAAAGTAAAGGTGGTTATTCGTTGTGTGCTGACCACATGACACCCTCGTTAATCGTCGGCCATAGAAACAATGACCTTGAGTCCACCCAGCTCTAATGGGTACCTGACATTAGTTTGGTTTGGGAAAGTAAAGGCGGTTGTTCGTTGTGCTGGCCACATAACACCTTGCTCGTTAACCGTTGGCCAAAGAAACATGACTTTAACAAAATCTGCACTATAGATCGCAAGGTCTTTAAGGGGATTTTGTTTTCTTTGAAACATCCCTATTATATAGACTTCCTAAATACACATATACTTCTGGCCTGAAAATTCTGATATAACTCTTTACATCCACACACACACCCACACACACACATCACCAGCACTTAAAAAATAACTCTACATTACAATAACTAACTTTTTTTTTCTTTGGCTTCGTATTTCAATATTAAAGTATTTCGTAAGTTTATGCTTTTATTGAACACCTTTTGTTGTTATCACTCTGGAGGCATAAAGCTTTTTCACACCAGCACACTTTGTACTACTGCGATAAAAGACATAGAATATATACAAAACTAGCGTTACTTACTGTCTTCGCCCGATACTTTGATTCCAGGCTACATATTGTTTATTTTGACTTAAACATCTCAATTAGTCTTCCATATAGCAATAGAACTGTGGCGTAGGTAGGGTGGGGGAGGAGGGGGAAGAATTAAAAAATCCCCCCCGCCCCCCGCCCCCCCCCCCCACTTGAGTGTTCTTTACATCATAAATTAAATATTGCTCAAAATGCAGGGGCCATGTCCCAGGACCCCCAAACGATGGAAAATTCCTAGCTACGCCCCTGCAATAGAATGACATAGCGCTAAACGCTCCTCACTACATTCCTTTTCGGCAACCAATTCTTGTATGTATCAGTTTGAATGAGACCAGCCCTTGAATTCCAGTATCACCTCTCTCCACTTCCACTCATATCTCTCCTCCCTAACAAACAGGGTCTAGTGTTATTTACACTCTCGGACTATTATTCTGCTTTTCAGTTCTTATTGGAAATATTCCAAAGGCTGTATGATTTTTGTTTGTGTGTGTGTGTTTATGTGTGTGTGTGTGAGAGAGAGCGCGTGCGTGTGTGTGTGTGTGTAGCATGGGTCCTTTTATCCTACTAAATCCTTCAAGTGCTCAAATACTTTTTAGGGAGTAGCACCCCGCCCCCTTTTTTTTCAGCACCCTTAATAAAACTACCCGCATTTCAACATCCCCCCCCCCCATTTGGTCAGCGTATTAGAGTGTATGTTACGCTTTATTGGAAAGACCCGCTTTAAATCGCCCTCCCAAACACACTCATTTCTGGTCTGTGAACTTTATTAGATCACTTTTCTCGCCCTCCCCCCCCCCCTTTTTTTTAGTCCAAATCTCAAAACCCTTGAATTTTAGTATCTATTATATCTAATTGCAAGGCCCGCTTTAGAATGCTACCCCTCTCAAGTACAGGTATGTTTGCAAGTGAACCTGATCTCCCATATCACCTATACCATCCCCCACTCCCCCTTTCTACGCATCAGAAAATAGTCCTACATCTACAATATACAAATGTTGGTCCTGTCCACTCTATCATAAACTGTTGCACCCCTTAGACAGCATTATAAATTGGGCATCGAAAACCACACTAACAACACTACCATATTTAAACCAGCTTTTGAACAAAAATGCCCCAGCAAAATCGGAAAATTCTTGGAAGGCGGCGGCCGTCCGCTCCATCATAACTGCGTCAAATGGTTCATCTCGAACACTTTTTTCACATGGCTGTGGAGCCCTATTTTGGAGAGACACTCCCGTCCACATATACTGCATGTCAAGGTGACGTTCGCTTTGGTGGTAGAGGAGCTGGCCTTTTTCCGTGTGGCACGCTTTTCTTCAAGAATCGAGGCCCATGTTATCTCGCTGTCCATAGCTTTCTTGGGCACCGTCTCTCTCCAACTAGTGCGGTCTAAGGCTATGTCTTCCCAATGGTCAGTATCAATGTTCACTGATTTTAAATCCCTTTTTATCACGTTGCCTGTACAGAATGATTTTCGGGATGCAGTTGCCTGAGGACCGTAAAGATGCTGGGAAGCCCCGTTCTCGCGAGGATCCCAGTATTACACACTTTTTCTTTCCATGTTATTTTTAAGATCCTTCGAAGGCAGCACAAGTGGAGTGAGTTAAGTTTTCTCTCTTGTTTTGTGTAGGTTGTCCACGACTCGCTGCCGTACAGTAACATGCTAAGAACGCTTGCCTTGTAGACCTCCATTTTGGTCGCTGTGGTGAGCTTCTGGTTTTCCCAAACTCTTGGTCGGAGTCTAGCGAAGATTGATGCGGCCCTCCCTAATAGATCTAGACTTGCAATAAAAGCATGTATAAGAATATATATTTAAAAAAAGGAGGCACGAATGAATTCGTACTCATGGCTCAAGCCTTCTCAGACTTCTCAAGCCAACACGGTTACCACTCTGCTAGTGGAGAGTTTAGTTATCTATTGCTTCTATAGCCTCGTCCTATTTCACGTTTGTGTTCACTAAGACTCAGATGACGACCCATAAAGGGGACTAATGCAGCTTATATCACCACTTCAGTCAATTACAATTTCTTTCTTTTTTTCGAGATACCTAACAAAATAATTTATTACCAATAGTCAATTATAGTTCCCTTTCAGACTTTTCAGATGATGTAAAGGTCATCTGTTTTTGTGGCCTATGGTTAACGAGGGTGTCATGTGACCAGCACAACGACCAACCGCCTTTACTTTTGCCCAACTAATGTCAGGTAGCCATTAGAGCTGGGTGGACTCTGAGGAGCCCAAGGATCCCGAAATTAAAAATCGCAGTCTTCACAAGGATTTCAACTCAGGACCCCCGGTTCAGAAGCCAAGCGCTTTACCGCTCAATTACCTCCTAATAGTCAATTAACTAATAGGTAATTATTTTTTTTACTGATTCTTGTGTTGTCAGGTAAAAGAAATATTTTTGCAAAACGTCAGCTTGATCCGAGATTGGTGGTGTGACAAATAACGCGTACAAAGTTTTTACCAGACAGACAGAGGATATAAGCTTTGTAAAAAATAGACGTTCCTTACTCGGTCAGACTGTATCAGCTCTACTCGTTGATTAGGGAACGTGAAAAGCATCTAGACGTCTGTGTGTAGTCACTCAATGAACTCTTTATATTGTGTATGTTCTATTTATGTGAATGTTTCAGTTGTGTTGGTTTTTATTTGAGAAAAGAGTCTTTGTAATCACAACAAATTTCCACAAGGATCAATAAAGCAGTCTTAGTCTTAGTCAAGTGGAAAATTAGTGATAGATGATTCAGTGAATCAATCAATTAATCAATTAACTGTAATATAGATTATATAAATCATTTTTTAAAATAAACTTTACACACAAAAACACATACGATTAATTACTATTTCATTTGACAACTTCAATCAAATTTAAAAACAAAGCTTATATTAGGAAAAGAGCTGCACAATTGCATCCATATAAATCAATACTGTAAGATTTATTTCCATTTCTTTTAGATAAATTTACTTTTCCTAAGGGCCATGGAATTGTGCAAAGTTTAAATTTTTCTTCGAGAATGGGAAGCGGGAGAGATAACGTGTACAAATCTCGTACCAGACAGACAGACAGACAGACAGACAAACGAATGGAGTGAGTGCTATAAGCTTTAAGATTTTAAAAAATATATATTTTAATACAATGTCTCCAAAAGAAAGTTACGCATCATGTATTTCAAGTATTTCTTAACAAGCACAGATATTTTTGATATGCCGGCTTTAAAAAAAAAGAAACATATCGGGTCGCAATTGAGAATCAAAAGTCGATTTTGCTAAATTTAACCCCCCTGCGATTTCTATTATGATTATCGCTTACTTTTTCTAGAGGCAAGATAACTAGTAACTGCCACCGCAAGTGGGCCAATTAGAGGAAGGTGAGTCAGTTAGGGTTTTTAGGAATATATCTATGGTTTTAATAATGACAACTTTCGCCCTCCGGACGGCTAATGGCTATGCACCGCGTGTATGTGCCTTCTCATGTGGCCTGTTTATGTATAGATGCATTATTACTCTAATTACCTTGCTTAGAGTCTGGTAATCAGCCCTCCCTATCAGCCCCACTTCCCACTTTCTCAAGATATACACTTTCAAAAAGTGTTCTCAAATATGAGTGTGTTGAAATATTTTCCTCTATTGGTCTCAGGTCACTGTGTTCGCACATTAGCCGGCCTATGAGTCTCATTGTTTGTTTGTTTGTTTGTTTGATTTGAGGCACATCGGCACAATTTAGGCCATGTCGTGCCTGCAGTCCCTTAAGGACTACTCTCTCTCATTGACCCGTGAGCACATGTGCAGTCATTTATTGACCAAAAACAGGCGGATGATCGTGTGTGGAAACAAAGGTGTCTATACAAAACAATTTAAAGATTCAAACCCTCTTGGCCTTCTCAGGGGTCTCAGGATCCAATCTGGGAGATGACTGGGATTTTGAATTTCGGGATGACCTTGACATCATCGCACGGTAGTAAATGGATATTTTACATTAAAATAAATATATTTTTGTTCCAATAATCAATTCTTCACTGTGACATTAACTGACCTGAAACGATCCAGACTAGCTGTGTCCATAGCAAGATGCTGAACATTCTTCTTTAGGGTCTATAACAAAATGTTAAACATGTTATACAGTTTTCTTTCTCTGTTCTTATCAATCAGATACTTTATTTTGTTTTACTTTTATTTTTCTAAGGAATGTCAATATTTAGACGACGGAAGAGGGTCCGCAGAACAAAATTAACATTGTATACAATCGAAATAATGTATTTGCTAAGAGCCAGTTTATCGGATCGGATAATTTGAATTGTTTTTTTTTTTAATAAAATTTTAGCTTTTTATATAGCGCTACTTTCATGCTTTTAGCATGCTCAGACGGCTATGGTCCAATCTCATTTGTGGACTATTGGTGGAAGGGGGGTGTATCTGGGAGGTTTTTCCGAGCTGGCTTTAGGCACTCAGTAAACACAACTCTGCTCGGGTGTCGAACCTCGAGCCCCTTTCATAGGTAGCCAAGCCATGTTCAAACGTATTTATCCTCTCGACAACGCATCATAATAATCAATTCGCCCCTCACTACTATTTAATATGTCTAGTACTTACTATTCTATGACGACCTAAACCAAAGATTTGAAAACATTCTTCACTGGGATAATATTATTATTTATAGCTTTTATATAGCGCTACTTTTATGCTTATATTATGGCCAGAGCACTATGGTCCAATATCATTTGTGGCCAGTGAGGGGGAGGGAGTATCTGGGAGAGGTTTTTCCGTGATGCCTTTACGCGTTCAGTAAACCTCGAGCCTTCTTCATAGGTAGCCAAGGCAAGCCAAGTTCAACCGTACTTAGCCATTAACTCCCCATTAACCTGACTAGGCATTGAATCCTTTAGCGCTCGGACAAACTCAGATCCTAATCACAGATGAATCCATTCTAATACATGAGAAGGTTATTGAAATATTCACAAACCAGGGACTTTACCCAATGTTAAAAGAAGACGCTACAAATTCTTTTTAAAAAAACATTTTCCTAATTTATACACAACGTAACGGGTCATCGTACAGAAGTTGTTGACTGCTTGGTACAACGTGGATTCATTGTCGTCAGGAACTATTCACACGTAAAACAAACCGACTCGAAATTAAATTTGTGCTGGTTGAACCTGGCATAAATACTTTCATGAAATCCCATCAACCTCATTCATAATATGCATTCATATAGCTTTTTTCTTGAAGGTTTATATATATATTATATTCTTTTTATCTTATATAATACAGACTTTACTTTAAAAAGAAGATGATTACGTCCTACACGTCATGCCTCTAGTCATGCATATTAACCAATGGCTTAAATTCTGCCAAGTCACTGTTTTTTTCTGGCTAGCTCAGGCAACCCATTCCATGCTCTAATAGCACTAGGGAAGAAGGAGTATTGTTACAAATTTGTCCTAGCCTATGGAACGTGGAATGTTTAATGTATATTTTTGCAGTAGAACTACACCTATGTGTGGAACAGTACTTACTAGATTTTGATCTATAGTATTGACGTACACTTGAAAATTAGACCTATCATCTAGAAAAAGATCTAGTGATCTTGACAATCTAAAAACTAGATCTAGATATCTAATAATCTATGGCTTATTATATTTGGTACACGAGTTTTTAAAGAAAGGTTTCAATAATCAAGTTTCTAATAACGTTCTTAATCAACTCAGTATTAAATGCCTAATCTAAACGGAAGACAAACAAACCTAGATCTAGATTTAAATTTCTATTGAGCAATTAAACCTCTCCAGGATGTGACTAGATGTTAGATCATGGAACTATACTAATGGAACACCAGCTTCGAGTTTTTTACAAAGCCAAAGAGAGTCGAAGTGCCGTCGCGCATCATTTTCGCGCATGGTGCAATGTGGAGAAATCCATGATGATGCCAAAGAAGAGATTTACTCCGTCAGTCCCTTGCAATGGGTGTAAAACTTTCGTACGCTCTATTTGATTAGATGTGTAAAAACTTCATCCATTTTCTGACTATCTGATATAATAGATAAAATTTTCCCGAATAAGAGATCGTCACCAAAGTTATTTTTTTCGACCACCCTATAAAATGCCACATTTTTTCAAAAAAATGGAATCTAAATTCCGAAAATACAATCTTTCAGTGTTTCTGTGTTTGGTTTATTTACACTAAATCTGGATGAAGACCTGTCTACCGTTCCGCTAAATGCGTATTTGTTACGATATACTAAATTGCACGAGATAAAAATAAAAATAGGAGGCCTAATACAGTTTTGACACTCCAAGCTACGCATTTCTAATCGTTTTTTTTATTATTTTCGAAAGGACTAGGCTATAGGCATACACGTCTCGTGGGAAACAAAGAAAAAGTTCATCTCGGTAATATTGTAGCCTAAATAAAATGACAAAAAAACAACAACTATAGCCTAATCTAAAATGAAATAGATCTAGAGCTAGATTTTCTTGGACGAATGATACAAAATAAGTATAAATAATAAGTCATAGTCATATGAATCTGATAGATCTAAAACAAATACTGATAGTCATTCATTAATTAATTATTAGAATTACTTGACTACCAACTGGGTATTTTTATTGCCAAAATACAATGTATTTTATGTGCATTTATTAAAAACAACTACCAAAAATTAAGCGTTCGACGCAACTAGATCTAATATTAATAATATAGATTCTGGTTCTAGATCCAGAAAGCTACTTCTCTACTTCAGTTTTCTAGTTTAATTCTAGTTAGATCTAGATGTCTAGACCAGTAGATCTAAATCTAGCCAGGGTTTTTGTCATGGAATAGATCTATAAACCTGCAGCCGCCTAGATCTACTGATCACGATATGACAGATACTATTGATGAGATACTCTCTCTACTTCTATATAATATATAGATCTATATACTAATATAGATCTAGTAATCTAGTAGATCACAGTAAAACTCAATGTGTACTTCCGACTTTAGCTCAACAAGTCTACTCCAAAGTATACTAGTAAAGTCACAAAGTGTAAAGGATCATTATATATTCAAATAAAAAATTTATAGGCCTAAATGAATCGAATAATCAGTCACTAATTTGACTAATCTAAATTGTTATTTTTTAAATGGCAAGTGTTATTGATGACTTCTGACTTGTACACGAGTTGCAGAGATTCTAGCTTTTATTTTGATGACATGTTACGATATATCAATGATATTTAGATAAACGCAAGTACCTAGAGGAACAGAGAGAAGGACCATTTAATATAAGCCTAAGGCAAAGAAGTAAGATGTTTATAATCCATCAAACTCACAGAGGACTTGTGTCATTTGTGACGGCATTTCATGCATTTACAGAAGCTACAAACTATGCTACAAAAAATGATAGGCTTGTCTTTGATTCCTAAGACTTATGAGGAATGCTATGTTTCCAGAGGCTACTCAGCCCCAGCTGTGACCTACATATTATGCCACACTGAGCACAGGCATAACCATTGTCCACCTGTGGTAGAATCAGTTGTTTTTTTTTTTTTGCTGTCTACCCTCGGCAATTAATTTTCATTGGTGTATACCACACCTTGTAAGTGACCTCCAGCTGTCTCGTTCTGAAGCTGTATGCAACCAGGTGCTCTCTTATTCTATGTCAGTTAAAGTAAGTTGGCGCCTAAGCTTGTCTTTAAAGCATTTCTGTGGTACCTCTTTACGTGCATATGACATGTTAGGCAAATGGTTTAGCCTATCGGAATGCCATTTCGGAAAGTATAGGTGCTTAAAATGAAACTCCAAATATCTGGACTTCCAGTTACCAAGAAAATAAGCTTACATTTCAAAGAGACGACACTGGCACTTCAGCTAAGACGATCAATAAAATTAATAGCAACTTTAATTGCAGTCCAACAAACAAGATTAAAAAAAAAAAAAACAAGTGTGGCTTCAATAGCATTGATGATATTTAGTTTACTTTTATCTCATTTACTAGTATTACTATTTCATTGACTAAGGTTTTTTATTGTCAAATAGGCATTAGTACATGTACTAGTTCCTGCAATTTGATGAAAAATAATAATTAAATTGTGTATAGTCTATATACAAATGTTTATAAGAGATCACAGCTTAGCTTAATTTAGTTAATATTTTAAAACTATGATTTTGTGTTCTGACTACTCTAAATAAATTATATTTTATTTTAAGAATGCAAAGTTGGAAATTCTGTTCTGATGAAAAAAAATTATTAAACTAAAGTAGATGTTTATGGTTCTTTTGTATTTATTTCTAAATTATTTATTCATTAAAAATTAATTGCTCATTAACATTTACTTGAAGTAAAGATCAAAAACACAAATTCAATACATGATCAGCTCCCAATTCACGCAGATCACAGCCCATCACTTAAATGTATTTACTGTCAATTCTACAGACTATTCATTTCAAAATGTTGCTTTAAATTGTTATATGACACAATCAAAGTACTGGTACCTCACATTAATGTTGGCCTAAAGCAGCTGAAATAATGACAAATTTTCATTCACTAACTTGTACTGTCATTTATTATCAGACGTGTTAAAACTAATGACCTGTATATATAATTGATTAAGCAGGAGCATCAACAAATCTTGAACAATAATTGTCTACAGAAAAACTTTATTCTTATCCAAACAATATACATTTACAATGTATTTAAACAAGTTAATTTATACAAATCTGTATGGCCTAAAGATTATAGTGTATTTTGAGCATTGTGTGAATACCAAGTTACATTATTACATGAAAATAGTGTACTCATTTTTTAAATATTCTGGGTAATAAAAATTAACAACTAATATGATACAATAAAATTGAAGCGTTAGTCAAATAAAAAAAAATTCACTCAAGACCTATGTGAACTCTATGCTTGAAAAAAATCATTTTGAAATTAATTAAAAAAAAAAAAAAATTATGGTTCTTTAGTCAATGGAATGATAGCAGCAATTATTTAACAATTTCATGATTATCCATTAATCTCAATGTACTTATAACTGAAAAATAATTCATTTAAGGTTTAGATACAACCATTTGAAATAATGATTATAATTTTTTTTCTTAATTTGCTTAATTCAAATCTAATATAAACAAGATTTCCTCTGTCAAGAAACTTATGAGGGAACAACATGCATGTTCTTCTCAGTAAGTTTTGCAAAGGGAATTAAGAATATATGATGTTGCTTTTTTTTGCCAACATTTTAAACCTTTGCACCAGGTTTTAGTTTTAAGGAGAATGCACCATATTTTATGTTTACTTTTGATAGATTCTTATTTTAATTTTTAAAAAGTAAAATTTCCCTTACATATCTTGCAATCTATGGGGCAGATGATATAAAGTTTATCAGTTTCTGTGCCCCATGGTTAGCGAGGGTGTCATGTACCCAGCACAACGACCAACCACCTTTTGAAAAAAAATCCCATTTCAGACCTCACAATCTATAGGGCAGATGATGTTAAGGTCATTTGATTCTTTGGCCAGTGCATCATGTCGCCAGCACAACAACCAACCATCTTTATTTTCCTAAACAAAAGTCAGCTACCCATTAGAGTTAGGTGGACTCAGGGGCACCCAAAAATCTAAAAAATTTAAATCTGAGTCTTCACAGAGATTCAAACCCATGACTTAACCATTCAGCCATGGATCCCCAAACTGCCTTTACTTATTCCTTACTATTGCCATGTATCCCTAGCCTTTTGAATTCTGAAATTGAAAATCCCAGTCTTAATCGAACCCAGGAACCCTCAGTTCAGAAGCCAAGTGCTTTACCACTTCACTGCACTCCCTATTGTTTTAATGGGGCTCAGATTAATAGTTTTCAAGTACAATATCAAACAGATTTAAAGAAATACTAAATCCAAACCTGTTGGCTGAATGACAGGATATACATAAATGTGTATAGAGCTTACAGCATAATATATATATCTTAAATTAAAATTGGTCCAAGACTTTTATTTTGCAACATGATGGGATTTTCCTTTCTGGTGGTGCTATGCAGGAGTCCAAGAATCTCATCTTTTCTCATAACAGAAAGTTATCTAGTTATAAAAATAAATAAAAGGATTTTAAAAAAATAAAAATATGTGTGACATATGTGTTGACCATGCTAAACGTATATATGTTATTAAGTATAATTATATAATTTTGCCATTCTAAAAATAGTCTGTACCTAAAAGGAGCTACTGCGTTAATGTGTAGACATGGCCCTGACCTTAATAGTTATGAATTATTACTAAAGGTGAAGGCAGATATTCAGTTAATTTGATGGACATTGCACTCATCTAAAAGCAACTATAACATATATTATGATTTACATTTTCATGGAAAACTAGTTTTTCAAAAATACAAGTACTTCAGCTTATGAGAAAAGTGCATAGGGAAAAATTGCAGTACCTTACCTTTAAGAGGTGCAACCAATCATTGACTTGTCAGGAATGCATGCCTTTTTCTTACATTTCCAAACATAACTGTAATTATACAATTAGGCATAAAGGCTAATTTCTTTTGAAAACATTAAAATTAAAAAATAATATTATTAAATTAAATACATTGTTGTATCAAATATACAAATTATCAGACATAATTTTGCCTAATTTCATCTAAAAGTTTATTGTAAAGGAATGGCCTGCACAACAGCCAAGTATATTAGGCATTCATGAAAGATGAATTTGCTTAAGAGTGTTATAAAAAAAAAATCTAGAGAAAAATGTTAAATTCCATCCCCGATATTTGGATGTTGCTTGACCATGAAAATCACACAATTCATAAAACATCTATTAGATAACTAAAATAAAAATTGTATAGTAGTACTTACATTAAATATTGAATGGATGCCCAGAGAGTTGAAATAGTATAAGTATGATCCTTGAGCCATTCTGGTACATCATCAGAACTGGTTGGCATGGTTCTACTTGAAAATAACTGAAACATTACAAACATTTTTTTTTTAATTTATAATTTATCACAGACTAGAATAGAAATGTTGCCAGGAAAAATACCAATGGTTAGAATGCACCTGATGATACTTTTGTAGCCTTAAAATGCACCAAAACTTCATTCATTAAATCTGATAAGAAACATATATGTATCACACAAGTCCAAGTTGATCAGAGTGTCATAGCAAATAATTAACTAGATATGTGAGTTTTATATTAAAGTGCTGAATTTCAGGGGATAGATCCAACTTGACACCACATCATTTATTATTTCATGAACTCATGGGTCTGGGCATGGCATGGGAATTATTATTTAATGTATGGGGTGTAGGCGAGGCATGGATTATAAATTGTCTTGTATAGATTAGATTGGATAAAACTTCCCATCGAAGGTAACTTTTACTGATAGATCTGGATCAATTATAAATTTATGGGATCTAGGCCTGCATACATTTTATCTTTTATTTATATATTTTATGTGCATATATATATATATGTCTAGATTCTATAATTATATCTTAATAATAATTTTTGTAGATGTCATATAATATCTAAAATATTAAGTATAGATCAGTAGATTTAGAATTTTAGCTGGTAAATATTTGTATATTCCCAATCTAAAGTGGATCTATATATTGTATATCTATCTAGAATTTAGATCAGTAGATTTAGTATTTTAGCTAGTAAAATACTTTTATATTCTAAATCTAAACTGGATCTAGATCTAATTATTCTAGAAGCTTAGATCTAGAAGACTAGTTGTCAAGATCTGACTACACTATGGCTAAGGCACTAGCTAAGTAGGCCTACTAGATAGATCAAGAGACAGAGTACTAATAGTAATAGACTCTTGCCTCGTTGAGCCTCTCAAATCAGCTACAGACTTTAGAGACAATTTAGGAAGGTGAATTTCGACCAATTCCAAGATCTACAAATTACAAGTTAGAGTCTAGCTAGAGTCGAGATGCTAGATCTAGTCTAGAAGGCTGATCAATTAAAAATAAAATCAATCATTTCTAAAGTTTGTAAAATTATATTTTATAGATCTAATCTATCTATATATAATATAGAAATCTATGTCTACTATTTTAATATTTAAAATGATATGGCTGATGATATTAATTATTTTAATTGAGACATTGACATACAAAGAAACAAAATAATTAGATCTTATACTAACTCATAGACTCTACTTATACTGTATTGTATTAAACCTTCGAGTTTACGTTCCACTATCTTGACTTGACTACATTGACTAAAAAGGGCACTATCACGGTGACTATGATTATTTATAGATCTAGAATACTAGTCTAGATTATTATCTATTATGATGATGATAATCAACTGGTAGAGGCTCCTAGAGCTATAAGTATAATCAGTATAAACTATAATATAATCACTGCATTCGTTTCATTCACTGTCTGTATCAATAATCATGTGATGTGAAACTAGTGAAAGTGAAGTCTAGATTTAGATCTAGATTAGATAGAATTGATAGATTATAAATCTACTTTTTACTATTAAAAAGTAATTAAAAGTATTGTTATTATAGATCTACATCTACTAATATTAGTAGCCTACAGGTACTAGATCTACAGGCAATACATACACTATTGACTATAGTCAGTATAGTGACTAGATCTATACTAATATTAATACAGCTATACTGCTATAGCTATAGTTATAGTATAGTGACTATAATAGTCTATAGTAAATAGTAGTATGAGTATGGACATACTTAAATTTTAAATAGTATGATTTATGATGATCGATAGATATCTTATATTTATATCTAATCTAGAGTTCTAGACGTAGACTAGATCTATAAACATTCATATTGATCTCATGTATGGTCTAGATCTAGAGAAAATAGAGTGGAAATCATGACTTTATTAGATCTATTGAGTTATTTTTTAAAAATATCTTTAAATAGATCTAGAACCATAGTCTAAGTCTGGGTGTTCAGTGTTGTAGATCTAGATTATTCTAGATATAAGAGATCTATTTCTATAGATAAGTTCGGTTTTTAAAAAATGCGCATTCGAAATTTAAAATACCCAGATTTAAGTATTAATATACCAATATTGGTAGGGCCGCGATAATCATTTATTAGATCTATTAAAGCATGTCTATATAAAAGATATTATTATTAAAATAATTTATTATTATATAAAAGATATAGTTGTGAATATTTACTAAAAAAATTAAAATAATGAATTTTTTACTTTTGCCAATTAACACTCTGGCCGGCAAAAAGGATGACTCCTCAATACTGTGAAAAGACGATAACTGCATGAGTTGGTTTGGAATTGTATTTTGTAAGACTAACTTTTTAAAAAATATCCTTCAAGAGAATAAACGAAAAAAGGTTTGTCAGAAGAAAAGCTGGCTGGACTACGCAAATAATGGACCAGCCTCTCTCTCTTGATATCTGTTAAGAACATTGGTGACCGGGAAAAGTGGAGGATTTGGTTACGCGGGACAGATGATAATGATTTCATGTACATAAAAAAAATCCAGATTTTGTGTAAAATACCCAAATGTGAAAGTACTGAAAACAGCTATTTTAATGGGGTGGCCTTAAAAAAATAACTTTTGTGACGATCCCTTATTCAGGAAAATTTTATAAATCACAAAACATTGTGAGAAAATGGATGAAGTTTTTAGAGATCTAATAAAATAAAGCGTAGGAAAGTTTTACTCTCATTGAAGGTCAGTCCAAGTGAATGGAGGAGTAAATTTCTTCTTTTGCATCCTCCTGAATTTCTCCATATTGCACCATGCGCGAAAAAAAATGCGCGACGGCACTCCCCTAGTAAAAACTAGGAGCTGTTGTTCCATTAGTATAGTTCCATGGTTAGATCTATAAGTCATAGGAGCTCTTTTCTTTTTTTTTTTTACATACTTTTTTCCCTTTTTAATTTCAGCTCTAAACAGTGCAAGGGTTAGTTGTTTTTTTATGACTAGATATGCATAGTAATAAAAACAAGGCTTGTCTTCGAGTCTGAAAATTAATGAGGAATGCAGTATTTCCAGTGGCAAGTCATCACAAGGACACCCCCAACCCCAAGAAAAGAGAAAGAGGGGACGGTACAGAAGCAACGTCTGTATTTTATACGATGATAAGATATTTGGTGCCGCGACTTGGAAGCAGATGGGGGGGGGGAGACAGTTGGAGAGACTCGCCCAGAACTGAGACGCCTGGTGGAAGCCGGTTGGGAAGTCTATGTCCCATACGGGACCCTTAGCAGAGATGAGATTATATTTATTAATGGGAAGCACCATATCAGCAAACGCCAACCTAGATGATGAGGCAGACTTCCGTGTTGCTCGTGCCAGTGCTGCTATTGACAGACTTCAAGGACAAGTGTGGCAACGGAGAGGACTCAGCATATCCACAAAACTGAAGCTAAACTTCTTCCACCTACGCTGCCTAAGGAAAATATTTATAAGGTGCAATGGTCTGACCACATACCAAATACTGCAATCCTACAGTTGTTTAACATGTCATAGTAAAAAGGTCCGATATTCGATGGGCAAAATTTAAGTCATCGGTTAAAATGCATGACTAGATGCATGACGCGTAGAACGTAATCATCTTCTTTTTAAAGTAACGTCTGTATTTTATAAGATAAAAAAAACAAGACCATTCAATATGCCTGTTAAGGTCACAGGTTTCAGGCCAACATATGGCAACTTTTAGCCGAAATAATGTCTTGATGAGCTATAAGCTTCATGAAAACCCACTTATAGTCATCCGCTCAGGAAAGCCTTTCGGATGATTCAAAACAAATTTGAGCTTATCACAGACATAAGGCTAGAAAATAGATTCAATATCACCTTTGGCATAAAAAAAAATTATCATTGGATAAAAGTCGTCATTGATAAAATAAACTGTCTGGAAATCATTTAGCTCAAGGAGTTCCAGAGCAGGGCAAACCTCTCCTGGATACCCCAAACACACAACCTGTAACTAAGAGGAAAATACCTACAGTTTACACAACACACAGCAAGGTCCAGTGGTCAAGGTGATAACTAAGGTGTAAATGGAAACTAAACACACTTTAGGTGGCCTTATATATTTTCTTAAGGGAAATCACTCCTGCCATTACAGTTGGTTAGATTAGTAAACTCCCCGTCATGTCATACATACTTTACTGTATGTAAGAATTTTACAGATTTAGAATACAGCAGTTAGCTAATATTTACATAGTTTATAATAAGTCACTGTCTGTCTGGTACAATTACTGTACACGTTATTTCTTCCACACCCAATATTGGATCAAGTTGAAATTTTAAATGTCTTTCTTGTACCCGACAAAACAAGAATCAATACAAAAAATAAACCAACTATTTATTCATTTTTTTATTATCTTTTATACCAACAAGGCAATACATCGTTTACCATTCAGATATATGGCTAAATATGTGAGATTTTGTCCCCTTAAATAATTGTACACGTTATTTCTCCCACACCCAATCTCGGATATAGCTGATATAACTTTGCACAATAATTTATTGTACCTAACAAAACACACATCATTAGAAGAGAAATAACCAATTAGTCAATTAATTATTGGTAATACATTTTTTGGTTGATATAAAAAAGGGAAATCAACTCTGCATTATTGTGAGATATAGTTGTAAATGTACAGTTCTTCCTATTAGGTAGGCTTTGTTGCTGTTGTTTTTTTTTTTTATTTTGCTTTTTTTACTGGTTGAATTGTTATAAATATTAATTTTACTAGAAAATTGAATCAGTGCTAGATAAAAGTTTAAACTATATCTAGGTCTATGTTCCAACTCATAAGGAATCTTAAAGCAGTGGACATTAAGTTTCATCTAAACACGCACGACTTGATTAATGAACACATGGATAAGCGTCGGATGTAATTATCTTCTCTTTTACAAAAAGCGTCTGTAATTTATAAAATAAGACATTGAGTCCAAACTCTTAAAGCATGTTGGAAGACATGGTAGCCACTCAAGATATTTTCATCCGACAAAACAAAATGGCTTCTCCGTCTTACAATTTGTCAAATTTGCGGTCAAAAGGGTCTCTCCAAAAAAAAAAGGGCTCACGGCCACATATAGAAAAGCTTCACAAGAAATGCCATAGTCGTCGTACGATTCGTTTCCATAGCTGTACAAACATTTTCAGATGCGCACCATATAACACTATCTCGAACTTGCACTGTTGAGCACCGCCATTGAATCCCGAGTCCACCACAGGAAGCAATTAAACATACACCTGTGGCCCATCATAACATGGTGAGCAATAACATTTGAGATCTTATGGCACAAAACTAGATAATAGAATTAAATAGATGATTGATAGAGAGTCAGTAATGTCCTGCTAGGTCTACCAAAGAACATTACAGCATCCAACCAATTCGTAGAGCAATACAATCAAAAGAGATCTAATTGTTTCATGATAAACATGGTACTAAGAATGGTATCTGGATAATACATAATGATGATAATGTAACATAACTTAGATTTAGAGTTAGATCTAGATCTAGAATAGATAGATAATAGAGTTTAGCTATAGAATCCTTAGATAGATTCTAGATTAATGGTTCATTTTAAATAGTTACACCACATACCAAAGTTAGTATAGAGCATGTGGTAATAATCATAATGCATACATTCCGAAAATTAAGGATGAGTGCAATGAGGATTAAGATGAGAGATTAAGAGATTAAGTATGAGTGCGACAATACAAACCCAGCCGTGACCTACTTATTCTGCCCCACCTAACATTATAATGTTAATTATTGCTCACTACATAGATGTAGTGTGTGTTGGATCTTTTCATGGTTTCTCCTTTAGGATTTAACTAATAATTTTGATTTAATTAGTAAGGAGGAGTGATGTCAGTTCTTAATTTAAACACCAATCTCTTGAGAAACATTGGAACATTTTACTATTTTTACTATTTGAGCTATAAGTGGAGCTAATTTTGAATAACTTAGCTGTACAACATTTAGCTATTAGGCTATAAAGGGGAAATAACCCTACATTAGACTTAAATGCGTAAATATATAGTATTGGTCTTCCCAGACGTCAACATCACTGCCCGCTGCTTTGAAGTCCCATGTGACTGCATCCAAACATCGAAGAGAGGGAACATAGACCCTTAGACCGCACTATGTGGGAAAAGGTGGTTCAAAAAATAAGAAAGCTGAGGACAATGGGGGAAAAAAGCTGTGACGTAGCAATTAGCTGTTGGTCTAAATAGCCCATAGGTTGCGACGTCGCAGGTCAATGTTCCGGCCTTCTAATAACGATTGGTCTCCATGATTAACCAAATAAAAATATCAGTTATCAGTGTTTAGACTTATTCTGGTCTAACTAGTTGAGTGTAGGTAAGAGACAGGTGTTTTTTTTGTGACGGTACGCACCGGTTCGGCGTACCGGCACCTTTATCAATGTGGGGAAAAAATTCATTTTTCTGTCATTTTATCGTTTATTAGTAATTTAATAGTAGTTAAAAATTAGGCAATCCATCACTGAATACCGGCACCTATTTTGTTACAAAAAAAAAAGCACTGAGTAGGCTGTTGAAGAAAATGTAAAATATAGATACAAACTTAACCATCGTATATTGTTTTTTTTTATGCAGAGATCCATCCCACTGAGAATGAACAGCTGTTTCTTATTGACAGTGTACTCGTGGATCGCGTTAAGTAAGATCACTTTGTTCAATGTTATTATTTTGATAAATTATTATTAAAAACCTTTTTTTTTTTTCACTTGTCAGAATTGACAATACAAAACTGCCTTTTTACGACTGTATAAAACTCTCTAATTACGACAATGCATTAATGTCGCTATATGACTAACAAATAAACTGTTTACAATGCAACATTATCTGTTTACGACAATACAGCACTGCCTGTTTACGGTAAAGCAACATGTCTTTTTACGACAATGCAACAATGTCATAAACAGAAATTAACAAAGCTCTCTTTTTAAAGCAATACATCATTGTCTGTTTTGCGACAACATATCGCTGTCTACTAGTAGTTTGCGACAATGCCATAGTTTTTTTCTACAAAAATATAACGCCTAATTTTTAAGACATTAAAATATTTTTCACAACAATGTCCATTTTTTTTTGGGGGGGGGGGGGGGGGTTCCGACAACAATGTCTGTTTATGAAATTACAACATTGACTGTTTACAACTATGTTGCTGCCACTGTTTACGACAATAGAACTTCGCCTGATTATGACAATACACGATTTACTGTTTAAGCTATAAATAATTTGCATACTAAAAAGCTGTTGTTTTTTTGTTGTTTTTTTTGTTTTTGTAGTTTTTTTTTTGTAACATTGAACGTTAATGTCATTAATGTCGCAAACGATAACTATTGTACAATGAAGTTAAATAATTGTATTTATCTCTTTAAGAAAGTACATGAGACCAAAGCTATTTTCCCCCTTATTCCGTACGGAAACAGGCACATGTCACGTGGTTGACAGATTCAGCGTCGGTCAAAACGAGTCTTTTACTGTGAGATGCACCATACAGAAGTTTCGAACAGAAGACTATCCCGAATCCCCCTATGTTGTGACGTTGGCCGCTGAGAGGAGACCCACAGGGGAAGAGAACTTTCAACTCATGGCCAAGTATTCTCCGTTCGCTCCCCTGGAAGAGTACAGGAAAGTCACGGTGAGATAAAAAGGACACTGTCAGTAAAGCTTCATAATTGACTGGAGTTACGATTTATTTTTAAACAAACGGGGGCTATAAGTTGCTTTAAAACTCCAGCAGCATAACTAGGGTCATTGATGACTTGTGCGAACTCCCAATCTACTAGGCGAAGCACAATGTAAGGAGTATGTATCTATATATATGTTACTCATAGAAAACAAAACCGTTTGACCAATTTTGATACAATTTATTTACATTGAAGAATTTTTCGTATTTCATATTAGCCGTAGGCCGCAGCGTCATACAAAACTCAGACCCTGCCATCTATAGAGCAGATGATGTTAAGGTCATCTATTTCTATGGCCAACAGTTAACGAGCAGGGTGTCATGTGACCAACACAACGACCAACCGCCGTTACTGTCCTCAACATATAACCATTAGAATTGGGGGAACTTAGGGGCGCCCTAAAAGTCCCCGAATTCAAAATCCCAGTCTTCACCGAGATTTGAACCCAGGACCCCAGGTTCGGAAGCCGAGCGCTCAACCAATCAGCCACCGCACCCCTGTTAGCTATGAAGGGTATACCCCGTTTTCATAGTCTACTTTCATTTTCGTGTGAAATTACAAAAGTAGCCTATTAAGGGAACAAATCGCCGTAGTTAACAAAGAACTAAATTCAATGCACAAGGCGGGCCATAATAATAATAATAATTTTATTTATAAAGAGCTGTTAACAAACAAAATGTAGGTCTCAAGGCGCTGTAATAACATTACAAACATAAACACGAGAGCAAAAATGACAACTAATCTAAAAAGGTTTTAAACAGGTAGGTCTTAATGTTCTTCCGCGGGTCGCATTTGGATAGTACAAAATAAAACACCAAACACACACGTGAGCCCGCATTTTGTTTTTAGTTAACTATTGCTCTCATGCGGCCACAACCCTCGTGGTGACACAGGTTAAAGGTGTGTTAAGAGATGGGATTGGGGTGTATTCAATGGTACTAGAAGTGGGCTAGATTGAGTTAGAGATGGCTGATTCAATGGTGCTAGAAGTGGGCTAGATTGAGTTAGAGATGGCTGATTCAATGGTGCTAGAAGTGGGCTAGATTGAGTTAGAGATGGCTGATTCAATGGTGCTAGAAGTGGGCTAGATTGAGTTAGAGATGGCTGATTCAATGGTGCTAGAAGTGGGCTAGATTGAGTTAGAGATGGCTGATTCAATGGTGCTAGAAGTGGGCTAGATTGAGTTAGAGATGGCTGATTCAATGGTGCTAGAAGTGGGCTAGATTGAGTTAGAGATGGCTGATTCAATGGTGCTAGAAGTGGGCTAGATTGAGTTAGAGATGGCTGATTCAATGGTGCTAGAAGTGGGCTAGATTGAGTTAGAGATGGCTGATTCAATGGTGCTAGAAGTGGGCTAGATTGAGTTAGAGATGGCTGATTCAATGGTGCTAGAAGTGGGCTAGATTGAGTTAGAGATGGCTGATTCAATGGTGCTAGAAGTTGGCTAGATTGAGTTAGAGATGGATTTAATGGTGCTAGAAGTGTGCTAGATTGAGTTAGATGTGGGTTCAATGGTGCTAGAAGTGTGCTAGATTGAGTTAGAGATGGATTTAATGGTGCTAGAAGTGTGCTAGATTGAGTTAGATGTGGGTTCAATGGTGCTAGAAGTGTGCTAGATTGAGTTAGAGATGGATTTAATGGTGCTAGAAGTGTGCTAGATTGAGTTAGATGTGGATTCAATGGTGCTAGAAGTGTGCTAGATTGAGTTAGAGATGGATTTAATGGTACTAGAAGTGGGCTAGATTGAGTTAGAGATGGATTTAATGGCACTAGAAGTGGGCTAGATTGAGTTAGAGATGGATTTAATGGCACTAGAAGTGTGCTAGATTGAGTTAGATGTGGATTCAATGGGCTAGAAGTGTGCTAGATTATACTACAGGCGTGTGAAATGACTCTTTGCAGCGGTAGTACTATGTGAACATACAAGTGCTGTTATAGATTATGGGCAGAGGTACAATTACACCTACAACATATATACTTACATACTCATTTCGGTTTAACCTAATTTGATTTGGTTTTTTTTATTTATTTTTAGAACTTACCATCTAAACGCAATTGGAACTTTCAATTTCTAAATGGCGACTCATTCGATAACAGAGACAAAATCAGGATAGTCATCGTGGTCAATGATGGGAACTACAAAGACGCTGGTCTGTACAGGTGCTACTACATCGATCCCCTTAACAGGAAAATATACAGCGACAATTTTTTTCTGAGAGCTTATGGTAGGAAATTCTTTAAACAAACTATCGGCATACTGTTAGCAGGGCCGGCCTTACAGGCAAAGTAGGCAGACGCCTAGGGCCACCAATAAACAGGGGGCCTCTCACAGAAAAAAAAATTGCTCAACTTGGATCAAATCTCATATATAGCAAAGCTTTACGGCTCTTCTAAGCCAGCTTAGCTCTAAGTCTCTACTATAAATAAAGATTTATTCAGAATGTTTAGATTTACTTTTTTAGACTACCTGTGTTAGGAGCAGTGGCGTAGATAGGGTGGGGGAAGGAGGGGGAGAATTCGAAAATTCCCCCTGGCCTCCACTTGAGGAGGCCTCCAAATGAATGTGGTTTTTTTTTACATCAAACATTAAATATTACGCCAAATGCAGGGGCCCCCAAAGAGGTCAAGCCCCCCCCCTCCACCTGGGCCCATGGAAATTTCTAGCTACGCCCCTGGTTAGCAGACTTTTTTTGTCAAAAATGTTGAATTGTGAGCTTGACTCTATCGAAATGCAAACGAAAAACGAACTTGAACTTTCTTTTTAGCTTTTTATTTTTCTTTTTAATTTGATGCCACCTAATTCACTTCTCACTTCGCCTAGAGCCTCTAATGACCTAATGGCCCTACTGTTAGACGATGTAGGATAGTATGGCTGCCTGGTCGTGCGGTTTGTGCGCTGGACTGTCGTTCAGATTTATCAATGGTCCAGGGTTCAAACCTTGCCCGCTCCCATCCCCCGTCGTCCTGCGGGAGGTTAGGACTAGGAAGTAATTATCTTCAACTTTGAAGGAACATCCGAAACATGTCAAACAAACAAATATACACCTTTCTACTTCTTCATCTAGCCAGCTATTTACTTCCTAGCTGTAAGGTCTTTTGTTGTTGATGCCAAGAAAAGGTCGACCTCTCTTTTGCTTTTACAACAGTTCCGAACTTCCTGATTGTTGGTTATTCTAGGCTCTTGTTGTGATAGAGTTTTGTCTTGTGTGAAATAATTCTGGGCTAGTCAAAGCGGGTGCGATAGACAGTTCCTTAAAGGTTGGCTGGTGTCTACAGTGGGGTGGGTGTGTGTGGTGTCGATTATGTTTAGATGAAATCTTAAAAGTGCATGTCCTTAGTTGAAACATTGAAGATTTCTCATCGTGGAACGGGGAAGGAGTTGATACTGTCTTCTGTTAAATGTTTACACCTTCCGAAAGTTCCTTTAGAGTTGAAGATAATTTATTACTAGTCCAGACCTCGCTCTGGACGACGGAGGATGGCAGCAGTCAGACCGTGGAGGACAGGGTATGAACAGAGACCTATTGTCATATAAGGCCTGAACAGTGACCTGCGTCGTCGCCCCCTGTTGGCAGTTTAGACCGATATTACAGTATTGGCTGTGATTTATTGGACATTATACCATTACGATAATTTGAAGACCTGAGGTTGTGAAGTTCTTTCAGTTGGTGTTGTAATGTGGTGTAGTTTGCAGAGAGCCTGAATAGAGAGATTCGTTACAATATGATTTGCTAAAGTGGTTTGATAAGATCATCAAATATGTTTTTATTGTCTGTACTCTATAATACATTTTAGGTTTTATTGTAAGATAAACGCAAATTAACATTATGTGTATCCAGTGCCGGAGTTTATGGAAGGGCAGGGGCCAATATGGCCTCCACAATGAAAGGACCCCCGAAAATATAGAAAATAAATCCATCTTTCGACGGGTCAGCAGCTTTACACTTTTTTCCCCTAATATTTTTTTCGCATCTTTACTGACACTGTTTTAAACCTTACAGTAGGCTTACACTGGCTACACTTGTGGTTTGGAAGTTGGAGAGTTCTCATAATATGCAAAAGCTTTTAGACCAAGATATGCTTATGGAATTTATTAAAAAGAAAAGGAAAATGAGATTATTCCTATATTCCATAATATGGCATACTTATAAATAATAATAAGGGGCCGCCACTTTCTTAAATCCGGCCGTGTGTATATCAGTCTCTAAAGTGTTGTGTAAAAAAAAATAGTCCACTGCCAAAACAGAGACTATACAAGCGTGTCTCTAATTCGATAAACCAAAGAGTCCTCTTAGTTTCGCATGTTTGTACATTACATCTCTAATTACTTCTCCATACAAGCTCAGGGTCGAATTGTAAACACGGGAAGCTTTGGACCGGGCGACTCTTTCATCGTACAGTGTGACAGGAACAAGTTCCAGAGACCAGGTCTTCCAAAGTCACCACGTATCAATGAGTTGATAGTCGAACGAAAGATTGAGGGGGCAGATGCTTACACCACCATGGCTCGATTTCGACCTTTTCTAGACAAGATCGTTGATAGAAGAGTAACGGTAAAGGCATTTAGAATCGTTGATAGAAGAGTAACGGTAAAGTCATTTAGATTTTTTTGTAAGCAAAGAGAAGTCCCGGCTAGGAAGAGAATATAAACACCTAGGCGTTTAGGTGACAGGATACCTTTGAGGCTGATTGCCAATATGTCTAGGTTGATTGCCACGATGCCTTGGTTGATGCTACGATGCTTTGGTTGCTTGCCACGATGTCTTGGTTGATTGCCACGATGTCTTGGTTGATTGCCCCGATGTCTTGGTTGATTGCCACAATGTCTTGGTTGATTGCCACGATGTCTTGGTTGATTGCCACGATGTCTTGGTTGATTGCCACGATGTCTTGGTTGATTGCCACGATGTCTTGGTTGATGCTACGATGTCTTGGTTGATTGCCACGATGTCTTGGTTGATTGCCACGATGTCTTGGTTGATGCTACGATGTCTTGGTTGATTGCCACGATGTCTTGGTTGATTGCCCCGATGTCTTGGTTGATTGCCACGATGTCTTGGTTGATTGCCCCGATGTCTTGGTTGATTGCCACGATGTCTTGGTTGATTGCCACGATGTCTTGGTTGATTGCCCCGATGTCTTGGTTGATTGCCCCGATGTCTTGGTTGATTGCCACAATGTCTTGGTTGATTGCCACGATGTCTTGGTTGATTGCCACGATGTCTTGGTTGATGCTACGATGTCTTGGTTGATTGCCCCGATGTCTTGGTTGATTGCTACAATGTCTTGGTTGATTGCCACAATGTCTTGGTTGATTGCCACGATGTCTTGGTTGATTGCCCCGATGTCTTGGTTGATTGCCACAATGTCTTGGTTGATTGCCACGATGTCTTGGTTGATTGCCACGATGTCTTGGTTGATGCTACGATGTCTTGGTTGATTGCCCCGATGTCTTGGTTGATTGCCACAATGTCTTGGTTGATTGCCACAATGTCTTGGTTGATTGCCACGATGTCTTGGTTGATTGCCACGATGTCTTGGTTGATTGCCACGATGTCTTGGTTGATTGCCACGATGTCTTGGTTGATTGCCACGATGTCTTGGTTGATTGCCACGATGTCTTGGTTGATTGCCACGATGTCTTGGTTGATTGCCACGATGTCTTGGTTGATTGCCACGATGTCTTGGTTGATTGCCACCATGTCTTGGTTGATTGCCACGCTGTCTTGGTTGATTGCCACGATGTCTTGGTTGATTGCCACGATGTCTTGGTTGATTGCCACGCTGTCTTGGTTGATTGCCACCATGTCTTGGTTGATTGCCACGATGTCTTGGTTGATTGCCACGCTGTCTTGGTTGATTGCCACCATGTCTTGGTTGATTGCCACGATGTCTTGGTTGATTGCCACGCTGTCTTGGTTGATTGCCACCATGTCTTGGTTGATTGCCACGATGTCTTGGTTGATTGCCACGATGTCTTGGTTGATTGCCACGCTGTCTTGGTTGATTGCCACCATGTCTTGGTTGATTGCCACGATGTCTTGGTTGATTGCCACGATGTCTTGGTTGATTGCCACGCTGTCTTGGTTGATTGCCACCATGTCTTGGTTGATTGCCACGATGTCTTGGTTGATTGCCACGATGTCTTGGTTGATTGCCACCATGTCTTGGTTGATTGCCACGATGTCTTGGTTGATTGCCACGCTGTCTTGGTTGATTGCCACCATGTCTTGGTTGATTGCCACGATGTCTTGGTTGATTGCCACGATGTCTTGGTTGATTGCCACGCTGTCTTGGTTGATTGCCACGATGTCTTGGTTGATTGCCACGATGTCATGGTTGATTGCCACGATGTCTTGGTTGATTGCCCCGATGTCTTGGTTGATTGCCACGATGTCTTGGTTGATTGCCACGATGTCTTGGTTGATTGCCCCGATGTCTTGGTTGATTGCCACAATGTCTTGGTTGATTGCCCCGATGTCTTGGTTGATTGCCACAATGTCTTGGTTGATTGCCACGATGTCTTGGTTGATTGCCACGATGTCTTGGTTGATTGCCACGATGTCTTGGTTGATTGCCCCGATGTCTTGGTTGATTGCCACAATGTCTTGGTTGATTGCCACGCTGTCTTGGTTGATTGCCCCGATGTCTTGGTTGATTGCCACGTTGTCTTGGTTGATTGCCACGATGTCTTGGTTGATTGCCCCGATGTCTTGGTTGATTGCCACAATGTCTTGGTTGATTGCCACGCTGTCTTGGTTGATTGCCACGATGTCTTGGTTGATTGCCACGATGTCTTGGTTGATTGCCACTATGAGATTGTGTTGATCAGACAATGCGTTTCTGATTTGTTAAATTCCCACAATTCAATCAATTAGACATTTAAGTATATCACTATACAAATAGTTAACTATGCGTCTTCGGGTATTCTTGCATTCATTTGAGAGTTTGCCAACTATTAACTCTTTCTCTCCGTAATTATTTACCACATTCTGGTGGAATCAACGTGGGTATCGTCAGCTAGGAGAGAAAGAGTTAATGCTCAGGAAGATTTCACCCATCGTCTTGTAAGTCTAGATCTAAAAACCTATCATTGGAATATTATAAAGTGTAGTAGATTTATACATTCGCTTCACAGGGATTCGTTCTCTAATATTCATTATTTAGTAATAGAAAAACAATCGCTCTCTATGTTGTAAACAGGAGGTAGTGTCTTTGGAAAAAATAAAATAGGAGTACAGTGTGTGTGTGCCGACTCTGAATTAGACGTGAACATAAAGTAAGTGCGTGGGAAACAAGGGCCACCGCTCATCTAGATCTAATTTTTTTTTTCATCCATGACCAAATGATTTTAAAGTTTAATTAATACTTAATAGATAATAAACTCAAATGAAATACTGTTCATGTTAATTAAGTACATAATTTTTATTATATTAATTAAAGAAAGATTTTACACGGGGCGGAGGCGTTGCGGCTTCCTAACCGAGGGCACCTGAATTGGACTCCTTGTGAAGACTGGGAGTCTTAATTTCAGAACCTTTAATGGCGCCTCTGAGTCCACCCAGCTCCATTGGGTATCTGATATGAGTTGGGGAACAGTAAAGGCGGTTGGTCGTTGTGGTGGTCACATGACACCCTCGTTAACCTTGAATCACTGAAAACAGATGACCTTTTCATCATCTGCCCATTGCGCCAAAATCGAAAGATCTGAAGTGTATACTTGTTTTTTAGGTTCGTATATTTGGGCGGTGATATGCAAAAACGGATGTTACTGATACTTAGGTAAAAAAGAATACAATATAATTGTTAGATTTCCCGAGTACCGCTGGCCATTTAACAGTAAATAATAAAGATAAGTTAATTCAATAATTAATGAAGTAATTTATCTTACATTTTTAATACAATATCTAGTCTCACAGTACAAGTTTATATGCGAAATATTGTCTCAAAAAGAAAAAAAAAAAATTATAAGCTGTCAAAATAAAGGATTTAAATTGTTGACTATAAAAAAATAGTAAGTTCATTCAAAAACAAGTGGAACATTCTTTTGAACAAAATTTTAAACAAAGTTAATCTCAATACTGCAGAAGAAAATCTCCTTTTTTCTATACAAAACAAAATTAATTACCACTAATCGAAAATGAAAAATTATGCGAAATTTCAACTTGATCCGAGGATGGAAAGATGGAGAAATAAAAACGTGTTCAAAACGTAACAAGGGGAATAACTTCACATATATGATTCATGTTTCCGTTAGGCACAGAAAATAATTGTACAAAGTTTCAACTTGATCCGAGATTGGGTGAATGTGAAAAAACGCTCGAATAAGCTATTCTGCCTCAGCGTGGCACTCGGGTGGAAGCTAGAGGAAGTGATTAGGCTAAATGAATAGCAAAACAAAACTCCTGTGGGAGTGTCCAAGTGAATGCGAGAGCTTTCCCATTGCACGGTGAGGAGTTGAAAGAGAGCTTCCACGTCCCTGTCGATAATCCATGTGCTGTTCCTCAAGGGACCGCTACACTAATGGCGAGTCCTGCACGGTTAGCATGGTACAACATAGGAAAATGGTCATACATTCTAGTCCATGCGCCCTGAGTGCCGGATATATCGGAAATAGCAATGTTTTTCAAAGACACTTGGACCTCTTCCAGGCAGAACGGTTTGTTCAAGCAGGCTTACACGCCTAGAGTTCGAAGAGCCTTCGGCTCATCTCAAAGCGTGTAAGAGAATAGCACCAGACAGATAGCGTTGTTATAATATAAAAATATCTCACTTTAACTTGTATTTGTTTTTCAATGACCAGAACATTCCCGATGGACGCCACTGGGAGATCCATTTTGTGATTGGGGACACGGCAGACATGTACGATTTCTCCATTACAATCTACGTGCCGGACTTCAGAGAAGCGGACGCTGGTCGATACAGATGCTCTTACGTTGATGAATATAAGGATCAGAAATATTCTGACCCCTTCACGCTTACACTCAAACGTAAGCCTTGACCACAATATTGATAAACATGTGTGCTTCATTGACCTTACAACCTATTGGGTAGATGATGTAAAGATCATGTTTCTATGGCCGATGGATATCGAGGGTGTCATGTGGCCAGCGCAAACGGCAAACCACCTTAACTATCCCCAACTAATGTCAGGTATCCATTAGATCTTTGAGTGGACTTAGAAGCGCCCAAGGATCCCGAAATTAATATCCCAGGATTCGAACCCGGGACCTCGGTTCGGAATCCAATCCGCCTTTACTTTCCCCAACTAATGTCAGGTACCCATCATAGCCGGGTGGACTCTGGGACGTCCTTAAAATCCCGAAATTTAAAATTTTTGTTTTGCCCGAGACCCTTCGGTTCGGAAGCCAAGAACTTTGCCACTCAGACGTCAGATTCATTGCGAAGTATTCAACTTCCACATACTATTTAATTCTGAACAAATGGAAAACGTTTATAATTACTTTTATTTAAACCACTAAAGTTTGTTTTACATTAAGTACAGCAAATCATACATATTACACTAATGTTTAACTAAATTATCTATCTCACTCCTTATATCTATATATATCATGGACAATTGAATGTTGCTCTCTCCTGAGTTCCTTCTTTTCATTCACTCACAGTCGTTTGCCCAAAACCCACCCCATTAGGACAACTGTGTCTTTCAGGAAGTGTTCACCCGTCACTAAATAGCAACGTACACTACGCCGCGGGTCGGCTAGCAATAGTTATATTGTCACGTCACGCAACGTAATAGGCCGAGCTCAGACAGACTCACTACCCCAGTAGCGAGATCACTAAACGCAGTCCTCAGTTATTTACATGGACCTTACAACCAAGGTGCCACACTAAGGCCGGGTGGGGGGGGGGGGGTCCTCCAAAACTGTACTATTGTATTTAACGTAGAGAAAACTTAAAAAAAAAACATCTAAAACTTTATTTTCAAAACACTATTAAAAATTAACTAAACTTATTCATCTATTTTTTTTTTTTTTTGCAACATAACTCTTGTTTGTATTTTTTTTTTTTTTTACATTTTATAGCTAAAAACGATACTAAAATACTTAATAAAGAAAGTATCGATCCAACCAATGATACTTTTACTGTCACGTGTGACATCAAACGATTCAGCCCAGACGACTATCCGGCAACAAAAATTCTCTATTCAATGTCCGTGGACAGGAAGCCTGTAGGAGAAGATGCATTCACCTCCATGGCCAAATTTGAACCATTGACTAAGAAAAAAACGACAGTAAGACTATGAAATCCAATTTATTGTTAGCATATTTCATGTCATTTAATCGACTTCAATTTGTCCATTTTTTGTCATTTTCATTTTGATATGAAATATTTACAATGATTTTTTTTTTAATTTTAAGTACCCTTTTATTCTTGTTAAAGTCCTTTGTTTCTATGGTACGCGGTTATCGAGGTTATCATGTGTCCAGCACATAGGTGGACTCATAGGCGCCTTAAAGATCCCGAAATTTAAAATCCCAGGATTTCAACCCGGGACCCCTCGGTTCGAAGCCAAGTGTTTTACCACTCAGCCACCGAGCCACCCTAATTGTTCTAGGTAAATTTAAAAAAAAAAAAGCTAAGGGAAGAATTTGCTTCGTCTCCCAAGTTTCGGGTGTTTCTTTCAAAACAAAAGAGTTCCTCTGCATTGACTCATTAGTAAGACGCGTAGAAGTTAGGACTAATTTAGGCAGGTCCTTAGTGACGCGACGGTATATTAAAAACTTAGAAGGGGAAATAGATTAGAGACTCTTATGACCATGATAGTGGTGTTGTAAAGTTGTTCGTTCATCTCTGATAACCATCATCATCATTATCTTTCCTTTGCGTTCCTCGTGGAACATAGGGCCTCAGTAAAAACACGCCACACTCCAAGGTCTCTTGCTAGTTTTTTAATGGCTTCCCAGCTCTTTCCTGTCCTCTCGGCTTCTAGTATACTGCGTCGCCATGTTCTTTTTGGTCTTCCTCTACGTCTTGTTTCCTGGGGGTTCCACTCTAAGGCCTGCCTAGCTCTGTTGTTGGTATCTTTTCTAAGGGTGTGACCAATCCATCTCCACTTCCTCTCTAAGATCTGCACTTCTATATTTTTCTGCCCACTCATCTCCCACAGTTTGGTGTTTTCTACTTTGTCTAACCAGTGTATTAAGATATTTCTCAGACATCTGTTGATGATGGTCTGTAATTTTTGTTGTTGTTACTTTAGTTGTTCTCCATGTTTCAGAACCAGAATCACAACAAATTTCCATAAGGATAAATAAAGAAGTCTTTTAGTCTTAGTCAGACAGTAGGACCGTTTTGATAGTAAAGATTCTTATTTTAGTCTATTTAGATATGTGGGGAGAATTCCAGGTTTTTTTTTAGGTGTGTAAAAGTCTGACTCGCTAGATCTATATGACGTTTAATGTCTTCATCTATTCCACCTGGTACACGGACAACACCCCCAAAGTATATAAAACTATCTTCTAGGTCTATGGTCTGAGAATCCAGTTCTATGTCTCCAATTTGTTTGTTGTATATTTTAAGTACTTGTGTTGTTGTTTTTTTAGTGGTTTATTTTGAGACCTACTCTTTTTCCTACTTCACTTAACGCTGTGACCTTTTCTTGCATATCCTGTAGTCTGTGTGATAATAAGGCTATGTCATCAGCGAATTCCAGATCTTCCAGCTTTTGTGTGAAAGTCCATTGGATTCCTTTCCCTGAATTACTGTTAATCATGATAAAGTTGTAAAGTTGTTCTTCTGTTTCTTATGATCATGATCATGTTGTGTCAAAGTTGTGCTTTCTTCTCTGATGAATCTCCTAGAATACACCAACTGGTCGACATTGGGACATACAATTCTTCGATGGCGACGCCAGCAACAACAGAGACCTCCTGAAGGTGGTTGTGGTAGTGAAAGACGCCAGTGTCAAAGACGTGGGTCTGTATAGGTGCGTTTACATGGACCAATATGAGCGGCATTTCTCCGATCGTGTGTACCTCCCAACTAACGGTAAGATGCATCCAGAGAGACATTACAGTTAGGCTAGTAGCTTGTTTAAAAAAAAAAAAAAAGTTATTCAGAAAATGGCATGGGATGCACATAATAACAGCAAACTTATTGAGAATTGCTCAAATCCTTTATTTGACATACATATAGGTAACTGTGTATTTCTCTATCAGTCGCATATTTCTGGGAAAATGTCATCGACGAAACTGTTGCTCTCGAACTTCGCGAGATGGCTGTAAGATTTGTTTGCGAACATTGGGACAATAACAATGACGACGCCCTGGGCGTGGTTCTTACGGAAGCACAGTCATACACTCTGCTCGACAATACGCTGCCTACATGAATACTTCCAGCGTTTACGGTGGCGAGGCTGAAATTGTGGCGATGTCTCAAATACTTCCCGCTACTATCACTATTCACTTTCAAGAACGTCCGCATGACCCTCCTCGAGTTTACAATCCGGGTCAACGTTTCTCCATATCCCTGCTATTTAGGGGTTGCATTCACCACAACGTTCTGGGGTGTGAGACTATCGCAGCTGCTACCTCACAAACTGTATTTGTTCCCCGAATATCCCTGACTCCATCAGATTCAAATTTGCCTTTTACCTTTACGCGCAGACAATTCCCTGTTAGATTAGCCTTTGCCATGACAATTAATAAAGCTAAAGGCCAAACGTTCAAAAAGATATGCCTGTATCTTCAAATAGTTTTTTTTCAGAGCTCATTCTTTTCATTCACTTAGAGTCGTTTGCCCAAACCCACTCCATTTGGACAACTGTGTCTTTCAGGAAGTGTTCACCCATCACTAAATAGCGGCGTATGCTATACCATGGGTTGACTAGCAATTATATATTGATATAACAAACAAAGCATTTTTTAAAGCTTATCTAAGGGAAAGAATTGTGTATTCATAGTCACACATGGCAATACTGTAAGATTGATTTCCCTTAATACCAAGCTATATCAATTAATTTGCAATAATTTCTTAATTTATTCTTATTTTTTGAGGGGGATTGATTAAAGGCTAGTTTGGAACCATTAATAATTGGGCACTATTTTAACTCTTACTTTCCGTTATTATTTTTCCACGTTTCGAAGGACTTTTTCATTTGGTTCATTTCTATTTCAATCCCCTGTTATGATTAAGCTTCAATTACAGTCGATTGTTATCAGAAAATGTTTTATTTGATATAGACGTAAAGAGGAATGCATGCTCTTTTTTATATAACACAAAGTCAAGTTTATAAAATTATACATTAATTTAATTTATAGAGGTCAAATCAACGATGGTATCGTCGATTAGGAGAGAAAGAGTTAACTCGATCCAAGAATGGGAAGTGGGAGAAATAACGTGTAAAAGAATTGCCCCTGACAGAGTGAGGCGAAGTGAGTGCTTCGAAGTCCAGGCTTAAATATTCAAACAAAAGCTTATTTTAAGTTACCAAGACATCCGTCTGAAACGTATAGACACTTATCTTTCCCATCGAAATTCTGGATTTTATCGGCATGGGCAGACAATTAGTAGCCTTGTTTGAAATAGTATTTGCTCCATTAGTTCGTGGCTTATTGACAGATCTTGCAGATTCTATGCAAATAAATGCGATCGTTATTCTTTTGTTTCAATTGAATAGCTTTCAATAAAGCGCATCTTTCTTGCTTACAGCAATTACAATACTATTTCTTTTGTAAACTAGAGGGAGCCGGGCTTAGGCATATTAGGCATATACAAACTAGACAGCGGCCTAGGGCCTCCGATTTGGTGGGGGCCTCGAACAGGACTAAAACAAAAGTAGAGAATAAAATTGTAAAGCTTTGATCAAATCTCAAAAAATAACAGAATTCGTCTGCCTGCCTAACTCTAGGTCTCTAATAGTCTCTATTATGATTCAAGATGCCACAGAGAACGCTAATGGAGTTACGCTATAAGGAATTTAGTTCATCTGTTGATTTAGATATAGATGGCGGAAGGCTTTAATTCATTGCATAATTGTATTTTTCGGTCTTTCGATCTTTTTATTTTTATTTTTCTATTTCATCTTGGGTCTCCATCTGCCTAAAACCGGCCCTGATCTTATTTTGTTTATATATTCCCCTTTCAGACCTTGTGGTGTATAGGGCAGATGATGTAAAGGTCATCTGTTTTTGTGCCTACTGAAGCGCCATCAAAGGCAGCCAAGCGGTTTATGCAGCTCAGCATCACCTTCCAAATATTTATAGGCTATTCATATAGCTTTGTACCTATTTCCTTATTATTCGGATATCTGGATAAACCAATTTTCAACAATATACTCCACAGCCAGATACATACTGAATTATCGGTGGAGAATGGCATTGAGCTTTTAGAATTTTTATGAAATTTTAGTAGAATCGACGTCAAAGAGATCTCAATGTTTTGATAACAAATCGATTACTAATATAATAAATCGATTCCTAATTCACTAACGGTCAAATAACGATTTAAAAATCGATTACTATTGCATTAATGGTCAAAAAGGATTTCAAAAAATCGATTACTAATATAATGACGGCCAAAAAAGATTACAAAATTCGATTACTAACATAAAAATAGCTAAAAAACGATTTCGAAAATCGATTACTAATGTAATAATGGTCAAATAACGATTACAAAATATAACCAAAGATGATAACGAATCTGAAGTCGTTACATTTTATTGTCCCAACCTCTCACAGATATAGTGGAAAATCAAATAGTGAACAAAAACAGCGTGGCCCAGAACGACACACTGATAATCGTCTGCGACGTCAAGAAGTTTAAGGCCCAGGACTATCCGAACTTTCCGTATATCAATTGGCTGACCATTGAGTGGATGCCGGCAGGGACAAACGACTTCGTGACAATGTCCACCTTCTCTCCCTTTGCTTATACGGACGTATACAGAACATCCTCAGTAAGAAACAATAGTATTTAGACTTACTGTTAACTGAAAGTGGGTATTGAAAAAAAAAGATCAGTGTAAGTCCACTTGCACACTGCAACGCTTGTATGTACAACAAATAAAAAAAAAGATCAGTTAAGTCTGCTTGCACACTGCAGGGTTTCGTATACAGAACATCCTCAGTAAGAAACAATAGTATTTAGACTTCCTGATAACTGAAAGTGGCTTTCACATTACACAGTGAGGAAAAAAATGCCATGCGGCGCTTTGAAACAGTTTTACATGTTCTAACTTGCCCACGGACCCCTAAATGAAAATGCTACATAAATGCATATTATATGTGTTTAAAAAAACAAACACATTTTGTTCTTGGAGCTTTTATGTAAGCATGTGGTATAACTTTTTGTTGAAAATAAAAATTTAGAAAAAAAAATTTATTGACTTGGATGAGGTGGATGAGATTTATGAAAGTATTTATATCCAGACCGCACTACAAACAGCGATGTCCTTGCGAACGCCTGTATGGACAGCATAGATAGGACTTTTTATGGTCCAACAGTTACGCTGGGCAGGGCATGTTTCCCGTATGGCAGACGAACGTATGCCAAAAGCAGTCTTTTTTGGTGAGCTAAAAGGTGGTCGACGTAACAGAGGTGCCCCGCGGAAACGCTTTAAAGACCAGCTTAGGCGCCTACTTGACTTAGCTGACATAAAAGGGAGCACCTGGTTGCATGCAGCCTCAGTACGAGACAGCTGGAGGTCACTCACAATGGCCGCCTGTATACACATTTGAGACCAAAAGAAAATCCGCTGCCGAGGACAGACGCAGACGGCGAAAAGAAAATCCAAATCGACCACCTGCGACAATGGTTATGCATGCCTTGGATGTGGCAAAAATATGTAGGTCACAGCTGTGGCTGCGTAGCCACGGGAAATACTGCATTCCTCGTTAATCTTCGGACTCGAAGACAAGCCTTATTATTATTATGTCCATCTCAAGAGTGCAAAGTTCTGTTCTTTGTCATGCTGTCCATGACGGTAATGAATCCACGTATTACTTAATAATAAGACAGGAAAGAGGTCTACAACTTTTGTACAATGACCCATAATGCGGGATATAAAAACTGTTTTTGTAACCCAGAATGTGAAGTCTCCTTGTTCAATCATTAGTTTTAAGTTCCTCGATTGTGGATATTTCAACTAGTTGCCCCTGTATTACTAGGGTTACCAGACCTCTTTTTAGGGATCGTGCCGTCCGTCCGGCTGGCTTTGGTCAATAGCAAGGGTTCTCAACCTGTGGGTCGCGACCCCCTTGGGGGTCGATTGACGATTAGCCAGGGGTCGCCAAAGACCATCGAAAAAGTTTATTGTTTTTTTATCTATTCCTCTATTGCTGTGTGTGTGTGCGAGGGGGGGGGTTGTAAAAAGGGGTCGCCGAGCTTAAAAGTTTGAGAACAGTTGGTCTATAGTGTGAAAAAAATGATTGCTTTTTTAATTACTAACAATTATCCATTAATCGGTTTTATTCCTTTCTATCTTCTAGATTAATAGCACAAACTCACAAACAGACAGAAAGTAAGATGACATTTTTTTTTTCACAATCTCCTTCTTTAGCAGGTGTTAGTTTGTTCAAGGTCTTTTAAAATAAACCTGTTACTCAAAATGCAAACCAAGGTTTAAAATGTTTTTTCAAGCCCTTGCGCCTGTCTTTTACAATGGCTTTTCTGTATGCCTCAACTGTGAATGTTTCGAGACCTTTTTGAGAGCTGTCCAACTGTGAATGTTTCGAGACCTTTTTGAGAGCTGTCCAACTGTGAATGTTTCGAGACCTTTTTGAGAGCTGTCCAACTGTCTCTAGGGGGCAGTTTTATTTTTTTTTCAGAATTAAAGATTATTAAATTGTAGCCCAAATCATCAGCAGGAGGTTTGGGGGGGGGGTAATTGAGGCGAGTAGGGTTCAAAACCGGTATCATCGACATAACAGACCAGGGTTCAAACCCCACAATCATGCAACCATTCTGAGATTCTGTATTGCTACTGAGAGAAAAAAAAAACCCTGTGTGTAGTAAACTTGTATAATTTTTTTTATATTTAGAATATACCTGGCGGGCGGCGTTGGATTGTAGACTTTATAGGTGCCGATACAGACAACAATAGGGATACTATTAAAATTGTGCTGGTCATGATGGACGCGAGCTACAGAGATTCTGGTTCTTATAGGTGCCACTTTAAGGACTACATGTTTAAATATTACTCAGAGGCTCAACTTATTTTACCAGAACGTAAGACAGACATTACATAAAGCTTCTCTTTTCTTTCTTTCTGTCACTCACTGGCACACTCTCATCCTTTCCTCGTCTCGTCTCTTATCTTATCCTTTCCTTTCTCTGTCGTCTCTTATCTCTTCCTCTTTTTTTTTTTACATTTAATTTTCTCTCTATCTTTCTCTACATTATTTCCTTTCGCCTCTTTACATTTCTCCTTAGCTATGTCTCATTTTTCCACTTCTCGTTTTCTCTTATTATCTTCTTGTTGTTTTTTTTTCATTCTCTCTCTCTCTTTATCTTTTACATTCTCTTTAACTTTTTTTTTACCGTAAACTTTCTTTTTATCTATATTTTCACTTCTCTCTATTTTTGTCTCTTCAAGGTTTCTTTTACTCTGTCATTAATTTTTCTCTTTCTCTTGTAGCTTGTACATTCTCTCTTCGTTCACATCTCTCTTTCAATCACTTAATAGAGTCTCTTTTTCTCTTTCTACATTTCTATTTCTCTAAGTTTTCCTGTTTCTCCCTATTTGTTTCTCCCTTTCTACTCTCTCTACATCTCTCTCTCTCTATATATATATAAATATCTATAATATTTAATATCTATCTGTACTGTATATCTCTTTATATCTCTACATCTCTCTCTATATATAAATATCTATAATATTTAATATCTATCTGTACTGTATATCTCTTTATATCTCTACATCTCTCTCTATATATAAATATCTATAATATTTAATATCTATCTGTACTGTATATCTCTTTATATCTCTACATCTCTCTCTATATATAAATATCTATAATATTTAATATCTATCTGTACTGTATATCTCTTTATATCTCTACATCTCTCTCTATATATAAATATCTATAATATTTAATATCTATCTATACTGTATATCTCTTTATATCTCTATATCTCTCTATATCTCTCTATATCTCTCTATCTCTCTCTATCTCTCTATATCTCTTTATCTCTTTTTACTCTTTCTAAGTAATTGCTTACATTTCTTATATCTCTAATATTTTTTATCTTTTTACATTTTTCTGATTCTCTTTGCAAATGTTTTAGTTTCATATACCTTTACATTTCCCATTTCCAAATGTGACCATTCTATTTGTTTTCTCTTTATTTCTAAATGTGACCATTCTCTTTGTTTCCTCTTGATTTCTAAATGTGACCATTCGCTTTGTTTCCTCTTGATTTCTCAATGTGACCATTCTCTTTGTTTCCTCTTTATTTCTCAATGTGACCATTCTCTTTGTTTCCTCTTTAAATTTACGATGTACTTCATATCTCTATCTTTCTCTTTTTTTTAACTTTTTAGGTCGCTTTTTTGTTTTCAATAAAATAATTTTTCCATCTTGACCTTTCTTTCTCTTTGTCTCTCTTTGTCTCTCTTTCCCATTTTTTTTCCTTCTACTTTTTATGGGTTTTTATACTTGTTTTTTTTAACTGTTTCTTTTCTCAGCCTGTATTTGTAATACAAATCTATCCATCTTATTTTGTAATGTTATCACTTAGACATTTTTCGTTGCGGTTTAATGGCGACTATGTCATTTGGAAAAATAAGGTAAGAGTTCTTGTCTTGCCTTACAAACGCTGTTCTTTCCCTCGGAGCTAACCCTCCGTCTAATAAACATCAGCCTTGTCAAGCCAAATGAACTCGCTGTTCTTTCCCTCGCAGCTAACCCTCCGTCTAAAAACTTCTGCATTGTCAAACCAAATGAACTCACTGTTCTTTCCCTCGCAGCTAACCCTCCGTCTATAAACATCAGCCTTGTCAAGCCAAACGACGTGTTCGTGGTTCGCTGTGACGTTACCAAGTCCAATCAGACGGACCTCAGCAAGGGGAATCCACTGGCTGGCCTCACACTGCAGAGAAGGTTGGAATGGGATTCAAAATACTATACACTGGCGATGTATGATCCTTTTAAAGTTGGACAAAATCGGACAAGAGTAGTAAGTACAGTAATTAGGCAGTTTAATCAGGTAAAGTAATCAGGCAGTTTAATCAAGGTAATCAGTACAGTAATCAGGCAATGTAATCGGGTACATTAATCAGGCAGGGTAATCAGGTACAGTATTCAGACAGGATAATCAGGTACAGTAATCAGGCAGTGTAATCAATGTAATCAGTACAGTAATCAGGCAATATAATCGGGTTCAGTAATTAGGCACGGTAATCAGGTACATTAATCAGGCAAGGTAATCAGGCACATCATTCAGACAGGATAATCAAGTACAGTAATCAGCGGGGTAATCAGGAACAGTAATCAGGCAGAGTAATCGGGCACAATAGTCAGGCAGGATAATCAGCTACAGTAATCAGGCAAGGTAATCAGGTACAGTAATCAGGCAGAGTAATCGGGCACAATAGTCAGGCAGGATAATCAGCTACAGTAATCAGGCAAGGTAATCAGGTACATTAATCAGACAGGGTAATTATGTACAGCAATCTGGCAGGGTAATCAGGTACAGTAATCTGGCAGGGTAATCAGGTACAGTAATCAGACTGGGTAATCAGATACAGTAAACAGGCAGTGTTATCAGGTACAGTAATTAGACAAGGTAATCATTTCAGTAATCAGGCAATGTAATCGGGTATAGTAATTAGGTAAAGTAATCAGGTACATTAATCAGACAAGGTAATCATATACAGTAATCAGACAGGGTAATCAGGTACAGTAAACTGGCAGGGTAATCGGTTACAGTAATCAGGCAGGGTATTCAGGTACAGTAATCATACAGGGTAATCAGGTACAGTAATCATACAGGGTAATCAGGTACAGTAATCAGGCAGGGTAATAAGGTACATTTTTCATGTAGAGTAATCAGCTACAGTAATCAGGCAGGGTAATTATGTACAGTAATCTGGCAGGGTAATCAGGTACAGTAATCTGGCAGGGTAATCAGGTACAGTAATCTGGCATGGTAATCAGGTACAGTAATCAGACTGAGTAATCAGGCTCATTAAACTAAATTGATTTTGAATTTATAAACTTTAATTTGTGTTGTGTAAAAAGAACATGCATTCTCCCATAATTTAATACCAAATAAAACATTTTCTGATAACAAACAAAAAGTTATGGAAGTTTAATCATAACAGGAGAGTGAAATACAAATGAGCAAAATGAATAATACCTTCAAAATGAGGAAAATAATTACGGAGAGAAAGAGTTAACAATTGGTAATATATTATTTTGTTTGTTATCTTGAACAATGGAAAGAAACCTTACTTGACAGATGTGTTGGTATAAGTTGAATTAGTTCCTTGAGAACTCTTGAGCAATGAGTGCACATTTTTTTTTTTTGCATTTATAAAAAGATCATTCACCAAGATACCCCCTTCTTCCCTATCCCTGTCACAACTGGTCCAGACAAGTGATAGGGTCTTAGCGCATTCAAAAAGCTAAAAACTAAACAAAAACTATTGGTACAAATATTTATTATCGCACGGATTTATTATATGTGCATCAACTGGAAGGATGAGCACATGACTGGTCTGGCACAGGAAATACCATGATCAGCAAGGTTATAAATTAATAAAATATATTTATCGCCTTTACCTCCTAAGGAATTAAAAAAAACTAATTCATACAATTACACGTAATATAAGCTTTTATTTTTGAAGTTTTTATATATATATATTTTCCTTTTTTTTTTCCAGATCTGTGGCAGTAAATAAATGGTTACTTATTATTCTATTTTATGTTACAGTTTACACCCGTGGGGCGTGAGTGGAAAGTTTGGATGACAGGTGCGGACAGTGGTCTAACTCTATCTCTTAGCCTGACTTTCCCAGACGGTGGTTGCACGGACGCTGGCGATTACAGGTGTATGTTTGATATAGGCCCAGATAACGACAGAGTTAACGCCTACTCCAAACCTTTCCGTCTTAAGAGTGAAGGTAAAACTAAGTGGGACAATGTTTACAAAAAAATTAATATAAGATATATGCAAAATGTAGAGTTGAGCTGAGTTATTTTGGGGGGAGCATAAGGTCTCAACCAGCCTCTCCAGCAAGCTCGGCCCTGAGCAGTTTCTTCATCTCCTCCCATAGCATTCTAGTATCCTCAGCTTTGCAGATGCCTGACCTCTTTCAGTTTTTCTAGACCTGTCCACTTTCTAATCCTGATGAAGACTGGGATTTTTATTTCGGGATCCTTGCGCGCCTCTGAGTCCACCCAGCTCTAATGGGTACCTGACATTAGTTGGGGAAAAGTTAAGGCGGTCGGTTGTTATCCTGGCCACATGACACCTTCGTTAACCGTGGGCCACAGAATCAGATGACCTTTACATCATCCGCCCTATAGACCACAAGCTCTGAAAGGGGAACATTACTTAACTTACCACTTTCTAATAAGTGCTTTACTTGCAACATTGGTAGCTGGATTTCACAGGGTGCGTCCTATCCAGCTCCACTTTCGCTTTTTGATATCCTGAGCTACGGTATTCAAAGTGTCACAGACCATAATAAAGTATGTTAACATAAAACATATTTTTTAACGCAATTTCTCATAACAAGCCGTGGGTAACGGTAGAGCCCTACTCTGTTTATTTACTGTAATATTTGTACTTCATTATTGAAAGAAGTCCTTTCAGGTAGCTTTGCGCTATCAAGTTCCTCTATTAACAGGCCAACAAATATGTTTGTGCTCTAGAACTTCAGGTCTACCCCAAACGATGCTCAAAAAGTTCTTGTACGTGTATTTCTGTATTAAACTCATTACTTCTACTTCTTCTATGACCTATAAAACACTGAGATCTAACTCCATTGAGATTGTCTGTTGTCCAAAACGTTAAGCTAACCATTAGAAAGCACGTTCCAGTCTTACATCATAAAAATGCCGGAAGTGACCTTTGGCCGCATTTTTTTTCCTTAAAAAATGATATGTCAGCTTTTTTTTTAGACATCAGTTGTCGAGATATTTACACCCTAGGAATCCCTGGGCTGTATCCTTTTTATCTATGCCTCTTTTTTTGGGGGGCTATCGATTTTATTAGTAAAAATGTACAATTTAAATAGTTACAATGTCATCAAACATGGCATTGAACATAGTAACATTCAGGTTGTCATAGCATTTTGACGTTTTAAGTTAATTACTCTAATTAGCTAATGACATTTCGCCACTATGGTCAACTACGATAATTTTATTATTACACCTTTTTACATGAATTAATTTGGTTAGGACTTTTAGTTTGAGAAATTTGAATAACATCTTCAATAGTTATTGTTTCTCTCTAAACAAACCCCCAAAAAATGTCAATCTGACAGGCGGTTTTTACCTCTACCAAATCACCACTGACCCTGGTATTCACATCGGGTTGACCTCAGATCAAGAAGAAGGAACCGAGTTAACTTTAGGCTGTTCATATCAGGTATGAATAATAATCTCTTTTAAATTTGCATCTCGGAGGTGTTTTATCATTTTTAAATGCATAGCTCAGCACCCTTTTCGCTGTCTATACGTCAGATTCACAGAGGATCCGTTTATGTAAATCTACTAGGATAGGGGTTCTCAACCTGTGGGTTGCGACCTCTTTGGGGGTCGAATGACCATTTGCCAGGGATCACCTAAGACCATCAGAAACTTAGTTTTTTTTTGTCTATTTTTCTTATAAAATTTTTTATTTTTTTTTGGGGGGGGGGGGGGGAGGGGGGTCATACGACTTTTTTAGTTACAACACAAGCATTAAAGCATTAAATGTTTTATTTGGTATTGAATTATAGGAGAATGCATGCTCTTTTTACACAACACAAATTAAAGTTTATAAATCCAATAAATAAATTTAGTTTATTGGGGGTCAAATCAACGTTGGCATCGTCAATCAGGAGAAAAAGAGTGTATCGTTCCAAATGTAAAATGACTGAATAACTCTTGCCATAGCAAACAATAACATATATTTTATTTACACTAAAATACCCATTTTCATATACAGTAGAGAATAGTAGTACACGACTTGATTTATAGTACATACTACTATCAAAGAACACAATGTGACTTAATAGAAAATTCCTTCAAAGAAATAGATAACATCTCTATATATAGTTCAACGAAGTTCGTCCATCGTGGTTCGATGATGACCACTTTTGTCATTCGGGGGCTTATGGCTTTGCACTGGGGTTTTGTGCCTCTTCATGTGACTGGTGAGATCTACGTGAGCCCGGAATGTTCGGCTGCACACTGGGCAGGTTATTCCAGCTGGAGCTTGTGTCATTGGCCTTGCTTTTTTTTTCCTGACCTTTTTCTTCTGCGAGCGTTGTTTTCTTGTCCTCAGCAATTTGTGCGCCAGTTATCACAGCGCTATGCCATGATGCTCTGTCATGTGCCTCTGTCTCCCAGGTGGCTGGGTCAATGCTGAAGGCCTTCAGAGAAGCTTATATATCGCTTTATAGATAAACTTTGTAACCAAAATGCTAACCTATTTCTATAGACTGACTGTACTGTCACTACTAATTAAGTGACATTTGATTATGCATATTAAAGTAATTAAAGATGCCTTGTTTCACTTAAATTGCTGCACTACTTTTTGTCGCGTAGGTCTACTCTAATTAGCGAAGCACAACAAATGTTAAAATTGATCAATCAAGTCTCCAAATAGCAGACATTTCCTTTATTGACTATAAATAAAACACACCTTAAACTGACAAATCCTGCCATAAAGAACTACACGTTATATTTCACGAATTGACTTAATTCCAATGAGATATACTAAGTACACATTTAGAGAGCAATTTTGTAAACACTCATTTCTCTAGTCTTCAGTTGACCTGATACTGAGGCTGGACACTCAGTCTGTGAGTGTCAACGATAGAGTGATGATCGACACGGTATCACAGTCAGTACAAAACTTACATGAAATAATTTAACTTCTAAACTCTTTTATACATACATATATATATAAATAGAGAGACCTACCTTATGTTTGTTGAGAGCACTACATGAAACATTTATATTGATGGTTATAACGATGGCAATGTATGTTTAGTATGTCTTGTTATTTTCAGAAACTATTTCTGGTTACAAAGTATCCAATAAGGTCACAAGCATGGAATGGGTTGCCTGAGAGCTAGCCAGGAAAACAAGTGACTTGGCTGAATTTAAGTCATTGGTTAATATGCATGACTATATATAAATGCATGACGCGTAGGACGTAATCATCTTCTTTTTTGAAGTAACGTCTGTATTATATTAGATATGATAAGAAGAAGTATTCGTTTTGGTGAGAATATATATATATGAAATCCTCTTTACGAAATAAAGCCTTTTAATTGTTAAATGTAGACGTAGTGATGGAACGCACACTAAAAACACACAAAACTTAATTTCACTATAAGATTCATTTTAAAAAAATGAAATTTAGTGGCTAATCGCCGTCTCCCCCCCCCCTTTTTTTTTTTAATAGGTTTTTAAATACAAATATCTCGATCAGAAAAACACAATTTTCATTTCTAATCAACTCCCTTTCCTTGCTACAAATGTGTAAGTAAAACTGCTGTTTACACATCTCTTGAGACCTTGACGCGCACACACCACGTGACAGTCACATCCATTTGTTCTATTGTCCAACAGGGTTCGTCCACGCTTAGGGCCGTATGGACTACGCTCGGACCTGGGAAACTTGGAACCATAACAGAAACGGAGCCGATAGGATGGTACGACGCCCATAACTGTTTGAAGACCTTCTATGACTCCCTGATGACCTACACCGTGTCACGCGAGAATGACGGGACGACTTTCATCTGCTCTGTTTACAACGGCACCCAGCTGTTACAAGCAGCCAATCTGACAGTGACTATAAAGAAAAAAGGTTGGTCCACTTGTGTTGAGTCGTCGTCAGAATATTAAGGCTCGTCTCCTTAGTCCGCAGATTTCAATGAGTAGTGCAGTTATTTCACGTGGATACGCAGACCTAACTGCGACCTACATATTTTGTTCACTCGAAACGTAGACTTAACCATTGTCCGCCTGTGGTCGATTAAAATGTAGTTTTCAGTCTGTCCTCAGCAGTGGATTTTCTCTTGATCTCCAATGTTTCTCCCTCGTCCTTTGTAAGTGATCTCCAGTGGTCTGATGGCAGGTGCTCTTTTCTATGTCAGTTAAAGCTGTGTTTGTAAATGTAAACCCTAAGAGAAAGTTTGGACATTTCGTTACGACTAAAAAAGGGATGGGTCTACAAATATTTTACGAATTGTTACAAAGGGTAGGGAGGTCTCTGATCATTTTTAAGGGACAAAAAGAAACTTGTAGTTATTTTGCAAAGCTTCTATCAACTCACTCTGTCTGTCTGGTATAGTTTTCGTACCCGTTATTTCGGACACCCCTACTCTCGGATCAAGTTGAAACTTTACCCAATTATTTATTGTACCTAACAAAACATAAATCAATTTTTTTAAAAAAAGGAAATGATACTGGTAATTAATTATTTTGTTTGGTGCAAGAAAAAGGAAATAAATGCTACTTATTGAGTGATGTGGCTGTATATGTTAAGTTATTCCCCTTACTAATTTTTTCTCTCCTCTTTCCCATTCTCGGATCCACTTGAAATTTTGCGTAAGTATTTATAGTCATGACAATACACGAATCAATTTTTTTTTAATAATTAACCTTTTAGCTTGTCAATTAGGGGTAATTAATTATTTTCGTTTCATTTAGAAAAAAAAAGAAGCTTATTCTTGTAGTAATGAGATTTATAATTTTATTTTTTTTTAATTTTTTTGCAACGACTTTTTTAGCCACTGGAAATACCGCTATATCCTCCTAAACATTTGGACTGGTAGATAGTTATATTTAATTAGAAAAAAAAAGGCTGGGTATTATTTTACATTTTACTGAGCTTAAACTCCTTGTGTCGGCCTTCTAAAGTCGTCTAACGATATGTTGTCCGCCTTCTTAAGACATAGAACGACAATGGTGTACCTGATACAGCACTCTTTCGTGTGGCTGCTGATCCCTATTCTGAAGAGACACTCCCGTACAGACAGAAGGCAAGTAAAGGTGCCATGTTGCTTAAAGCGATTAAAGCGTCACCCACTTATCTTTGGTTTGCTTTGATTCCAGAGCTGAGATCAATATCTTACATTGTCCATAACTTTTTTTTTTCATCCCCATCTGTCTCGGGCTACCACATCCTGTCCACCGTCCCTTTAGACTTCGTCCACATGTCCGAGGTGTGGTCGACTAGTTTTTACTTGTGCTCATCGTAAAAAGAGTAAAATTTCCCTTTCAGACCTTGCGATCCGTAGGGCAGATGATGTAAAGGTCATCTGTTTCTAAGGCCTACGGTTAACGTGGGTGCCATGTGGCCAGCACAACGACCAACCGCCTTTACTTTTCCCCAACTAATGTCAGGTACCCATTAGATCTTTGGGTGGACTCAGAGGCGCCCAAAGATCCCGAAATTAACATCCCAGTCTTCCCCAGGACTCGAACCCGGGACCTCGGTTCGGAATCCAAACGCTTAAACGCTCAGCCACCGCGCCTCCTTGTGCCCATCGTGAGATGTTCATAAAGGATGACTTTTTCGGGGATGCTTTCGTGTGGGCATGACCAAGCAACAGCAGTGGACGTCATCTGAGGATGAGGAAGAGAAGGTGAAGACCCTTTCCAGCAAGTATCTCACAGGGCTATCTATTGGCACAAAGTAAACAAACGAGAAGGAGCCACCTGCTACAACACGACTCTCCATTCTCATGGATGAAAACAAGCTGTATAGTATACATTGAAAACTCAGATAGCAAAAAAATATAGTGTGTATTAATGAGATCCTAGATTAAGCTTTAAACTCTAATGCAATAAAGACCCGGGAATCACTATCCAGCATCAAAGTGGCGCTCGGGTGGAAATTATTGTTAGAGGAGACCACTAGGTTAGTGGGGTAGCAAACTAAAAATCTCGCTGGGGTACTTAAGAACTTTCCTCATTTCACTGGTCTGGGATTAAAACAGCCCGAGCCACAATCCTAAGAGACCGTTTTATGGCAGACACCCGCACGGCAGCTGTGGTACGTAGAAGGAATATGAAGGAGTCCCGAGAGCCTCAGGATTCGATTTACAGGAAATAGAGATGTGATTCATTTACATTTGTTTGGATCTCTCCAATCGGGACAATCGTTCAAACATGCCGAAGGAAGCTTTCGTTTGCTCAGAGTTTCAAGAGTCCATGGCTCAAGTCTAACGTCATTTACAAAACAAAATGTAACAAAAAAAGGTTATGGGCAGCAAAAAAGAAACGAACTCAAATCTACAAGAGAAGCGAGCCAAATGAAAATGACTGGCTCTTCTACCACCAAATCAAACGTCACGACATTGTCTGTGGATGTACCTCCAGAGTCGGATTCTAGAGCCAAACAAAGAAGTGCGATTGAAGATGAAGGAGGCAGTGGCGTCACTCTTGTCGATGTCACCTGGCTCAGGGTGTCACCTCCCCCCATCAACTTTCTTTACCTATGTTCCAATAAAAACTATTTGTTAGTTAGTTCTTTTTGTTGAACCACTACAGTGAATTGATTATCCACTTTAATTGATTGTTACTCAAATGTAAAATGGGTGTCAATTCTATTATAAAATGTATTCAATTATTAATGCAAATTTTACAATGAAATTTAATTAAAATTAGAAACAGACTTAATATTTCTTAACAGACTTAACATCACCTGAACAGGTTTCCTTTGTTATAACGTTGTGCTGTGTCATTTAAACTTAAACTACCATCTAGGTGTGTCTAGGCATATTTGGGCATATATCAAGAGTGTTTTTTTTTATTATTATCTTTTCCAATGCGTCTGATTTTTGCCAAGATATAATTTTTCAAACTTGAGTGTCACCCCAAAAAGGGTGCCCCCCGGTGCGGACCGCACCCTTCAAAGCCCCTAGTGACTACAAGGAGGCATACAACAGTGTCATTATACACAATACTTGACGTGTCTTTACGTGTATAAATGTTATTAGTGTACAATTTTCATTTCAAACTTCTGATTATGAAGTTATTAAGTGTTTACATTTTTTTTTATTTACAGCAAGAAGTATGTTTAATTCAGGGGGTTCAAGTCAAGACCCGAGGACCAGTTTCTTTTTTGCTACGATGTACATGTTTTTAGTATTAATATAATAAAATATATATTTGTTACTAAGCAGTATACATTTGAATAAGGTTATATATGTATTATAAGTTTTTAGTATATTTCGTGAGAAAGAACGAGAGAAAAGGCCCAAAATAGATACAATTTTACTAATGTATTTATTCATGTTTGTTTATCTATATGTCTGTATATATGGGTTGATAGAGCCTGTGTGAATGCTGTTTTGTCCATTCCGAATTCGATGCTTGACGTTGATTATTCGAATATGAATAATGGCCAGAAACAAAAATGCAATTTAATTATTGGAAATGTTTAAATTACATCTTTCTTAATAAGCGTTCAAATGGATTAACAAACTTCCAAGACTTAAGACGACTCGAGGTTTGGTTTTTATTGAACTGTACTGCCGAGAAGACGATTCCTGCCAGTCAGGTGCGTGGTGATTGTGGGCGTTCTCCTCTAAAGTAGGCAGACGAAAACCAGGTGCAAAGAGGACTTTTGGCTGTCAGTCTTGCCATCAATATTGTTAGTTTCAGATGTTTTTAAAGTAATGCAATCTTGGATAGAGCCAAAAATCCTTTTCGTGAATTAAGTCTATATTCGATTATTTTTCGAATACCAAATTGAATCCCCGCAAATTCGAATACGATTCACTATTCAAATATTTACTAAGAGTTAATAAGCTCTCTGCAATTTGTTAATTTTACTGTGCAGTCTGAAATGCTCTTTGTTTTCTAGGCTCTCTGATATTTTCTTTGTTTTTCATCCCCCCCCCAACCCTTTGTTTATTATTCTATTAGTTTCAAGGTCAGCTCAAATGTGCACCATTGTGAAATTTGATATAAAATCAATATGAACATATAACTAAAATGTTATTTAACCTTGGTTAGGCCAATAATAGAATATGCATCCTCTGTTTGGGACCCCTCAACTCAAGAAAACATTACGAAACTGGAACAGACACAAAATAAAGCATTGAGATTAATAACACGTGAATAGTCACATTTGGCTGTCACTAGATTAACAGTGTTAGTGAAATCCCTAAATTTAGAAAGCCTTCAGGATAGAAGAATTAAAAGTAAAGTAGCAATTATACATAAGTGAACCATAATCTTCAAATACAAAACACAAAAGCTAATAAAATACTCAAAAAGGCACAAAGATAAAAGCACATTCCTCGTTCCATGTGCTAGGACAAATTTGTACAAATGCTCCTTCTTCCCTAGTGGTATTAGAGCATGGAATGGGTTGCCTGACTTGGCAGAATGGTTGGTTAACATGCATGGTTAAATGCATGACGCGAAGGATGTATCTTCTTTTTTGGAATAACGTCTGTATTTTATAAGATAAAACAAGTTCACATTTTTTCAAGCGAAACATTGCGTAGTTATCTAAATATAGAACGGTGGATACAGAAAAAGGTAAACGTTTGAAATGATGACTATGTATTCTTATACTATACAGTGTCGCTCTGAAAAACTTATTACAACAGATCTATTCGACTCTTATCTTTGTAGAAACTGGGTGGGCTCAAAAACCTGACACGGATCTCAAAAACGGCTCTAATGATTTTCCTAGAGACTTGACAGTTGATGTGTATTGTTGGGAAAAGCTCGTTGGTCACACTGAGAAATCTCTAATTTGACCGTTCCAATTTTTGAAAGTATGAAAAGAAATAGATTTAAATTTGTCAAGAGAACGAGAAAGTATTTATATTGAACGGACTTTACGTCATCGGGTATTTCCGAATGTTTAATTTACATTAGGTTAAGGTAGCTTTTTAAGGTGTTACATTAACGAAATGACAAGTACTCATGAATTTAAAAAAAAAAAGAAATGAAAGTTACGGAAAGTACACAATAAGAAAATGTCTTATTACGATCTTAGCAGATCAAATGTAGAACCTCTTGAGTGGAGTGAACATTGGAAGGTAGCTGAGGTCAGCGGTACAGGATGGGGTCAAGGTGACTGAGTGGCTAAGCGCTTGACTTCAGAACCCGGTGCACTGGGTTCGAATCTCGGTGAAGACTGGGATTTTGAATTACGGGATTTTTAAGGGAGATCTGAGTCCACCTGACCTTAGTTGGGGAAAAGTAAAGGCGGTTGGTCGTTGTGCTGGCCACATGACACCATCGTTAACCGTGGGCCACAGAAACAGATCATCTCAACATCATCTGGCCCATACATTGCAAGTTCTGAAAGGGAAACTTTGCTTTACTTTGCTGAGGTCAGGGGCCTTACAGTCTCAGGCTCAGGCCTTTGCTAACTAGACTGCACAACTCCAACTGTGTAACTGATTGGAAATGTTACAGAGACCGAAGAAGCTGGTGTAATAGGCAGGTACAAAATCCATAACTATCTAGACCAAGATTGATGTCTTGATTTTGCTCTAGTTGTAGAGTCGGCTTACAAATGTAAAAAAAAAGCACACACTAAAACCAGCAAAATATTTTTAAAATCCATTTTTTTTAAAATAAAGCTCATCTAGTGAAGAACCACGCTTACAGAAAAATACTAAATGTCAAACAAGAAAAAATACAAGATACCGAAGTGCTTCGAAGAGCGGGTCTGCAAAGCATCCACACAATCGATGGGCAGGACACGTCAGCAGAATGGAAGACCGCCGCATCCCTAAACGACTCCTGTATGGTGGGGTCGAATTGTAAGATTGAGGGGTTGAATCTTTACGTTATGGTGTCGAATCCTGTTGTGTGGCGTTTGATTACTGTGGATAGGGGAGGGGTTGAATCCTGCGTTGCGGGGGGCTGAATCCTGCAGTGCGGGTTGATGAATCCAGCGGTGCGGGGGGATGAATCCAGCGTTTAATGGGTGCATTTTGGGATGGAGGAGGGTCGAATTCTAAGGTTAAGGGGCTTGAATCTTGAAGTCAGATCTTGTTTGTGGGTTTTGGTTTTTTACTTTGGGAGAATGAATCCTGTCTTATTGGGATTGAATTATAAGGTTTAAGGTGAGTTTTTTGAATTGTTGGCACATCGGCACAATTTAGGCCATGTCGTGCCCGTAATCCTTCAAGGATTAAGGTTTGAGGAGTCGAATCCTGAGGTGGGGTGTCCGTGATAGTAAATTTTATTGTTTTGTCTCGTCCATAACATTATTGTAACCCAGTGCTGGAATGTCGAAAGAATGCGCTAGTTAACAGGCTTATATATGGTATGTGCGATGTACTGGAATTTAATGGAAATGTTGAAGACAACTGGAGAGGTTTATAACAGTCTGTCACTAAGTTAAAAATGTTTTACATGTTTCAGATGTTCTTTCAGAGTAGAAGATAATTTACTTCTTAATCTAAACGAGGGATGCGAGCGGGCAGGGTATGCACCCGGGACCATCGATAACTCCGAACAGTCCAGCGCGCAAACCTCGCGTACACTGAACTGCATTTTAAATAAATTAGGCAAATATCTCCTCGAGAGAACGAATCGTAGACATATATAAATATATGGAAAGAATGTTACCATTTAAAATTATATTTTTATTCTTTGCAAATGGAGAGTTTTGTGACAGACTTTAAACTCAACGCAAGGTCATGTATAATTGGAATCCCTAAAAGATGTTTGTAAAATGTTTTACATGTTTCGGATGTTCCTTCAGAGTTGAAGATAATTACTTCTTAGTCCCTACCTCCCGCAGGACGACGGGGGATGGGAGCGGGCAGGGTTTGAACCCGGGACCATCGATAAATCTGAACGACAGTCCAGCGCGCAAACCGCACGACCAGGCAGCCAGATTTATTTATTAATGACAGAATAGTAGGCGGCATAAGAAATGAAACCGCAAGACTTCTATGTAGGGCTGAAACGGAGTAGCATGTTTTTGATATCCGAAGCCGGATAGTAAAATAAGAAACCGGATATTGTACCTAGACATGGGCGGAACTTCGTTAGGATATTGTACCTAGACATGGGCGGAACTTCGTTAGGATATTGTACCAAGACACGGGCGGAACTTCGTTAGGATATTGTACCTAGACATGGGCGGAACTTCGTTATCTTCTTTAATGTCAACACTATTTCTCAGTCTATTCTCAAACAGTGCGCACCTACTGCACTACATGGATGGCGGTGTGAATAGCCGGGTTATAAATAGATTGTAATAACCTAAGTGAGGCAACTCAACGAGACATAGATATTTATGTACAGGACATCACAGGTACACAAAAGCAACATCTTCTCTTAGCACAGTCTCTCCATATTGGCTCTCCGGACTTGGGCGGAAATCGTTCTCCTTCCTAATGTTGACATCCTTTCCAGTCTAGTCTATAACAGTGCCCACCTTCTGCACTAGCTTAGATGGCGGTGCGCACGGCAGAGTTATAACAATAGAGAGAGAGAGAGAGAGAGAGAGAGAGAGAGAGAGAGAGAGAGATCGCACATTACAAGGGAACTGGGTTTGTTTACATGGGGGCTGGACTTTGTTTACATGGGGGCTGGACTTTGTTTACATGGGGGCTGGACTTTGTTTACATGGGGGCTGGACTTCAAGCCAAACTTCTACACCGGTGACCGAGTAATGAGTGATTCAAAAATCTTCTAGTTCAAATAACTTGGTGTCAGAGTGATTCATACATCTTCAAACTCCTTTTAACTTATTGTAAAACTGATTCATAAATCTTTGAGCTCAACATAACTTAGTGTCAAAGTGATTCATAAATCTTTGAGCTCAACATAACTTAGTGTCAAAGTGATTCATAAATCTTTGAGCTCAACATAACTTAGTGTCAAAGTGATTCATAAATCTTAAATTTATCTTCAAGCTCATCTTAACTTAATGCCAGGAGTGATTCATACATTTTGATTCATACATCTTCTATCTCAAACTCACAAAGTCAAATCACCGACCTAAAAGTTCATACAAAGAATAATTTTAAAAAAGCCTTTAAACAGCCAAATGGAGTTTTATTTCATCTGAGTGGACACATAGAGCTGTCAAATAAAACTCTAGGGAAAAAAAAGTAATTAGAACATAAAAATCTGAAAGAAAAAAAAAGTAAATATCCAATGAGTTAACCATCAACATTTTGATCTGTTGCTATAGAATTAAGAAGATAATAATAGAATTAAAAAGAACACAAAAATGTTATGTTAACATTGTTTTGGTTAACTGAGGAAGTCGTTATGCTTCCAGACTAGCATCTTTCTGTTTTGGGCATCATTTACATTCAACTGAGACTGCTGGTTTTTAACTGAAACTTTTCCTTTAACATGTGAATTCAATCAGTTTATTTCTAGAGATATGCGGAATATACCTTTGAATCGAGGCTACAAGATCATTGACATTGTATTCATCCGCCACTTGCCAGTGAGATTCTGAACTTTGTTCCCTTGTGTCAGCAAAACACTTTTAAAATAAACCCATACATTGAACATATACCATTTAGTGTTTCATTTGTCCTGGAACCTACATTACACAATAATAGCCCAATTTTAACAAAAATAACAACCCTAACGTCTATGATAATATTGCGCCTCAAACTGTTCGTTAAATGACACAGTTCAATGTTTGTTTTTCCCACTAAATCTGGCACAAGTCCAAGTGAAATCAGAGAAGACTTTTGTAGAGTAAGAAGAACAAAGATGTCAACCACTCAGTTCAGGTGTGCCATTTAGTTTTGGCTGATCTGGTGCCACAACACTTAGTTAATCATAAGAATAATATTATACACTTTCTGAATTAATCAAGTTAGACAAATCATGAGAGGGCGGCACAGCCTTTGGCGAACTGTCCAACAGCAAGACATAAAAACAAACTTCAATGTACACACAAAGTGTCTGCTGTTTTACTTTATGTGTTCTATATGCTGTTCATAACAGCATATCCATGTCATGTTCAGCTGTGGATACATGTTTCTGTGTGAAGGGAAAGAGAGAGATTCCAATAAGGGAAAAAAAAACATGCACAATTAAGATCTAGAAACACACAGACAAATATTTCATCAATTTATATACAAATTTTAAAATTTTAACATTTTTCTTTTAATGAATAAAAGATCTTTAAAAGAAAATCACTACTAGTAAATAAGTAATACTTAAAAAAAAATATGTATACAAAGGTATCCACACACACAATTATGGTACAGAATCCAATGGTACTAGGACTCTACTCATGAAATACACATCTCTACAGGTAGTTTGAATTATGTCCAGCAAACAGGTAAGAAGAAATTTACTATCTCTCTTGTTGAATAAATAAAAACTAAAGACTAATGTGAATACCTAGCCTATGAGGGAAATACAAACAAGGAAACAGAGCAGCCAAATGTTTTTGTTTTAGTCAGACACATTCTGGAAAGGGTTTTAAAAAAAAAATTATTTTCACATTTGTTTTTCTTTTAAATAAAATGGTTACATATGAAATTAAATTCCCAAAGTTTTACGTTACAATTGAAAAAAACACAACAAAAAAAAAACTTCATCTACCAAAAAAACATGTTCAAAGCATCAAAGTTCATCATATCAATCCAAAGCAGCTATTATTACTGATAGAATTGCTTATTTGTTCATACATGTCAATGTGTCAGTAGCTATCAACAAACACCGCAAAGATTGACTAAACAAAACCATCAGGAAAACACAAAATGTTAAAATGCTTTTTTTAAAGTTTTGACGGAAGGGGTAGAACATAGATGTTAGAAAGAGCTGACCCAAAATAGTCAAAACACAGGGTGTTTTTAGGACATACCAAAGTTAAGTTTATGAGAGTGTGTGTGTGTGTGTGTGCATGACTAGATGATGGGCACGGTGCAACTTTAAGTGATGCCAAACAAACACCAAATATCTTTCTGGGGCAAAAACTTCTCCTGGCTCATAGCATGGCAGAAAAAAAAACATTAAAATGTTTTGAAGAGAAAAATCTTTCCATTGTAATAAAAACAAAAAAAAAAAAAGGTAGTAGTAATAAGGATCTATTCAATTTTCTTTAAAAATTACAATAACAATAACAACCCAATTCAAAAGTTGTCAAAGTAAAAGTCAGTGTAGTAAAGTAAAAAAAAAAAGAATTAAATTTGTACAAGATTATGAGGCCCAAGCCAAGTTAACAAAAAAAAAAATCACAAATACAAAACAAGGGGAGGCTATAAGCCACAACCTCTTCCCTCCCTTCCACAACCAGTTCATAATCTTTCATTCTCTGATGCAATAACTATCTCCTATTTCTTCCAAGATGACAGTGTCATTTGCAGTAGTTATCTCAATGCAACATACATGCACTGATGAGTCACATGACCAAGAAAAGAAAAAAAAAGCTGAATAGCGAAACTGTTCATGAAGTTTTTGTGTTCGAAATGCAATGATGATACTTGCATGGAAGAAACTAGGAAAATGTCGCAAGAGCGGGGAAAATGGATGACGTGGCTCGGTGATGCTAACCTAAGTGGGTCAAAAGGTGAGACGAAAACTAAAACTACACCAAGGGCAAATGTCAATCAAAGTAGAGGACTTGAAATAGAAAGAAATGTAGAGAATAATACTGATGTTTACAAATACAAGAAACATTGGAGAACTCAAACAAAAAAAAAAAAATTGCATAAAACACAATATCTCAGATTATAACACCAGCAAAACAAGTTATATCAATCTGGGGATTATTTGGGTTAAATTCAGTCAACATTCTAGGTTTTTAAATTTGACATTATGCTACAGCAGGTGTGAACTGCAAACTTTTAAGATTAGTGATCATACTGAAAAAAAAAAAGTTTTAAAGAGTTCCTCTTGTTTTAAGACCGAACTAGTGCCAGAGGTTGGGGTCTACATCAGGTGTGAATATGTAGATCTATCTTAGGTCAAGTATAAGCCACTATCTTACAAAAAAAAATGCACATGTTTGTATAAATAAAATATTTAGCATAAAAAGAATTGAACTAAGAAACACATGCACACACACAAAGTATGAAAAGCACACAGCCATTAGGTTGACATGAACTACATTCAATGTGGGGGAAAGATGTAGTCTCAATGAGGCCAAGAGGATTTCTTGATCCGTGACAAATCTTTAAGGACATTCTCAAAATCATAAACCATAGAGATATGAATGTGAAAATCACAAGACAATATGTTAGTTTTGAAACATGAAGTCATTATAACGGTATATTCACACTGCAATATTTTCAAATGTATTACATACACCAAAAAAAAAAGATACAATATGATCATATCAAAGAAATAAGCCAAAACATAAAAGCCAAAAAATCCAACTTAAAAATGTGAAATGCAATAACTGGCCTTGATCCCCATCAAAATATTTCAAGTGACATTGTTATGACATAAACAAGCCTACCTAATTCAAGACTGAAGATTCTCTGTTTCAAGTGCATCAGTCAGTAATAGGTCATGATCTGTATAAAGATCACTGATTATTACTTCCTATCCTAAGACTAACAGAGTTCACCTGAGAGCTAAGATTATGAAAAAGAATGTTGTCAGGTGTGCATTGTGATCCACTCCTTAATTCCTATAATGGATACCCACTTCACAAGTCTGGAAACAAGGATCGAAGTTTCAATCATTATCAGGCCCTTAGCATCCAAGAGCTCTCCCTTAGCATCCAGGAGTTCTACCATTCCAGATAGGTTACCCAAGTTACTTATTACAAGCATTTTCCAGTTTTTACTTTTTATCCAATATCTTAGCACTGTATGGTTGTCAAGATCAATTTCTGTTTTCTTCACAAGGATATAAAATGACATAATCCTTTCGAAAATATAATTATTTATTTTTTTTGCTGTGTTAGTTATATCACATTGCTAGTCAGGGGAAACTAATAGCCAATCACAGCAAGCAATCTTGCTCTAATAGAGCAATGATTTTGATTTTAAAATAAATAAGCACAAATATTTTATAAATACATTATTACAAATTGACACACACACAAAAAAAAAAAAATTAAAAAAAAAGTATGCAGCCCCTCCCTTCACAGGTATAAATTGTTTGTAAAATAAAAATTAAATAAATGTGAAATAAATAAGCATTGCACTTGTTTCCTAAGTAAATATTGGAAAACATCAAATTGAGTCAAAATAATAGGTAGCCAAAATATTAAAAACAAAACATAATAATAATCAAGTAAAAAAAAAAAATCTATTTAAACATAGGAGTGATCAACATCAAATATTCATGTAAAATATGTTGTAAAACTGACAGTCCATGGGCCACAATCTTATGCAAAGTGACGACTAGCACAGCACGGGTGTGGTCCAGTCTAATAGAGACAAGAAGTCCTCTGTGGAGAAATGCATGAGATTGAAGCATCAAAATGTTTAAACAGTAGGACAAACAGGTAGCAAAGAACTTGACTGTATATACACGACAAGGAACTGTCACATGAAACTTGTTAAGTATTAGGTACACAACCAAAGAAATTACAAAAGAATAAAGTTTATACATCAAACAAACTCATAAACAGTCTCTGAATGGAATTTAACTGTTTTGGCTATAATAGAAAGAAAAATTAGGAACAATTTTAGTCAATTTCGATACATTAATGTCTTTACTTTAGTGTCTTCTGGACTACTGCCAATTAAAACCATGTGACAGCTTTTTTTTTTTTTTTTTAATTTTCAACTCAATGATTTGTTCCATGAAAACTAATAGAATTCTACATTTAACATGTAGCACATATCAGTCCACAGACATGTGCCCATTATTAGCGTCCTCTTTCGAGTACTATAAACAGCCACAAACAAAATGACTTATTAGGACTTTTTAGTTGGTCCCGTTCAATTATACCATTACAACAAGAAAGGTCAAAGAGTTTTCTACAGTCATCAAGTACAAGGTTTCAAACCAATGACAGGAAAACACTGACTAGCTTTCTGTTGACTAGAATGCCATCCACTGTCCTGTAACAAATAGATGAGCAAATGGCATTGAAGCTTCTAACAAAACAAAAAAACTTTATTGACAATTTATCATAACAGAATTACGAAATATTTTCCAGCATATCATTTAGTATGTCATGTGTACTAGCTATGTCTCTAGTTCTATACACAATCTTCATAGGGACAATAGCAACAACGACAAGAAAAATTTATCTCGCGCCAACTAGATTCTCAGAGATCACAAAATATCATCACGGTCATAACACTATAGATGACATTAATTAGAAGCTATCCTGATATGATCAAATATAATTTTTTGCATCTGGCAAAATGAGAAAATATTCCAAAAATTGAAACCAAAGAAACCTTCCAAATTCTAGAAGGGGCTAGTTATTTGACTCTTTCAATAACCAGATGACAATAAAGAAGTCACACTTTAGACTAAATCCTAAGAGGTGTATATAAATTTGCAACTTAAATGTAAACCTTTATATATCAATCTGTATATGTTTTTGAATTATTTCACTAAACCTGAAATAAATCCTTACACAAGAGATGCTGTACTGATTTTTAAAAATCATACTTTGCCTTAAAAAAAACAAGCTTTTATTTGTGTTATGACCATGATGATCACATTACATGATATACATCCAAGATTTGTCAACACAGTAATCCATACAGCCTATCCATCTAGAAAGTAGAACAGCACAAAGTCTTCTCCTAGTCAGACTTGTTAATCCATCAGAGTTGGAAGTCAGAAATACCAAAGACTGAAAGTAATGAAAACTCATTGTACACATAAAGTCTAGAATCACACAGAGATGATTGGCTTTTCAAGTTATTGGCTGGCAAGTGGTCTAACATCTGCTAGATCTACAAGTCCTTCACATTTGCCGCTGCTACAGTATAAATATTGCGAGTCAAGTTGCTCCAGCACCTGAGGAAATAAAAAAAAAATATCTAAATTAAAATGAAATCTCCAGCAATCATTAAGTTGTGGTAATGGGTCATAAAATGGTAAAGTAAAAACAACAAACAAGTCAAATAGTAAAAAATACTTTAAAAGACAAAGCTTACAGGGAGTGAAAATGCATCAATTAGTTGGAATCAATTATGTAATTAATTTTTAATAGATCTAACTAACAATAATAATTAGTGAAATTGGAAATATTTTCATTAATTTTGTGTTTTGGTTAAGCACCAAACTTTCATGCTTACAGACTGCTCAGTGTGCTCATGGTCTCATCACTTTTGTGGACCAGCTGGAGAAAAACTTGGGGTCTGAAGCTTGGAAAACCAACAAGTTGCAAGTAATTGAACAACCACTTTAGTTGTGCCACTTTTTACATTCAATTATTCACACTACCAACATCTCTTATTATTATTCCTTTTTTTTTCCTTCAATTTGCTTTTGGGGGGAAGCATGGTCAAGAGGCCAAGTACACTTGAACTTGGCTTGGCTACCTATGAAGGTGGCTCGAGGTTTGAAACCAGACTCGAGCAGAGTTGTGTTTACTGAGCGCCTAAAGGCAGCATGGAAAACCTAATCCCAGATACCCCCTCCACCCACAAATGAGATTGGACCATAGCGCTCTAAGCATGCTATAAGCATGAAAGTAGCGCTATATAAAAACTATCTATAATAATTATTTATTATATCTTATTGCCAAACTTGGTGTTCACTGAATGAATCATTATCCCATAGAAACAATTAGCCTATATTTGAAATATAAGCATTTTATTTCTAAATACACTTCAGAAAAGAAGTTTTTAAAACTAAAACAATTCAACTTTAACTAAAAATTGCTGAATCTGACAAGTTTCACTAAAATGGTTGAGTTTCCGGTACACTAAAAGGAATCAATTAGTTTCACTAATATTTAGCATATTAGACTTTATTATTATAAAATGGTATCTACCAAAGTAGATTTGTTTTTCAAATCAAATAATTGCATTAAAAATACATAAACAACAATTAGGAGGGACAGAAGGAAAAAAGTTTGCTTGTAGATTAGTTGGGTCATAACCTTAAAATAGTTAGCTTTATTAGGCTTAGAACTTAGGACTAAAGATGAAGTCAACAGTAAAACAATAGTAAAACAACTTACATAACAAGGTAGACTATTTCATTCTAATACATAAATCCTACTGATTTTAACCCAACTATGATTGTGAAACAAATACTAGTAAGAGGTTAATCCAAACACTTACCTGAAGCTGGTCACCTTCTTTGAAAGCCAATTTATCAGAATCTTCTTCCTCTACACATGTTGTGACTGCAATAACATATCTGAAGATAGATTATTGGACTCTAAGACCATGCATGGTATTTAGATCTACATAGCATATATTGTAACTAAACAGCTTTTGTTTTTGAATCCAATTATTTTTTTGTTCAAGTTAAATTGATCTATGGTGATCAAGTGTTGAAAACACAGCTAACACAATGATTTAAAGTAATATTCTAGATGAACTTTGTTTTACATGTATGGTGTGGTGCTAATCAGACTGAACAGGATCTTTAGAGCATGTTCACTTTAAGGGCAAATCAATTTTCTTTTCTAACACTGTACAGCAACTATGTGAACAAGTGGATATGAACTATTTGATTTACCTGCTGTTTGGAATAGGGAAAGTGTTGTCTGTCTTTCCATCCCACTGGCAGGTCTGGGCAACATCAATCTTAGCTTTTTGAGCCTCACTAGCACTGCTGTCTGAGTCACTCAATGAAGCCTCTGACATCACATCCTCTGGCAGTGCTTCCACTTGCAGTGCTGAGCATGGTGCCTGGGTTTTAGGCATAATGGAGGGTGAAGGACAACTTGAAGCTATCCCAGCCTGGACTGATACTTCTGAAGCATCCTTTCTTTGGTAGAACATTTCCCCAAGAGGTAATGATGAACCATGGGGGACATCATACATTGAAAATGGCCGAATGTGGGGCTTGTGGTCAGCGAAGTCACTCTCCTCCATCAAATCACAGTCTCTTTCCATAAATGCGGACAAAGGTCTGGCTTTGGGGAAATTCTCAGCACTCTTGTTTCTTACTGCCCCTGCAGTTGTAATGATTTTGCAGCTCAGTTCTTTTTCCTCTTGAATTATCTTTTCCTTGTAAGGGTTAGGGGCCTTGGACTTGAAGAAAATAGAGCGAATTCGGCTTGGAGTGCTTTCGTTTGATTTCACCACAGTGGGGTCGATGGAAAGCTGCGTTGGCTTGGCGGGCATGACAGGTGTGGTGGGCATGACAGGTGTGGTGGGCATGACAGGTGTGGTGGGCATGACAGGTGTGGTAGGCTTAGTGGGCGTGAGCGGCGTTGTTGGCTGGGTACTGGCCACAGAGTCTGACCCTTGGGTTAAGGAAGGAGAGTCATGAGAAAGTGTTGCTGTTCCATCGCTGGTACCAGTTACGTCCTCTGGCTTACTCTCTGCAGTTTTGTCCGTCACATTTTTGGCTTTGTCTGTAGGTAGCAGAATTCTGTCAAAGAAAGACAAAAGACTAAACCCAGACCTAGGGGATTTCTTCAATGGCTGGGGAATAGGCTGAGGCTGTGATTTCTCAAGAGGTAAATTTAAACCAACATTATTGCCAGAATCTGTGGGAGGAGAAGCTTCTTCTGTGCCAGCAGTAACATCCACCTCTGTTAGGGTGGTAATGGCCTCTCTGACCAGGTCAAGCTTGTCTTTCAGCTGCACTTCTGCGTCAGTCTCTTGTGCAGTATGTTGCTCTTTTGTTTTCTGCAGGGCCTGGTCAAGCTTTTGAAGCTTTTCATCCAACTGACTTTTGTCTTCACTACACTTCTCAGCAAAGTCATCAATAACCTCCACATAAGTCTTTTCTGGCAGGTGGCTGATGACAGGCTGAGGCTGTCTGATGAGTTCTATGTTAGGGAGAGAGTAAACAGCACTGTTCTCACAGATCTTGATCGGTTCCTCTAGCCTTCTCACATGCTCCTCATACTTCCTGACATCTTCCCAGTCAATGTCCTCAGATTTGATGGAGTTGGTGTAGTTCTCATTCATGATCACCATCTCTGAGAAGCTGGATCCATCACTGACCTTGGACTCGTTGCTAACTGCAGCAGTGGTGACATTGTTGCCCTTGATGCAGATATTCACATTGTAAGAACCATTGTCTATAAGGGCGAGATCTGAGACAACTGGCTTTATGTTTTTAGAGTAGGTAGTTGTTTCTTTAGTTAATGGTTCACAGTCTTCAACAACTATTTCAGTTGGTTTGTTGCGAATGTACAACTCCACTGGGCTACTGTGGTCCCTGACCACCGCAGGTAATGAGGAGTCATCTGGGATGTTAATGTTTACAGGCATAGTCCTATCGACTTCATCTACATCATTCCTATCCTGGTTGGGACTGGCTTTAATGTTAACTACCTCCTCCACTATCTTGGTTTGTTCCTGTTTTGGCTTGGCAACATCTTCCTTCTCAACATTCGGCTTTGTGGACTGGGCAGCGGCTATAGGTGCTGCTGAAGAGGAGCCAATTTTGGCAGCCACACTAGCCAACGCATTGGAGATTGTTGGGCTCTTGAACCAGCGCCACGCAGAGCCAGAGTTGGTGGAAGAAGCAGTGGTTGGTTTCAAGCTGGTTGTAGCTGCAGTTGAAGAGGATGTGGTCACAACTTGTTTCAACTGCTGCTGTTGAGCAACAGCTTGTGAGCTATTAGCACATTCTGAAACTTTATCACCAGGATTCTAGCAAAAATACAAGAAAAAAAAAAATTATTTCAAAACAAAATAATAGTTATCAAACACTGTATTGTAAAAGATCGCATTAAGGGAGAGAACACATAGGAACTATTGTTAGATTTTTGGAAGAGGAAAAATGACAGACATTTAGACTGTGTTCATGCATATTCTTCCACTGTATTTAATAGTTTAATCTCTCCTATATGAGTACAATTGTGTGGCATACCACAATGACTTGGTTTTCTTAACTGGAATCTTGTGTAGAACAAAAAAAATAAAATTATTTTTTTAATTTAATCAAAAATGGATATTTTAACATACAATTTTCTATGTTCTAGAAGGGGGGCATATATGTTTTTCAAAACCTAATGGGGAGGGGGGATTTGATGGGTATTGCACCTAATTTTTAAGGCTGATTGTTATGGACTATATGAAAGATTAAATGATCTGATACAATACTATTTTTTTTTATAAAAAAAACTGGCATTAAGATTAGATGGCAAAAGTGTGAACAACCCTGTCAAGAGCGGGGGTGTGTAAGATGTGAGATTGTGTGTGTGTTTGTTTATTTTATTGGTTGGTGTGTGAATTGTTTTATCACGGGATTTTCAAGGGGGGATAATTAGGTTTTCTAGCGGTCAGTCTAGCAGATGGAGAGCTGACCTGGTCTGAGTAGGGTGCTTGTGTTTTGTTTACCAGTTTTATGCCTAGCGTAAGGAGATGTTATAACTTTTCTATTCATTGTTATGTATGAGAACTGACTATTTGTGAGTAATATTATGTATGGCATTGATAGCCTTTTGTTCAATGAATCTAATCTAAGTGCCATGTAGTATGTCAGTTGGGCACGTTTTAGTATCTCAGTTATTAATGACTATGCATTCAATTATTATATGTGTACTTGCTGTTGACTGTAAATAAATACTAATTTTATACTCCTTCGTTGAGTGATACTTTAATAGTTACAACTGTTAAGGTCTGCATGTGAGAATCATACTCTAGATTATCGAGCCATATGTATGTAGTAAGGAACTCACCCCGAGTTCCCTTACAAACCCTTTCTGGATTTTGATTAGAGAATGTAAGTTGTTTTTTTCAAATAACTGAAAATGATTAGATTTATAATACTCTAGTGTTGCAGTACATGGATTAACTACTTTTGTAAGATATCAAGATGTAGAATCTGTTTTTAAAACATTTCACAAGACTCTGTGTACATCAACACACAGATCTCATTGCAAGATATATAACAGTTTACAAGAAAAAAATGTCTAAAGAAATTTTTTAATGCCTTAATTAAACCTATATCAAATCAAAATTCCATGTAAGCAAAGTTCTTGTCAGCAAATTCACTCACCTCATAAGTGGAGATATTTGATGTGACCATAATGCAACTTTCACTCATGACAAGAGTTGTGATTGGTCCAAAATCCAATTGGAAAGGAAGAACAGCCAATGGTTGCAGTGTTACCAGCAAACTATTGTAAGTCTGTTCCAATACACCCTTAAAAGACAAGTAGGTCAAAATCATTTATGAACATTTTGAAAAGGTGAATGTTACCAAACATATCAATATACTTTGTAAGTAATGTGATGTTTTGTACTGATGTATGTGTTTAAGACGTCTGCTAATAAATGTTTTGAAGAAGGGAAGCCATGCTTGAAATGTGTGTACCATTACTAGTTGGATGTAATGTGTGTGACTGATAATGGCTATCGACTAGATTCATTCTGTTTACACATGCACCACTACTGAAGCCTCCTTCTTGACTTTTATGTGAACACCAAGCATACAAAAACAAAAGAGCCAATGGATAGAAAAGAATCAAATATATCTATGTGCCCAGGTTCTAAGAAAACTTGAATATAATAAAAATTACCTTTAAACTTGCTCTTAGACAAGCATCCTCATGGTAGACTTTAAGTACCAAGTTCTCTTTACATCTGACATAACCTAACCAGAAGTCCAGCAACCTCAGGCTGAAAAGAAAGTATCACACAGGGTTTTTTTTTTAAATTAAGTATATAATAAACTTTTAAAAACTACTTATGAATATAACAATAACAAATTACATATACTTAATAGGTTTATGGTTTTAGCTAAATGATCTATTTCTCTCAATTGTCAAATGTATATTTTAATTTCTATATTGATAACTAGACTTTGACTACATTGAAGACATAAGACTATAGATCCTTATTATAAATATGTTGTTAGATCCTTATTATAAATATGTTGTTATTATACTGACTCTTTTTTTTCAATAAAAAAAAAAATAACATCCTTCCAAAAAGGAGAACATACACAACCCACAACTTTTGTTGACTGACTACACACAGACATATTTATATTTTTATGATCCCTTGTCAACTAGTAGTTCTGATACAGCCTGAAAGAATGAGGGACGAAGGATTTTTTTTTCCATTCAAATATGGTAAAAGTGTGTGTGAGGTTTTCAACGCTCTTCTTATAAGGCTGGCCAAGGGGTACAAGTTTGGATGCCATGTTGCCTTGCCAACAAGTTATTGCATATGTTAGTAGATTTTGAATTGTAGCACTGAACAGATTTCACCAGGATGTTTTTTCAGAGTTTGAAGCTGTTAATTTTATATAACAAAAATAGCCAGAGGGTGATTTTCTTTTCCAGATTATCAATATGGTCTTCTCACAAAAGCTTGTCAACAATAACACCCAGTAACATCTGTACGAGTTCACTTGTGTCTGCATATTGTTTATCTGAAGTTCATGTATCAATTGTTTTTCCTTTCTAAAATCTATTGTTCTTTAGACTTTGTGACATTCAGTTCTAAAAAGTTGTCAATGCACCAATTTTTAAGTCTTTTATCTAACTGAAAACTAAAATATATTGTGCAAAAATACAAGAGATCTCTATGAAGTGATAATTGGATATTGTAATTTAAGTTTAAGTTAATGTAAACCTTGTGGACAATTTTCTACACATTCCACAATAGTTTAAGAAGCACTCATTACACGTAGTCAAAAATATTTCTATAATTTTTGGTAGCTATGTTCTTTTGAGTTCAATGGTATGATTCACAACAGAATGAGATAACATATGTACCAGAAGCAAATATTGGAACCAGTGAAATCAGCCCATGTGGAGTGTCACCAGAGAATGCTGACCATGCCCTCCAAAACTGCTCTCTTTTTCAAGAGGCTTGTACAAGACACTGGCCCCAAAACCCCCAAAAGAAAGAAAACTATATGGAGAGCTCCCTGATTTGGAAACCACTGCACAGTTCATCTCATGTTTTGAACTCTCCAACATAAAAATGAGAACGAGGAAGAAGAAGAAAGAAAAAAATGGTCTGATTCAAGGACATGTAAGTCTCATAAATATTCACTTCTTTTCTGTACACACAAAAATATATAAAATTATCAATAAAATACAAGCCTTAAAGAAATACAAAATTAGATTTCAAAGTAAAATAACATGTTTTTAAAAAAATAGAGAAAAAATTCATCAACGTAATTGTCACTTAATGTAGGCGACAAGATCATGGTTTGAAAAATAAATTTGTTTTATAGTCACAAGTTTATCCGGAGAACATAGAGTAATTTGAGCAGCAAGGACGTACTTGACAACTGTGAGGAGAGAATGCCAACTCAAATGACTTACTTGAGCAACCCAGCCACAAAAGCATAAAACTTGTGTCTGTTGGATGCCAGACTCTGTTTCTGCTTCAATGCTTTGGCCAAATCATGCAGTGGTCTGGTGTAGGGACCTGAGTAAGACAATGCACATTTCATAACAGCAGAAAACAAATCTTATCCAATCTGAACATTTTGTACACCTTCGTCTCACTAAGACTACCGGTATATAATTATAAGAATCTGATTTTAATGGACAAAAATTGCATCTAAAAAAAATTATTATATCTATACCAAATTCTATTATTTACAGGTGGATATTCCTAAGACATCCCATTGGACAAAAGCAAAATAGTTGATGCATTTTCCAAAACTAAAACAAAGCATCATAAAAACCTTCACACAGTTTATAACATCAACTGCCAAAGTAACAATACCTAATTCTGCAGTCATCTCAGCCACTCTCCATGGGGTCAGCTTGACTTTACCAAACAGATGGACCCCAGTCTCAAAGTCCCTCATGCCATGGGCTACCACCCTCTCCACCGCAGGGCAAAGTTCGCAATAGACCAGGGCAGCAACTTCAGGAGAGTCTATTGAACTGCCCAGCCTCAACTGAAAGACAAAAAATTTATACAAATTTACATTTAATGATTAGAATATTTGACTATGTGACACTGAATTACTTCAAGGAGACGATGTTGTGTTATTTCCTATAGAATTATGTCTACAAAATGTGACTGCCTTAAGAGCTGACTGGTTACAGGATGTTCATGATAGCATCCTACAAAACATAGCTAAAATAAGCAAAATGATTTTACACAATAGGATATCCTATTAGGCAGCCAACAATATTTGCGACATGACAGAATTGATATTTCTAGAATAATGGCTAAGAGTCAATTTTGGAGTTTCATTCATTAAAGCATTCTATATGCTGAAACAGAAGAATTGTTTCCTAGCACATTATGCAGCAAGTTATTTATTCCTGGTCTTTAAAAAAAATTGGAGTCTTTTAAACTTGCGTTATCTCTGATTATCAAACTCTGTTATAGAACAGGATTCATGGGCTCTATTCCCCCTTTCAAATCTTTTTGGCTGCACATAATTTATGTATTTTGTCCTTACAAGTCAAGAACAAGTAGTTTTCCAGACCTACTAAATCACAATTTAGAATGTCTGGGGACAGACATACAGGTCATGACAACTGCCTTTACAATTCATACAAAGAACATTTGTGAAGTACTGTAAGTAATTTAAACTCAAGTATTTACCTTCTCAAAAGGATCCTTAGCTTGAGAAAAATGTTGCAGCAGTGACTCGCCAGCCTGAGCTATACCCTTCAGCAGCACTGGAACAAAAAAAAAACACAACTCAAAAAACTAGATCAAAGCAAATCATTACTTCATGCTTAATATAAAACTATTCATTAACTTCTACATGCCAACTTAAATGTTCATTCATATACTATCTAAGGGACAGAGTTTATCAACATGAAGCCTTGGATCTGTCTTTAAGAAGATGCTGGGATCTTTAACTATGGACTGAGGTTAAGAACATTTTATTTCTAATTTCAGCAGGAAAAGATTTAGTCACTTTGAATGACATGAAACAACCTTGACAACCTTGTCAATGGGTGAGCACAAAAATGGATACACTCACATCTTTATGCCATATAAACTATAAGACTATCATTACCATTTCCTCAGCTGTTAATGGCATGCTTAATCTTACACTATTAGATAAGCTGAATACATTTTTTTTTAGGAAGCATACATTAATAATAAATACAAGAAAAAAACTTTACTTTTATTATTGAAATTAAAGGGTTATACTTGAGAATTATTAAAAATGCAAAATAATTAGTCAGCATTTCAGTTAGTATTTTGTTTAGAACACCTCCCTTGACTAAAAACCTCCCTAGACTAAAAACCTCCCTAGAGTAAAAACCTAGATCAAGTAAAATTACAAATAGATAATTAGCTAAACTAATCAAACCTCTCCTCCTCCCTTCCCTACACTAACAAAAAATCTCACTACCAAAAGCCACAACAATACTAAGGTCATCAGACTGGTATTTGGGTATTCATATGAGTAGCAGGTTATTAGGTGTCTACTCACAGCACATACTTAGATTGTTATTCTCCATCAGGGAGGCAGTGGGCTCCTGGACAGTCGTCTCAACTAGGGCAGCAACCACAGCTGGGGCTGGAATGGATCTGCTATCGACAGGCAGACTGACAGAGGTTTCTGCTACAAAAGTGGAAGCGGCGGGTGGGGCCGGCTCAGTTGCTGGTTTCACTGTAGTAGTGGTGGTGGTCCCTAAATCTGAGGTGGCTGGCTTCTTAGAGACTGAACCACTTCTGTTTTTTTTACCTATTTTATTTCATTAGCAAAAACATGCATGTTACAGAGATGCCAATAGCTCCTGCAACATTAGTGTTGTTAGAAGCATCTAAATACTTTGAAGTTATATTCATTACAATCATACAGCTGAACACATTAAACTGACTAAAATATTTAACAAATTATATTGCAAACATTTTGTAAGTATACCTAGTCATTATAAGCTCTCAAAGTCAATACAATTTTTGTTTTTATTGTACTTAAATTTTAAATTATTTGCTAGTTAAAAGTTGGTATTGAGTTTAACTCTTTAAAAAGGTAAAATATCAGATTAGACATAAACCTACATAAACATAATAGTTAGCAATGAATCTATTAAAACCTGTGTTCACTTACGAATGGTCCTATAAAAACTACCTCTCTACATATATCATAGCACACACAAAGTGGTAATCATTTTAATGCGTTAAAAAAAAGCTGATTATTAAATTAAATGTAAAAAAAAAAACAGACTGTAGAAAAACAACCAGTAAGAGAAAGCAACAGAATGTTATAGTGAGCTTAGTAATCTGTTTAGTATAGACCACAACTACAGCATATAAAATGTCTACTGCTATAAAAGTTGTCCATGTTTATACCAGAATGCTGTAACCTCTATCACAGTGTATTGATTAGTAAAGAAACAGAATCTTTTATGATTTCAATGATTGGTGTCAATATTTTTCAACTACTGACAATTTAAGACTGAAAGATGTAAATGTTATTCAGTAACAATATTTTCAAAGGAACAGCAACTTTTTAAATAGACATCTTTTACACCAACTTTTTTTTTCTCAGTAAAATTGTGTTGATTCAATTGGCATTCCACTGTGCATAACATCACTCATAATTTGGAAATTGTTTTTATTAGAATTCATTTTAAGGCACAATATATTTTTCTATTCCATATTTTTCACTGAGAATTTTATTTTTTGTATCTATGTTATAACTGAGTAGGTAGAACTTGAAACACTAAGTATAAGCAGGTATTCTAAACATTTTAAGGACAACCACAGTTAAAGGTGATTCTATTTCAATTAAGTTTGACGTCATTCATCATGAAGATTAAAAGAATCATAAAAATAAACTCACCTTCGACCAAATGTAAGGTCAATAGGTCACCACCCATCTCTATGGCCTCTACTTCTAGCACAGGCTTGCTCTCCTCGCTTGGCCGCTTTGGAGACTGATGCGGGGAGTGGAAGGATACCTCGGAGGCAAAGCTAACCCTCTTAAGCTTAGCGGAATCTTCCGAGGTGGCAGAGGATGAGTTGGACGACGTGACAGTAGAGTGGTAGGTGGAAGAGGATGATGTAGAAGATGACGAAGGAGAGTGTCGGGATCTATGCTTGGGTTTCCTTCTCCTCACTACTTCTACTTAACACAAAAAAAAAAAAAAAGATGTTAATATGTATACAGTGTTCCAGGGCCGGTCCTAATCATTGCGGGGCCCTATGCGAAATGGATTGCGCACGGCCTAGTCTGGGTAGGGATAACCATAATGTCAACATTAAGATTTTGCAATAGAAGATACATTCGTCTTAAATTTCATTAAGTGAAAGCTGACAATGCTGGGTTTTTTTTAATCGCACAAAGGATTGGAAACACAAAATGACAATTTGGTCTATTTTTCAGATTTTTAATTTCAGAATATCTCCAGAACATTTTGGTATATTTTGCAATTATATGAGATTTCCACTAGCCCCTAGAAAATCAGGAATTTGCGAAAAAACCTGTTACTATATATAAATTATAATGTTTTAATTCGATAATTTACACCTAGAATTAGCGCAGGGCCTATTAAAGTGTGGGGCCCACTGCGACGGCATAGGTTGCAGTGGCCTAAGTATAGAAGTAGATATGATATACACACCACTCACTAAAACCATGTAATCATTTTGCTTTCATCACAGCCCTATATGTAGCCCAACGCATCCATAAAAGCTACACATATATTTCAACAGAAAACTATCCTGGCTGTGGCACTTTTACTTCTTAATTTGTTTCTTTCACCTGTCCTTCTAGTGTCTATACTGTGAGATCACAAGAGTCACCTATGACCACAAGACTTACCTGCATTCATAGTGACCAAATCATACTGTGGAAACCCTTCTTCTGACACCAAGATGGGCATGTTGCCATCGCAGGCTATGGAGTGGCGGTTTCCAGCGTTTACACGAGGTGGCTTAACTGGAGCATGCACATCAATGGATGTTCTGTTGGAATACAATAGTTTTACAACAGGTTAAGTACAGGGAGTATATTTACTTTCAGATTAATGTGTTTAGTCTAATATCTGAAACATAATTTTGTCTTTAAAGAAAAATTGTGTTGTAAGACTTACCCAGATGCAGTTTTTCTCAAACAAGACTTTAAGGGTTTCCTCTCCTGTAGCCACTTGTGGTACCTCCTCATCAACTCCTCGTCAATGCTGGGGTCTGACAAACAGTGGTTCTCATCATGGTGGTGGTGATGGTGATGGCTGTCATGGCAGCAGGGGGCTACAAAAACATGTTACACCCTCGTTAATAAACTTTTGAATATTAGGGCTAGAAGTGATTCTGTGATAAAATATACATAGTTTAAATCTGATTGGACATCTAGGTTTTAATTTGGAAGTCCTGGTGGAAATCTAGGTTTTAATTTGGAAGTCCTAATTACTTTTTCACATGAACTTGAGCATTTAGATCCTAAGAATGGAAAATTTGTATTTGTCAACCATCCAGCTCTATGTTGTGTATAAATTTAGTAATACCAAATAAGTAAAAAAAACAATATGCTGCATTCATGAAAAAAAAAATTCTGTTAGTTTAGCATTTCTAAATTGCGAGAGCAAGGGAAACTTGTGAATGAAGAAGACTTAAGATTATAGAAGTTAAGTGTTGTATTTCATAAAGAAATTCATCTTTCCTATGTCTTTTTTTTTTAAGTCGTGTGATATTGTGTTTAACTATTGCATTCACATTTAACCTGTAAATGGATTAATTTTATAAAATTAACAAAGACTGATATAATTAGTAATTTTTATTTAATTAAAGAACCAATGACTGGGCCATCATGACTCAGAGTCCATTCATTTAGCTAGAAATAAAGGAGTAAGCCTGAATCCTGGTGGAGAATGGGATTTTAATTTTTGGTTCCACCTATTTAGAATGGATCAATCTGACAAAACTTTTATATTCATTTTAAATAATTTTAAGTAATACTAAAGTAACTAAAGAACTAATCCTAAATGGTGACTTACCATGATGATCATATGGCCCATTCCAGATCTCTTTACAGAAACTGCTGCTATGCTGAGGGGTAAAGTCATCATAGGAAGACAGATTGGAGGATGCTGAGCTGTGGCCACTTTCTTCTTGAAGGGAATACAGAGCGTCAAAGTTATACGTGTTCAAGGAGGAACCCGTGCTCCAACGACGTCTGGCATTCATTCGATGCTGTTGGCTAGATTTGGCAGGGCCACTGAGTTCCGCCTCGCTTTTCGGGTCGTGCCTGGGAATTGTGGGATAGGCCTCATTCACTACTCGGCCTGAGGAGAGCTTGTGAGCAGCAGGGACAGCCACAACTGTGTGAGCAGTGTTGCCAGCGGCTGCTGTTTTTGCGTCTCCCTGGCTGTGCCTGTGAACTCCATCAGAGATTTTCTTGGCCAAGAGGGCATTACCACTGGCTGAAGTTTTCATGTCTGTAAGAGAGTTGTACATCTTCAAGTGGTCCATCACATTGGGAGGGTCCTCCACTAATAGTTCAATCATCTTACAACACTCCCCATCAACAGACACATCTTTATTTTCTAAATCTTCACAATCATTGCATGCAAGTGCATCCTTCATGCTCTCCCTCTCAAGGCTGCTCTCCAAATGAGGAGGCTGGAACAGTATCCTTTCCAGGTCTTTCGATATCTCCATGCAGCCTCTGCCATCTATGATAGAATTGTGGTCCCCAGCGTCATTTTCATTTAGGGCATCTGCATGACTGCAATGGCAACAAGGAGATGTAGGGCAATCCTCCCCAAGAATCTCCTGAAGCACTGGGGGCATGTCCTCTGTGCACTCACACCCCATGCATTCAGAAGGAGGCTCAAGATCACAGAAGTGACCATGGGCCCCACAACCATCTGCCAGGTGCTGGTCATCATTACACTGGCAGTTACAGGAGACAATGTCATCTTCTGTCTGCCTGTCAACAAACCTTTCATCCCTCTTATTCTCACAGCAAGGGATCTGGCCATCTGACTCAACTATGTGTAGATCATCATGGTTGTAGGCATCTGCCATGGCTTCTTGAGACTGTTTCGGTTTCAGCCTTGGTGAACTATATTTAGCATTGTTTCCATCTCTGGCTCTGGATGCAAACTTACTGCCACTCTTCTTGTCACTAATGGCCTCCTTGCCTTTAGCTATCATTGGCAGTTTACTAGTAGCCTTTACATCTGGCTTGCTAACAACATAGCCTGAGTTGGATGAAGCTATTGAGGAGGACGAACCAGTAGAACCTTGGCTTCTAGTGATAGGAACTGGAATTTTACCCCTTTTAAGCCCTGTTTTTTGCTTGGCTAGATCAGCATTGTTTTCTTTACCAGTCAGGGCTTTAAATGATTTTAGTCGAACCGAGTTGCTGTCACTTTCAGTGCTGCTCTGTTTCTGAAGCTTAGCAGAAAGCGCAGATAACCTTTGTCCACTGGGAGCAGTTCGACTAACCACTCTGCCCTGTGGCTCTCCATCGCCACTGTTTTCCTCTTCATGGCTCTTGGACTCAATGGTTGACGTGGAAGAACTCCTCTGGTCACTCTTACATGAGGATGCTGACGAGGAAGAGAAGCAGCTGACCACATACTGGCCGCTGGTCACCTTTTTAGACGAGGAGGAGGAGGAGGATGTACAAGAAGAGGTGGATGAAAGAGACTTGGAAGATGCCGTGTTGCCTGGGCCTTGTGTGTATGTGGGAGTAAATCCACCACTACCACCGCTGTGTCCTGATCCATCTTCATCACACTGGCTAGAACACTTTGCTACCTTAGCGTCATCAGACCCCTCACCATTAAAAGGGGAAAGATCAGTTCCCCTGACAACTTTTTCCACTTTACTTGTTTTACTTGATTGTCCTACAGGCGAGGCAATGTTTTCTTTCAAGTCCTGCCTGTTGAGAGATTCATTGCTGTTTGTTTTCTGACCAGAGCTTCTGAGAAGACGAGAACAACTAGGAGAGTGAGAAACAGCTCTGGTTTTAGTGTTAGAAGCTGGTGTTCTCTGAGTAGCTCTGGAAGTTGTCTTTGTATTAGACATACTGGAAGCCTTTTTCATTGCCATTAGTTTGGTCTGTTGGTCTCTCAGAGTCTCATAGCTACTTGACCTGGGTTTATTTAAGGCATGCACGGGTGAGTTTTTCAACCGGACATTGGTCATGTGCTGTGCACGGTCAGGGAGACAATGATCGACATACAGGTCTGGTGAGCTGTGGTTTGGGTATTGAGCTTGGGCACAGCGCAGGGGAGATGAGCCATGCTGCTTCTTGGTTGGGGAGCACCCAGTGAAAGATTTGGATTTGTTTGAGAAACCGTCTGCAGTTTTGGCTGGTGAACTATGGCTCCTCTGGGAACAAGTGCAAGAACAGCAGGACACCGTCTGTCTTCTGGATGGGGAGCAGGACTGCGACCTGCATGGAGAACAAGAATGGGAACGAGTGGACTCCATATCCACAATAGGGCTAAGTATAATGGGTATCTTAACCGGGTCAAACAACGACGAGTCTGGGGAAGTTGGGTTGTGATCACCCCCCTCATTCAATGAAGAAAGAAAAGACTTCCTCTTCTCTCGCAAGAAGCTGAGATCCGGAAGAGACCGATGTGTGTAGTAAGAGTTGAGACCCATTCTGGATGGGGACAGGCTTGCGTTGCGGTAAATTTCAGAGGCTCTCACCCTGGCCATGTGACAATCATTAGCAGAAGCTGCTCTGTGCATCTGGTGTGATGGAGACATTTTCTGTGGAGACCTGGAGGTTTCCCTTACCTCATAAGCTCCACAGTGGTGAGCCTCACCATAGTAATCCATGGGTACTTCTTCTAGTCTGTTCACAGAACCATATGGTCTCGAGTCCAAGCTCTGACCAACTTGTCTGCGGTATGGGCTATCTGAGTTGTGACCGGCTCTATCGTCTTGCTCAGGGACAGCACTTCTGTAGTCCCTGTTATAGATTTGCCCTTGATCTTCATCCTTACTATATCGAGCACACACCTCTTCCAGCAGAGAGAAAAGATCTCTCTCTGGTGTGTAAGGTGATGTCTGCTGTGCTTGGTGATTCAGCTGTGTTTCTGGTAGCCCTTCCAATGATGTCTGCAAACCAAAATCTTGTGTTCTGGAAAAAAGGATAGTATTAGTTTTTAAAGTTTTTATATTTTCAATATGGTATATCTATATTGCAAAAGTAATGTGGTTTTATCTGTATGTCTGTTTTTTTAAAGTTACAAGTTAGTACTTTTACAGTATTGTGACAATGAATTACTGAATACAAAATCCAGCTTTAAACTGCTAACAAAAACACTTTTCTTATGCATCACTAGTCATGTCAAATTTTTTAAAATGCAAAGCTTCAATATTTACTGTGGACCATAAGAAATGGATCGTGGCAAAGAAATGTGATATTTCCAAAATTTTTTGGTTCATAAAAAAAAATCAATCAAGTCAGAGAAAAGAAAAGAGACAAACTGTTTACTTTGGTGGGAACTGGGATGAGAAGTTCCTAGTGCCAAGCCATAGGGTCACAGTGCTTGGGGACATCAATGTCTCCTTGGAGGTCATCAACCGAAGAGAACGTAGTGTCTGGGTGCAGCCAGTCTTGGCGTGAGGTGGGGTGTTTGTGGCAGTGTCAGCCATCTTTAGATCCAAGTGGAGCTTCTCCCGGTTTTCAAAGTCAGCTCTAAGCTGGGCCCGTTTCTGTAATATGTCGCTTCGCTGGACACACATGTTGTAAAATGGGTAATGACCTGAAACATTTGTTGACCTTGTAACTTATCAATGCAAAGAAGCAAATAATAAGAAAATCTTTATTTAAAATTCTTTCAGAAATATCACTATCTGTTATGAATGAAGATTAAAATAAGGTTATGCACATAAAATGAAAAAGATGAAGAAGATAATAAGGTCCTGTGTACTTTTCACTGAAACCCCTGTGTTAAGGTCACTGCCAAATCTGACTTTACTGAGAATCACAAACTCATGTGACTTTCTTGCTTTCTAGTTAACCTTTTTTTTTATATATCATTCATTCTTACTCATGCCCAGTAGATCTACTCTTTTTTAATATCTTGATAATAAAACAAATTTGATTTAAGACCAACTGTTTAAGCCATGTATATAGATCTAGTTCAAAACACTTTCCACACAAAAATTAGGCCTTACCAGAGGAGCAGGCCGAGTCACATGAGGTGGCAGCACTGTGGCAGCAGCTTCTTTGTTGCTGGTGTGACTGTTGCTGCTGTTGCTGCTGGGCCTCCCCTTTCCCAGCCAGATCATCAGCATTTAGGAACCCTTCTCTCAGAAGTATCTGACAACAGAAAAACAACAAACTTATTGATGTGATAATAGTGAATTTTGATTTGATTCAAGAGAATCCAATAAGAGAATAAGGGCAACTTGACTCATATTTGAGTCAAACATTATAACTATGTTCAAGACTCATATTTGAATCAAGCATTATAACTATGTTCATAATATTATTATATCAGAAGACAACCTAAATTCTTCTGAGACAGCATTTAAATGGGGATCGTTGATGTTTTCTACAATTTACTATCATTCTAATCAATCAGGATTACAAGACTATTGCAAGATCCTGGTCAAGCCTGAAATCTAAACAGATCATCAGGCAAATAGAAATATATGTTTTTAACATAACTAATACTTGTTATACATTAAAAATGCTTGAAGTTTATCTCTTAACATAGAATCTGCACAAATCAAAATCAAGAAAACTAAAAGATAAAAATTGTGACAAACGCATTGTTTCCCATGCTATGAAATCCACATAGGGACATTAACAAAGATACAAACAAAAAAAAATTAGCTTATTATCAAAAAAACTGTGTCCCACCTGATCTATTTTGGCCAATGTATCAGGTGAAGGGGGGTTGGACTGGCTCCGCAGTCTCTGGTACAAGTCAAGCACATAGGAAGAATGCCTCTTGTGGTGGAAACTGCGTTCCGCATTGTCCGCGTCTCGACGAGATTTCTCCTTAGCAATGCTGACCTCCTCCTCATCAGTAGTTTCTTCAGAGAATCCACTGATGGAATAAAACACAAATGTTACTTTACTGAATGGGAGAGGAGAATGGACTGTGAGATTAAATCTCATAATTACTTGGAGAATAATAGTAATCTTTATTATCCGTAATGAAATTTATCTCACAAATTGTGCATTACAAAAAAAAAAAATGTTAGGTATTTAGTTAGCATAGAGACACACCATAGTTGACAGACTTTGAATGGGACATTTAGTGACATCACAGATAATGGGGTTTAACTTGTTTATGTAAATATTATTCATCTGTGTTAGGTCCTCAAGGTGACAACATCGTATTACGGGCAGAGATTCGACTGTAGCCCTTATTCAAGATATTCAACTGTCTGGACTTAGTTCTTCACTTGTTATCATAAAAAGTTTTGTTCTTAATAGTTCTAAATTCATCAAATACAAGAAACTCAAACATCTATGAATAATCTGTCGAAGTCAGACAGCCAATTTACAACTACAAGCTTATTACAAAACATTATAATTATAGAAAACAAAATAAACATATACAGCAGGTTCACTTAAAAGTTACAGGTAAAATGTTAATGTTAAAATAAATAATTCATTTATTACCTAAAAACAGCAGTACCAATTCATTTATTTGTCATTTAAAGAAAGTGACTGAAATAGGCTATAACTGATATTTAGCTATGTTAAATTGTACATTTTACATAGCTTTACTTCATAAGCTTTGCAGATTTTTCACTGACCATGAATTCATCATTCATATAAATAGAACTAATAATTACTAAGCCAAAAGATTTTTGTATAAAACATGCAATAATCAAATATTATATAATAATTTCTCTTGAGGTTTTTTTTTTTATTTAAAAATATTTAAAGGTTAAACAAACCAAACCCATATCTGAATCTTAATAAGTTTCAATTTAAGACAAATGAGTTATATTTTAAAAGAAAAAGAAAAGAATCAGCTGCCTGTTATTTTAAAGTTTCATTATTTTATGATATAGAACTGATTTTTTTTTAAAAGCTTTTGAAGAAAAAAAACAATGTTTTAGGAGGATGTAAAAGTCATATGTTAAAAGTTTGAATACTTAACTTCTAGGTTGAACATTCGAAAGTTAATAATTGATCTCTCTGAAAATATTTGACAAACTCACCTATTGGTAGTCAGCTCTGGAAGAGATTTTGATTTTTCAACATTGAGATCTTTAGTCTTGCCTAGGTTGCGCAAATTTCTAATCTGTTTCCAGGTGGTGAGGCGACCACTTCGTTTGATGAATGAGCCATTTGATTGTTTGGCTGTATAGAACAAGAGAAAATTTACTCACAAGAGCTTCAAGCTGTCAAGATTTCATGACAGTAAGATGGGAAATCTATAAATGCTAACTACCAATAAAATCTGTACTTTATCATTTAAAGATCCATGGCTACAATAATTTGTTTATTAATTTGTTCAGCTAGGCTTTAGAATAACTATCTTGTAGAAAAGCGATTAGATAAAATGTTGCCATTCTTATATATAGTGAACAAACTGGGCATATTATTTCTGAGCCTTGTCCAGGCAACATGTAGAACATGATCTTTATAATTTTTTTTTTCCTCAAGCACTTTCTTTGGTAACTTTTTTTTTCTAATAAATAAAAAGTGAATGGAGTCAACCTGAAGAGCTCAAGTGACCAAACATAGAATTCTGGTTCTACTTACGAGCACAGTGTTTCTCCAACTCTCCACTAGACAGCAGTGCAGCACAAAGTGGAGACAACTTGTGAGAACCAGCACTCTGACTGAGTGAGCCAGGAGACCCAGATGACTGGGACAGGTACTCCTAATGTTAGAAATGAAAGCAGTGAATGAGCATTGTTTTAAATAATAATAATATTTAGCAAAATATGTTACTTACTAAGCCAAAAATAATGAAAGATATTAATACTCTTGGTATCATAGTAATGCATAGTAAAAAATCATTTAAGAACAAAAAATAAAAATAAGAAGTTTAAAGCTGTAGCCATGAAACATTATGGACTGACATGACAAGTAACATATAAGAGCAACAGCAAATGTTCCATAATCAGTAGGAAAAAACATGAAAATATTGTGTTCATTACATCAGTCATAATTATACCAGCTTTTACTGAATGCAACAAAAGAATAGGAGAAAACTTTATGTAACAAACAGTTCAGATTGAAAATATTAAAGTTACAATGCAAAGAGAAAATAAATGTTTCATGATGGTGCCACAGCTTATGGAAGTTTTTCAACCTCCAAAATCAGTTACCTGAAGAGCTTCCAGACAAATTCTCCCAGGGTAGCGACTCCCTTTCATGTTCCAAGTGCACAGCCTTCCCTTACCCTCCCCGCCAGCTGGCACCAGGGCAGTGCTGTTCCCCGTCCCAACACTTCCATTGCGAGATTTCAGGTTGGCAAATTGGAAACTGCTGGACTGTTCATCTTCCGCTTCTCCCCCAGAACTCATGGATCTACTGCCTGGAGAGACAGCACAACATACATACAAGTCAACATTATTTTGCAGTAGAGACTATAAAGCAGAACTAGACTATCCCAAGAAAGCATTGCATTTAGTTAAACTTTATGATTTGGGACAAGACCAAAAAATGCAGAAATCTGACAATTTTTTTTCATGTAATGTTCTTTAAAAACTATTAATAAATAGTCTTTAAAAAAATGAAAAATACACTTTCATTGTTTCAAATTTCATAAATACTAAAAAATATTGCTTCTTTTAATCTCTATTCTATTGGTCATCTCATCCTACTATTTATATTATTTTTTATCTAAATATTATAATAATATTCATATCCATCCCTTCCGGCTTCCACCTTTTTAATCCAACTTCCATTCAATATCCAAATTCGCACCATTTTCATTCACACCATGCTGTGCTACGACCGTAACACAGAAATAAGAGCGTGATCTTTCCTTAACTTCTTCTTCTCGTCCAAACTCTTGAGGGAAGAGGAGAATTATAAATATAGATGTATGAACAGAGTTTTTTAAAAGCTAACTGTTTTAGAGCCAGCGAAACTATTTCCCACTAAGTTTGCTGAATTTTTGTTTAATTTATTCAGTATTCTTAATCTTTCTGTTTAATTTTATATCACTCATTCCTAATTGGAGGCGCAATGGCTGAGTGGTAAAGCATGTGGCTTCTGAACCGAGGTCCCAGGTTTTAAGATGAAGACTAAAATTTTTAATTTAGGGATCTTTAGGACACCTCTAAGTCCACCCAGCTCTAATGGGTACCAGACATTAGTTGAGGAAAAGTAAAGGTGGTTGATCATTGTGCAGGCCACATGACATTTGTTAACCATAGGCCTGAAAAACAAATGACCTTTTTCATCTGCCTTATCTGAAAGGGGAACTTTACTTTTTTTTTAAATATTCCGATTTATTGAAATATGTGTGTAATTGCTGCCAAGAACTTTAGGTAGAAACACTACTTAAAATCGAATTTAATCCAAACTATTTATACAAGTCAAGTTGTGTAAGCTAGTTCAATGTGTTGTAGTGTAACACATTGTGTAATATTGGTATTCTAGAATAGTTATTTCATTACTTGTGCATTATAAATGCAATGCTGGATTTTGTTATTCAATAGCAAGATCAACAAATTAACCACAAACCTAGTTTGTCATCTTGAGAGGAGGTCTGAGAGACATAGGAAGATTCACTCTCTGTAGAAAACTTGCCTAAAATGATTCCAATGAAACATAAAATAAGAAAGTGTCAGAGAAGGTTTGAACTATTTTACTGGTCATCTACATAAAATTATATAGAAATCACACAAGGGGTGAATTTCTAATATTATTCTAAGAAAAAATAACATATAAATCACCCATTAAATTAATTTCTAATATTCTAATGAGAAGGGAATGTCCTTTGAAAAGATGGGATGAACAAGAAATATAAAAAAAAAAGATTCATTAATAAACAAATGTTTCTACAAGTCATTGAACTGATACAATAAGAGATTTTGTTATAACCATGCAAAAGCAAGGCTGTCCAAGTTAAGCAGGGCATCCCACCTTCTTAAATACCTAAAATCCTTGGGTACAAGTTAGGAAGAAGCTGTGAACATCACTCAAGACCGAACTCTATGGAGAGAGCTTGGCAAGGAGGATCTAATTCTACGCTTAAGCTACAAGTCAGTCACAAAACTTAGCCCTCACAATATGAAACCTGTCACTAGGTCAATATATCAAAATGGTTCTTGTTAACAGATTACTCATTTATTGATATTCTCGAGCTTTCGAAAAAAAAAACAGTAATGAAGATTTAAGTTTTATGACCCTGTACCTTGAGATCCACCATCAAATGACAGGAAGTATGCATCCTTATGCGGTCCACATTTAACTGTGATGTCAGCCGTCGTGGAGGATGAACGGCTACCACTAAGGCTGTGTGCAGCAGCCACTTCACCTTCAGTTGCCTCCAACTGCCTAGACAGGCTATCAGTTGACAAGTTCTGATCCTAGAGAGGGCCAAATACAAAACAATGAGTTTATCATAATTTCATAGTTAAATCCACAATACCATTAAGATATGAGAAGAGAATCCCCAACCTGAGAGGTAATGACAGGAGGGGTGAACAAGGGTTCATTCCCTGGGAAGTCCAACATGTCACTGGAACACATCATCTCTCTCTCTGACGATGACACGTCCATGGAAGTTCTACTCCCAGTGCCTGATACTTCAGACTCGCATGGGCCTGAATACAGATCTTCATTCTAGCAAAACAAAAATGTTAAATGTTATGGGGGAAGAAATGTGTATCATGTTTCATACATAAGCTACAAACAAATACTGGTAGAATATGCTTGAGTTATGTACTCTTCATTAAGAAAGTATGTTTCTTATGTTCTCATTATTAGTCCCGTAGTTCATAAGTGAATGTGCAATTGTGTTTGTTGTTTCTTTAAGACAATCCAAAACATTTTTATGAGGTTATAATAATTTTATATTTACAATGCATTAAAGTGAATTTTTCATTAAAAAGTTCTAATAGGAAAGTTTGTATTCATTTCAGTAACATTTGAAAGCAAAAAGGGAAAGTTTTTTTGTTTTTTTTTAACTTGTCACAATACTAGACTACATCTATAGTCAGACACCTTGCCTAAAACTTATGGTGACAACATCACAAATTGACTTATTAGCATTATATGAATCTTCATTCTTCAGTCTACAAGCATTTTATGCAACAATATTTTTTTTAACTGCTGCAACTAATAAGACTCAGAAATTCCTATGCATGAAAACAAATTTTGACAGTTTATTTTTATGTGATTTCTGGATTTAAGTTAGTTTCTATTAAGACCAACAGATAGTCTCCTGAAAATGGAATGCAGAAAATATTATCAGAGTCTGATACTAAAAGGATTTTTTTTTAGTGTAGTATGAAAGTTGTGGAGAAAATAAACGTCTTCAATACAATTACATTTACCTGCAAGAAGGAGTCTCTAAGGACTCCATAAGTAGGGTAGCTTCCATTAAAGGAATGTGGTAGTAAAGCCTGCTGGCCGGGACTTGATACATGGTTGTTTCGCCGACCTTGAAAAGCTGAAACATGGTAAAAAAAATATTGTATCTAATAGCCGAGGGATGCACAATAGGATTAAATTTCATATAAAACTTGAGTCAATAGAGATCTATATAGACTAACTCTCAAATAAGAGTCTGTGCAGTATTATTTTTAAATATTTCTTAAATAATTTATTTTTTTTATTCTTTATATAACATAATTATTGATCTATAATGGTGTCTTTTGAAACTATTTAATAATAAAGAATCAGATTGTAAAATGCAAAAAAATATCAGATATATATTTTCTTTCCAAAATTCAGAGTTGGTTTCCATGTCTTCTCAAAAGTAATACAAAGAATGCTTAAAAGAAATACCTCTTAAAATATTTAGCTATGTAAGATATATTTTTAAAGTCAACTAGATGCACTTAGTTATGCCTGTCTGGCTAGTGATAAACAGCATATATATATATAATAAAAAGTGTGTATGTTTTTTTTAAGTTAATATAAATTCCTGAGGGCTAAATATTTTCAGAAATGAGTAAACTAGATGGCTGATTAAAGAAAACAAATATAATAAATAAAATATACTTTATCTCTGAAACAGCAAAACTCTATGGTATGACTAGTCTGACTAAATATGTGTTCATCATACCTGGTGCCAGAGAATCAGCCAAACTAAAAGCACATGATCCTTGAAGAATAACTCCAACAGAGCTCTGCAGATTGCCATCAAATTGCACAATAAAATCCTCATCAAAGAAATAATCGTTGAAGGAGCTGTCATCCTGAGATGCCCTTTGGTCAGGGTTGTGATCAAAACTGTCACTGTTGTCCATGCTGGTGAGGGAAGACAGTTCTGGACGCTGGTATCGAGGGTCAGAGGAGTAGCTTCCACTAGGGCCAGGCTCTCTAGTGTTCCTCCAGTGTCTTGGAGATGAGGAGGAGGACTCTGATTCCTCCATCATAGCCACATGGCTGGGCAGTGGTTTGGACAAGTCAGCATGGCCGCCATGTTTGGAGACAGTTTGCCGCTCAGCTGATTCCTCTGCATCCTTGTCAGGGGGACAGTGGCTGGAAGAGTTTGGAATAATGCCATCAGTGTATCCATTGGTATCTTCACTATCATTACAGGGGCAAGATGTTTGGTCTGGGGTATCTCTTTGGTCAGTGTCCACTATTTTGTCAGTCTCTTGTAAAACAGTTTTTGTATCGCTACTTGTACATATATCTTTTTGATTGTCTTTCTTGATTTTTGGCCTGTGCTTTATAGTTCCTGCATGGTCACTTTCTGAGGACAGAGAGCCATCCATTCCTTCCCTTGACTCACTGTGAACTTCGTTTGAGAAATAGCCACTCTCTGGCCGAGAACGCTTGTCAGTGTGAGAGGGAGTGGCACCTTCTATCTTTGACTCTGTCGGAGAGATATCTTTCCAGGTTGTCAGCCGAGACAAAGCCTTTGTGTTAGAGTGACCTTTGTCCACCTTGGCATTTAAAGCCTCTATTATGGGGGTGGCTTTGGAAAAATCTACAGTTTCACTTATCTTATATTTATCTGCTAGTTTTAGTTTATCTAGCTGGCCTGTGTCTAGTTCTGAGCCATAATGGCTCTTCCCTTTGTTGATTTTGCCCCTTTTAGGGCTTGTGGCCTCAAAGGATGATGAGGATGACGACGATGACGGCATGGATGGTTTTTTAGGACTTGTTGATAGGTTGCTATTTTTTGCTCCTGATACAAATTTTCTAGTTGCCCTTGGGCTTTTTGATATAGAGCTTTGTTTCTTGGGGCCATTTTTAGAGGATGAAATGTTACTGTTTGTGCCATTCGCATCGTTGTTGCCCGACTTGACTGGACTTCTCAACAGGACCTTAGTTCTACCTTCTCCACAAGGGCTATTTCCTAATTTTCCAACGTTGGTACCATCATTGTTGGGAGATGAGGTCGGAGAGGAGCTTTCAGATTTCGGGGACACATCCTTCCAGCTGGATACTTCTGAAATACAAATCAACATATAGAATCTTGTAATAACCACAAGAATATATGAAATTATATTTTTTTTTTACATATTTGTCTATTTCAAAATTTTTTCAGTTTCTTTCTCAGGTGTAAGATATATTTAATATACAACAAAACTGTAGTGAGAATAAGACATACGTAATAACTGTGTAATCAAGTCAGTCATAATATTAAACAAAATTTGTCAAATAGTCAAGAAGGTACATAAAAGAAAAAGTAAAGTTCCTCTTTCAGACCTTGTGGTCTATAGGGCAGATGATGTGAAGGCCATCTATTTCTGTGGCCTATGGTTAACAACGACTGACCCCGTTTACTTTTCTTTAACTAATGTCAGGAACCCATTAGAGCTGGGTGGAGTCAGAGGCGCCAAAGCATCCTGAAATTAAAAATCCCAGTCTTCATCATAATTCGAACCCGGGACTCCCAGTTCGGAAGCCAAGCGCTTTACCGCTCAGCCACCGTACCTCCAAGAAGGTACATAGATTATCTGTTAATAATGTCACTATCTGATACTATTAAAACGATGTGTAGAAAAAATGTTATTCTTAAACTGATATATTGGTTGACTCGGACTAAACACTCTATATGGATAACTAAACAAGCCATAGAGATTCAGATGCTTCAAGAAGCTACTTAAGACTCAAATGTGCAATTTAACATTTGCAAATATCAACAGGATCAACAAGTGTACATTTTTTTGGAGCCAAAAAACTGTGACTTTAGTTTAAAGCCAAGATTACTAGAATCAAAAAAGTTTGCAAAGAATTTTTTAAACAGTAAAACAAGAAATAGGCAGGCAAAAAAAAAAAAAATAAGCAGAAAGCATCAAGGAATGAACGCTCATTACATAAAGAAGTTAACAGCAGAAAAAAAAAGGTATGGAAGAAAATGATCAACAGCACCCAACTAACTAAAAAACAGGTGACACCTATGCATTAACTAGTTAGCTAGTGAGTAGGTAGGAGGCACGGTGGCAAAGCACTTGGCTTCCGAACCGAGACATGCTAGATTCGATTCCTGGTGAAGACTGGAATTATTAATTTCAGTATCTTTAGGAGGGCGCCTTTGAGTCCACCCATCTCTAATGGATACCTGACATTAGTTGGGGAAAAGTAAAGGATGTTGGTCATTGTGCTGGCCACACAACACCCTCATTAACCGTGGACCACAGAAACAGATGACCTTTACATCATCTGCCCTACAGATAGCAAGGTCTGAAAGGGGAACTTTACTTTTACTTAGAGAGTGGCTGACAAAATGAGCCAATGTCTCATATGATAGAAGAATAACAATTGTACCACACACACACACACAAATTAAACCATATGACAAGAAGAAAGCAGTATGGGTGGGAATAAGTATCAGCTCCAAATTTGGGAGACAAAGTTTGGAAGAGAATGTTTACCTTTATGTACAAGACCTTTCCTCTGTCCAAGAGCACCTGTACCCATTTTGATGACTGGACCTGGCTCCATGATTAAAGTGCTTGGGTGAGACAGGGTGGCTTTGGTTGAGCTTGGTGAAATATTGTCTACTGTGCTGTCAGAAGACATCTGTGAGTCCCCAATGGAACTGCGGTCGTTGTCCAGGCTACTACTATAGCTCTGATCCCTAGAGTTGAGTGGTATTGTCTGGTTGCCTTGCCAAGTCTGAATAACAAAACATGGACTTTTTAAAACAGTAAAAACTAAACTAGCATTTGAGTCACTAATGACTTTGACATTTTAAAACAATCCAACATGTATATGATTTTTAAAAGAACTACAATGAAAGGTATCATCATAGATTATTTTAAATAATTCACCTTCCTTCTGAATTTTACACTGATTTTGGAATTGGAGATCTGACGATATAACTTGTTGAATAAAACATAAATTTATATAATATTTTAAAGAGAATTTTTGTTCTCATTCTTTTTCATTTTTTTTTTTTTACAAAAAGACTTTTAATCATACTAGTCATCAAAATTCAGATAATAATAAAAATAAAACCAGAAACTGCAGTGTATACAAAATAAAATATAAGAATGCTTTAATTTGTTTTCCCATGTATGTGAAATTATCAATTAAATTTAACAAAAGCTATGTTGTTGAGTCCTACTTGTTTTGTAGTAGTTTAAATATTCTCACCCTTGTCGAAGCAGTATGTGAGTGGAGAGGAAGCGTAGAAACTGTGGTTGCTGCTATATTTTCATTTCCATCCATTCTAAGCCCCAAACAAAATCCTCGACCAGGTGAAGGCATGCTTTCACCATCTATGTCACAGCAACGGCATACTCAAGCCTCAGTCTTGAAGTAAAGAACAGAATATTCAAATTGGGCTAATATTGGAAAATCTAGGTACTAGACCTGATGGTTGAAATCAAAGAACAGATATGATGGGTTAAATCCATATCACAAAAAAAAGGTTTGTTTAAATCATTTTTGGATAATTTTAGAAAAAATAAACAAAATGAAAAACTTCTCAACAGTGACAACAAAATGTTTTAAATTGAGTGTTAAATCTGTTATATTTTATTGGCTAGTATGAATTTTAGTGGACCAATGACAAAGATTTAAAAAATGACTAGCAATGAAACAAAAGTAAAGTTATATTCAAATTTTATGACAAAGTGTGATAACTTCATATGACACTAGTTGTTAGAACTATAAATATATAGACATATTAAAAAGGAGATGTGTTCTTTATCATGTGTTTTCATATTATTCTCTGATACATTTCACTTTTTACTTGGGAAATTTTGAATAATCTAGTAATAAATGTATAGGTCACAAGGTTGAACTACAACACTATTATTTTGACAAGACGCATAAAACTTTTCAAATATATGCATACTTACAATAGAATTTGATCTCTTATAAAATGATTATTAAGGCTTATTAAATGCAAAGGTTTAATTAAAACATATTTAAGGTAAAAATTAATACATCTTTAGATATCTGATGATAGAGCAAAATCAAGCCAGAACTAATGTAATCAAAATACACCCTCGAAAGATTAAACATAATTATTACACAAATCTACTGATACTTTGATCATCAAACACAAAATAGAACAGTTTTGGAGAAAAAAATTAAATACTGGAAAAGACTGCATTATATAAATAGAAAGAAAAAATCTAGCATTTCTGCCTATCACACCAATATTGGCAATATAATCTAAAATTATATATTTCTAGGCTTTAAAGCAATGTTTCCCAAACTGTGTTCGTGGAACCCTAGTGTTTTGCAAAGCCTGCAAACTACTGAAATAATTAACTAGTAGGCCATGACATGAATCTCTCTTAAAAAATAAGCAAAGTGTCCCACTAAATACTTAGAATAAGCGAAGTGTTCCTTTAAGAAAAGGTTTGGGAAACACTGCCTTAAAGAAAAGTACTATAGTTGTAATACTACATAAATATTAAACTACTCTAGTCACTCTAGAGTATAAATTCTAGAAGTTGCCCTAGTATCTAGACTCTGTAATTCTATTCTAAATTTTTTATCTCTACAAGTACAATCTACTAAAAATAAATGAATAAAGTATTCTGTAGATGATACTAGAATTTACTAGATCTAGACTCTTCCTCTAACTATATAGAATAGATAGATCAGTAGATGATTGTAATTGAAGTCTACAATAGTAAGTATTAGTACTATTACTATTAGTGCACTATTTATCTATTATGAAGTATTGATATTTATTTAATCATTATCAAAATAGTATTAAGACATCTAGATCTAGAATTTTAGAATAGATCTATTCTAGTCAGTCTACGTTACTAGATTCTAATGAAATCTAGAGTTAGACTAGTCGTCATCAGTGTATCAATAAATCAATAGTGATTAGTGATTAGAAGTATAATAATAATATAATGAATAAATAATATAAGATTAAAGATACTAGTGAACTCTACAAGAATGTAGATTTTAGTATGTACCTACATTAATAATAAATATAAAATTATTATAAATTATATAAAAATACTACTACTAGGTCTAGATCTATCTAAATTATCTAAATATAGAATATATATAGATCAATCTAGCTAGATCTAGATTTAAATAGAATCTATAATCAAGTATAATCTCTAACTCTAGACCGTCAAGCCCTCACTCAGACTCAGTGGAAATAAAGCATAAATATCAAGAAATCTAATTCTTAGAGAATTTATAATCAATATATAATCTCTTGACTCTAGAGCTAGAGACTAGATTCCCCTAGCCCTAGACTAGGCTAGACTGCCTAGAGCCCTACACCCTAGATCTACTAAACTAGATTCTAGATCTATATAGATCTATTGTTCTATATCTATACTCTATACTATTCTATACTAATAAAGTAATAAGTATATATATCTTAGTTCTTACTAATCTTAGTCTTAAAGACTCTTTAAATTTAAGTCTCAGGGCAACTCAGGGCTAGCTGTAGCTTAGTAGCTAGCGACACAAGAATAAAAATAAACATTGGGCCAATCCACTTGGGAAATGTTTAGGTGAGTCAGAAGACAGAAGTGACTCTACTGTAACTTCAGAGTCTAGAGACTAGAGAAGAGAGTAAGAGACAGACACTGAGACAGTCTTACACACGACAGATTCAATCATTCCCAATATCACTGAATATCAGATCTATCATTCAACATTGTGATTGTTACAGTGGACGCAAGAGTCACAGTGAGACACTAGTCACATTCACAATGACTTTATAAATAATTTTATTTATTAAATTAAATAATGAATTGTTTCTATTTTTTTACAAACTTTCTTCATTGTGATTAATGGGATGAAAAGCTTCAAAAGGGTAGATAACTTACATTTTTCAACTTACTCGTACTTCTTCATTGTAACAAATTGCATACCACATGATTTAGATTGAGTATTTAATGTACAATATGTCATCTACACAACAAATAGAGAATCCAGAAGGGTTAGTTCTTCCATCGCCATCTTGGAACCCTATTATGATAATGAACTACTCACCTACAGTGGTTCCAGAGCGAGGCTGGCTGTGGATTTTTTTCTCTTTAATGGCGAATTATTTATTCCATTCCTTTTGCAATTCCTTTTTTTTTTTTTTCAACTCGCCAGCTGATAACAAACGAACAAACATCCAAGGGTGGAGAAGGGGTCGTGTTATTGTTGTTGTTTTTTTTTTTTTGTACTGGATAGAACTATCATCTATAGACTATCTAGTCATGATTATTATAACAGGGCTGGCCTTACATAATCATACATAGGTCTAATTTGGTGGCCCCAAATGAAATAGAAAATTAAAAACCTAGTGTAGGCCAATGTAGCCTATACGTTACTCCAACAATAACATTGGGCACCCCGGGTCCACAAACGATGGAAAAATTAAATTCCTAACTACGCCCATTCAGGTACAATATTTGAACACGTTATTTAAAATTCTCACACAGCCAATCTCGAATGCTATGTAAACTTTACACAATTATTTATTGTACCTAAAAAAAAAATCAATGGAAAAAGAAAAAAAAAACAACCAATTTATTAATTAATAAGCGATAATTAATTATTTGCATTGATATAAAAAGGGAAACAATTTATAAAGTATTGAGTGATATGCCTACGAATGTGGAGTTTTCCCCCTTAGATAAGTTTTTGTTTAAAAAGTATTTTTTATTTATATTTTTTCTTTGTTTTGTTTGTATGTTGTTGTTTTTTACGAAAGGGATCTGTCAAGTTTAGCCAGGACAAAATACTGATTTAATTATAGCAAGGCTGATTACACGGACGACAAGAAATTCACGCTATATTATACGCCACTGTCATACCCTGTGGTATGCGCTCCGAATTGTGGTCACGATAATATATAGGCGTGGGAAGCGTGGTCGAGAGGCCAAGTGCGCTTGGGCTTGGCTTGGCTACCTAGAAGGGGGCTAGAGGTTCGACACCCGACTCTTATATTCTAAAGGCAGCGCGGAAAACCAACTCCTAGAATCCCCCCCCCCAACTGGTCCACAAATGAGATTGGACCAAAAGCGCTCTGAGCATGCTATAAGCATGAAAGTAACGCTATATAAAAAGCTAGAATAATATATATAATCAATATTATGGTTCCGGGTCCAGACCTTGCCCAACGTAAATCCGCTGCTTTAAATTCTTGCAAGAGGTTTGATCTAGAACGCAGTAATCTTCATTTCTGATAGAACACCCGAAAATTCTTAAGTTAAATTAGAAATCTGTGATATTTTTCTTATATCACCATATCTAAAGATAGGCTAAGATAATTCCAAAATTGAAAAGGTCTCATACCATATAATAGACATATATTTATGTCTGTCTCATACAGTCTGGTTATTTCCCCTTTTCTAAGCAACAAAGTCAAATCTTCATTTCCTCTACTTAGCCATTCTCATAAAGGAAAGCACGTAGACATGAGCTGCCAAGACAGCTATTTTTTTAAAGACAAACTCTGCAATTATGTTTTTTTCGAACGATTACATGTATAAAAGTTTGCATTTATACAATTTAAAAGCCAACAATAAAACATTTTTGTCGATCTTTCTATTGTTCTTGTACGTGTTATATTCAAAACTATGTCTTCACTCAAATCCGAATGAATGAATACTGTTTAATGCCCTTTAACACGTAACTGTTGGTCATTGTCCAGAACAGATTTAGTATGGTTTAAGGTTAGTAGGCCACTGTTGCGGCCATTGGGAGTCAAAAGAACTAAGTCTAAGTCAGGCAAATATAGAGTGACTTGAAATACTACACTCATCCTTTTTTCTTCGGAATTGAAGACAATGCCTCATTGTTTTGGTAATTAATCTGTGGAAGTTTACGTCTCGAGAGACGATCTTTTCCCTTTGCAACTTCTTGTGTGACTAAAGAGGCCAATCCTTGATACACAGCTGCGATCGCAGGTTGGGCATATATAATCACCAGGCGCCGTTGCATTTTCACCCTTCTTTCTGCTTCTGTTGTGTATGACATCTGCAATCTGTGACCCTTCCTTTATGCTCTCTCTCCATGTGGATCTGTCCAGTGCCACCTCTTCCCAGTTGCCAGTGTCGATTTTGAAGAGCTTCATGTCGCTTCATCGTTTTGGTAATTATATTGTTACAAATGACCAGTGACAGGAAGAGGTTAACGTGTGACCCCGACGAGATAACACAGCAGCGGGTGTTCCCTGGAATGTACATGTATAAACAGAGACAGGATGTGACGTACCCTTACATGTTATTCCAAAAGGTACTAGCAATATCCAGTGACAGATAGAGGTCACAACTTGTGACCCCGGCAAGATGACACTGCAGCCGATGTTTTCTGGAATCTACATGTATAAACAAAGACAGGATGTGACGTTTCCTCACGTGTTATTCCAGAGGATATTAATTAGCCGTGTTTGTGCACATTTGGACAAGCGATTAGGGACTCTATATAAGCCAGAGAGTTAATGTGAAAGTCAGTCGTGAGTGAGTCGTCGGTACTGTTGTCTACTGTGCGAGACAGTAGAAGAGAGATGTGTACGACTCGATGCAAGTTAACTTGGGTAGAGTTAACTGGAGTGGACTACTGTCGTTAAAAGTCTATACAGCGAACTACAGTTACAGTCGATACAGTCGATGTAAGACGTGTACGGCTCTGATTCGATAGACTTGAGTACGACTTGGTTCTGCTTTGGGAGACCTGGAGCGACACTGGGAAGTGTGTCGTTGGTCTGTTCTGTGGAATACGGCTCGATGCAAGTTGAGAAGAGATGAATTGCAACGAAGTGAAGAGATGAATTGCAACGAAGTATAGCTAACTGTAAACTGACAGATATTGTACAGTCTTCTACGCTACATGTTATAGTAACGAATTGTTAGAGTTAATAGTCATTAAAGTTATATGAAACTGAAAGTTTAGTCGTCAAGTTCTTTGCTGTGTTTTTATTTGTGTGCCAACTAATACATCTAGCCAGAAGATTCAGAAATACGTAACAATATAATAGTTCTTAGACGAAACGACTTTTTTTTTTATCATAGTAAGCAAACGTACGCGTGGAACACATTTTCATTTAGATTGTAGGCCTACTTAGTAATACAAATGCCTCTCCCTAATTCAAGTAACAAAAAAAAGTAAAGTTCCGCTTTCAGACCTTGTGACCTATGGGGCAGATGGTGTAAAGATCATCTATTTCTGTGTGTCTCACGGTTAACGAGGGTGTCAGGTGGCCAGCACAACGACCAACCGCCTTTACGTTTCTCCAACGAATTTCAGTTATCCTTTAGAGCTGAATGGACTCCGAGATGCCCTACAGATCTCAAAAGTAAAAATACCAGTTTTTACCAGGATTCGAACCCGGGATCCCGGGTTTGGAGGCCAAGTGCTTTACCACTCAGCCACCACGCCTCCGTCTCACTAATTCAAAGGAGAGTCAATTTCTCTCTTTTAATCACTCACTGTATAGAATTAGGTGACAGTAGTTTGCTTTAGAATAAAATTGAAGAGAGAGGTTTTCAACCTCAAATCTCTCTGGAGGCATTTTAAACTTTAAAAAAAGCCCTCTGGAAGAGGGGGTTTAAACTCATAACTCCCCTTGGCTTAAATTGGCTACGCTCATAGATTTTTGAGTGTGCAATTCGCTTTTTTTTTTATATTGAAGAGGTATTTTTTAGCTTAAACACCGCTGAAAGGGAATTTAAGGGGGTTAAACTCAAAACCCCTTTAGCTACGCTTAGAGAATTATGAGTGCGTAATTTTCTTTTTTTTTTTTATATTGAAAAAGTGGTTTTTGGCTGCAAACCCGGCTGGAGGGGGTTTTTTTAAACACAACTCCTCTTGGCTACGCTCATAGAATATGGTGACTGGTGTATGGATAGTCTTATATTGAAGAGGGGGTTTTATATGTAGATTTCGGAGGGGTTTTTAAAATCAAAATCTTTCTTAGCTATGCTCTTGGAATTTGGGGGGGGGGGATTTCATTTTGGGGGGGGGGGAGGTGAAACTTCCCCCCTGGCTACGCCCATGTTAACACCCATCCATCTTTGAATACTATCTGTATATATGTCATTGATTTAAAAACACACGTATTTTCATTTCGTATTAATATGTAATATAAGGTGAGTTGGCCTATAAAATTATTAAAATAAAACAATACACTTTTAGACATCAGCAACACTTATACATTGTACAAGCAAACTCTGATGCCATCTTCATTTTAGTGAAATAAAAGGTGCGCTACATAATCAGTCCAAGAGTTTATTCAAATCACAATGATCAATTTGGAAAGAAACAAGAGTTGGCAACAGTGACGTATAATTCGACAAAAAATCGATTTGCCAAGAATCTCAAGGTTAAACTGTTAGTACTGAAGGAAAAAAAGTGTGCGTGATGAGGGGGAGGGGGTGGAAAGCGGGAAGAGAGGCTCTAATAATATTTTTTTTCCCTCGATCTTCGGTCTTTATTGTAGGCCTATGTGTTATCTTTAGAACTAGACTATGCTATGGTCTGAATGAATGAAGAATGATTCCCTTTAGGACCCGAAATGTGTATGCAAAGACCCTAAATAAAAGGCAATTTAGATCTATATTTAGATTTAGACCTAGTTCTGTATAAATCTTCTATCTAGATCTATAATCTATATAAAGATAAAGACTATGGATTATCTCATAGAAATGAGATGAAAGCTTGGGCATTAGCTGTGGTCGGAGCGATGTCACCCACACATCAGTTCCCCCCACTCCACGCAGCTGATGTATCCAAAGGAACGACAGTGCCGATACAGTTTAAGGTCAGCGGCGTCGCAGGTTCTGCCAGAGTGTAGCACTGGGTGCTGCGAACTGCCTTAGGGTCGCCAGCTCCTGATTTTTCCTCAGGGTTGACTCCCGAAGCCTTTCCCATGATTTGGTAAAGCTGCAATGCAACAGAGATTTGAATTCAGAGTTTTCCTTCTCCTAGGTGCGTAGCAAGCCATGGCTAACGAGCCCCTCCTGCCCGAAGCTTACTGGTTAAGGCACCAGTTACTCGCCTTTGCCCCTAGGCTTCTCCTGTTAGTGAGAACAGTTCCGCCGGACTCAATAGTTCTGTATAAATCATTTATATCTATATTTTAGTGACGATGAATTTGGATGCTATAATTGAGGGGTGAGGTGAACTATGACTAAATCTCGACTACAGATTGCACCTCGCAATTATCTTTTCCTTCTTTTCGATCTCTTTTGGTCTTTTGAAAATGGAAGGAGGAATTTAAGAGAATTATTTTTAATTGCACATGCCTGAATGCTTCCGAACGTCAATCACGTTTTTTTTTCTTCAAAGACATCCAACTTAAAAATTTAGAAACCAGAAGAAATGAAACTAAATACAACATAAAATGTTTAAATATTTTGACATGAATACAAATTAGATATTTAAAAAAAAAAAAAGACTCTCAAGATCTGGGCTATATTTTTTTAATTTATTTTATGAAGTGGTAGGACTAGACACAGCTGTAGTCAAAATTAACTCAAAGATTATTATAAATAAGGTGAACAGCAATGAAAGGTATAAAAAAATATGTCTCATAAGACTAGATATACACACTTAAACCAGGGGTTCTCAGCCAAGGATGTCTACACCCCTAGGGCAGAGGTGCAGCAGTTTGTGTAAAGATGCAAAATATCAATAGGGTTTGTTTTACATTTTTGAGATGTTTCTACTGAAGATAATTACATTCTAGCCCATACCTCCCACTGGTTGGCGGCTTACAGGGCAGTTAATTGTGATACACACCATCTTTGATGAATAAATTCTCAAAACATCAAATTAAATTATGGCTTTTTTATATAGCGCTTTGGTCCAATCTCAGTTGTGGACCAGTGGGGGGAGGGGTATCTAGGAGAAGGTTTTTCCGTGCTGCCTTCAGGCACTCGGTAAACACAACTCTGCCCGACTCGGGTGTCGAACCTCGAGCACCCTCCATAGGTAGCCAAGACAAGCCAAGTTCAAGCGTACTTAGCCTCTTGACCACGCTTCCCAGCCCAAATCAAGTCAGTTTAACGTCTTTCAGAAAGAGTTCAAGTACCATTACTTGTTGAGATGATTACTATCTAGCCTAAATCTCCTTCAGGGGAGCAGGAGATGATTACTATCTAGCCTAAATCTTCTTCAGGGGAGCAGGAGATGATTACTATCTAGCCTAAATCTCCTTCAGGGGAGCAGGAGATGCCTATGGGCCAAGTTTGAATCTGTAAAAATGTTTGTAAAATGTTTTACATGTTTCGGGTGTTCTTTCAGAGTTGAAGATAATTACTTCCTAGTCCAAACCTCCCGCAGGACGACGGGGGATGGGAGCGGGCAGGGTTTGAACCCGGGACCATCGATAAATCTGAACGACAGTCCAGCGCGCAAACTGCACGACCAGGCAGCCATCTGGAACCACCATGAAGACAGTCCAGAGCGCAAACCAACCAGATAGTTCTCTTTACTTTCCTGGAGCTACAGAAGTGAGAATCAGAAAGTTATTTCATTGAGGCTAAGCTCATAAAAAACAACTCTTGCTTGAAAACAAGATAGAGACCCCCCTGGCCAAATCATTTTCTTTGGATGAATAATCACATATACTGAAAAATACTGTCTCATGGGAGACAGAAGTTAAAGCCAATGAATTAAAAATTAATGATGAAAGTTTATATCACACCAGACCTATAAGCCGCTAATTGCACTCTGGTTTTAAAATAAAGTAAAATCCCTGTTCATCACACTATAAAAAATATCCTGTATTCATGGTTTTTAATCATTGTTAAATTAAAAAAAAAAAAACTTTTATTACACTAGAACTACCCAGTATTCATAATACTTACATAATGTAAATTAAAAAAAAAATAATTTAATTACGCTACATATAACCAGCATTCATGACAACTATTTAATGGTAAATTTAAAACAAATACATTTTCAGAGCATTGCAAAATACAATGTGTACAACAAAGTGCTGTGAATACATTTGCCATATTTCTTAAGAGTACAGAAAATAAAGTGTAGAAATAAATAGTAATGGTAAAAAAAAAGCTCTGATTTTATTTATTAAATAGCAATAAATTATAGATATTACCCATTTTATATCCTGAAAATGTAGGAGGTATTATCACACAAAATAATTTAAGTTTTTTTTTTTACTTTTCGATAGCGCATATTTCATGCTTATAGCATGCTCAGTGCGCTATGGTCCAATATCTTTTGTGGACCCTTGGGGGGAAGGGGGTATCTGGGAGAACGTTTCTGTGCTGCCTTTGAGCGCTCTGCAAACACAGCTCAGCTCAAGTCGGGAATCAAACTCAAACCTTCAAGTTAGGTAGCCAAGTGGTATATGCCACACACTGACTGACATTGTAAAACGTTTTGACAGTGTCTTTGGAAAAAGTATTAAAACAATTTTTGTATTGTTTCAATAATTAACACCATGATGTAATAAACTCTAATTGTTAATTTTTCTTCATTCCAGTTTCTCCAATATACATTAATTGAATTCATTTAATCTCTATCCTCTTTTATGCCTAGTTAGCTTTTTTTTTTGTGCTATAAAATGTTTTGTTATGAAAACTAGGAATGGGTTTGACTGATTACAACTATATATCATTATAATAATTATAGTCATCTAGGCATGTGAAGTAACACATATGACAGCCTTTTCTGTAACTATGCTAGTGTGAACAAAAATACTAAAAAAGTTTCAAAAAAATACAATCACAATTTCAACTATTCTAATACTGACATGAAGTTTAACTAGGACACTACTTATTATCCAACATCAAATGGCAAAAATATCAAAGGTGAAGAAAATGGAATAGTAGTAAGCAATAAAAAAATATTCAAATAAAGTCTCAAACAGAACCCCAAAAAAACTTGACCTAAAAAAAGATTTTTAAATTGAACTTTAGCTTATAAGTACTTGTTAGCTGGGTTAGGGTTAGATTTTTACTATGTCATCATGTCAGTATCTGATTAAACCAGTCAGATGTAAAAAACATTCTTTTTTTTCTTTTTTCAAAACATCATAGGATTCTGTTATTATTTCTACTAGTAAAAATGGGTCAGATCTTGGACAAGCTATTCCATTTACGTGCTCCTTTTGGCCATATTTAAGATGTCTGTCAATCCAATTTGTTTCATTATAATAAACGTTTCATATTTTTTTAAATCAGACAAAATTACATTTTCAAAGAAGCCAATACATTTCAATTCATGCTGGAAATAATAACAATTGACAAGCATGTAAATAAAAACAAATCTGATTATAAATAAATAAGGCTTTTCACACGCTTCTTATAAATAAATAAATAATATTTGATAGTAAAAGTAAGGGGAAAATAAAACATTCCATATAAAGTGATCAGTACCAGAGATCTAAGCTAGTAAGTCAGTGCTTTTGACTCACAAATGAAAATAAAATGATAAACATAATACCCAGTTATGGAAACAGGTTAGAATAGTTAGAAGACATGATCACGCTAGGTCACACACACACGTGTTTAGTTTGGTGGAAAACAAAAATTATTCCTACCAAAAAAAAAAAAAAAGTATTCATTGTTACATTTTAATGTAAAGATCAGAAAAAAAAATATTTACATGGGAATGGGACATGTTCTAATAATGTAAACAGAATTCTATTAGGAATGGACTTTATCTTCTCTTAAAATTTTCTTATTCGTTTGTAAAATGGTTTCCATGTTTTGGATGTTCCTTCATAGTTGAAAGTAATTTACTTCCTAGTCCAAACCTCCCGCAGGACGACAGAAGATGGGAGCGGGCAGGGTTTGAACCCTGGACCCATTTGATAAATCCAAATGACAGTCCAGCACGCAAACCACACAACCAGACAGCCATCCATTTTAATACATGTAAAGAGTAAACAATAATAATTAAACAATTTGTTTTTTCTAATATAACTTGTAAACTTAAATTACCTATTATTGTAAAAAAAAAAAGGTCAGGAAACCATCTAAAATAGTGACATTTGTTTAAGAATTCATTAAGCAGTCTTAATTTTGTGGGACTTAAATTTCTCAGGCCAGGAAGATTCCAAAGTAACAACACATTGCACAGTCATCATTAAGTCATATCATCAATTCAAGAAGTCCAATGTTCAAAATAAAATGAAATTATTATTCTGCATCTATAGATGCAAAGTGAGTATTTAAAACAAAAATAAATAAAAATACTGTCAGCAATTCCTAAACAATGGAACACAAGATCAAAAAGCATGCACGTGATATGCAAATACAACAAACAAAATACATGCAAAACAAAATGTGAATGTGTGTTGGCTGGGGATGGGCGGGCATTGCACTTTATAGGATTTTTAATACTGAAGCAGTTATCTGATTCACAGCCAGATAAAATTGTGAGAAAATGTTATCTCTGAATGACAAAATTTCCATTTGGTTTCTTTCTATTGCATTGTACAATGAGTGAAGACGAAGTATGCTCTACAGATGGTTTATTCTTTTTCAAAAAAAAAAACAGCATCAAAATTATTTTGCGCATTTCATTTATCAACTAAGAAATTTATTTTTGTGTGAATATTATCTGACTGTAGGTGATTATAATACTCTTAAGAAAATGTTTGCTAGAAAAAAAAGTATTAGTGTCTACATGTGCAAGCATTGGAAATTTACCATCTTTCATGACTGAAAGAACAAATAAAAGATAAAGCCAAATATATAAATACATCAGTAAAAACCAAACAAAATATATAATTATTCATACAATAAATGAGAATGGAGATCTATAAATTGCACTAAAATGGAGATCTATTAAATTGCACATGTCCCAAGTAACTGTTTTTAAATAAATTATTATCCGAACAAAAAATTAACATGTATCCATAGCATGTGACCCAAAATTGTATACATTAAATTCTTAGCAACAATAACGAAGTAAAAAATTACTATAAAAAATCCTATCATATATACTTTTGCTTTTGATAGCCTTGACCATTGGCATTGGGTAAATTGACCATAATTCAGCTGTTTGATGAATGTCTAAAAAGTCAATCTAAGAGAGAAGGTTGTATCAAGGGATAGAGAACACACTATGTACAGTGACCAAAGCAAGGTTTTGGAAGGTCAAAATAAGACTTTCTTGAAACATATTACCAGTATGAAGCAGACACTAGACAATTAATAATTTTTTTGTTTTAGTTTGATAAGTTTTGAACATTTCTCCTCAACTGAAGATTATCACATCATGGGCAAAACCTCTTGCAGGATGACCAGGGATAGAAGTGGGCATGGTTCAATCTCTTGACCATTGTGACAATCTTGCATGTTCCTATGAGATCTAGCGCTCCATGGAGTAGACTTGAATGTGGAAGTTATTGTGGAAACACTTAACATTCCACAACTACTGTTAAATACTTAGTGTACAGTCATGTACCAAATTAAATTAAAAAATTGCCCAGCATTGACTTAAATTTTAGCTTGTGATTTCTCCGCTTTCCTCAAAACTATAAAGCATTTCAACACTCAGCATTTGGTCTACACTTGACAATGGAAAAAAAAAACAACTAGCCCAAACTAAACTAACAGATGAACAATAAACACATAGGTATAAAAAATTCTTAAAAAGTTGGTTTGTTAAACATGAAAAATTTTGGTGTTTTTCAATTACATAAATTTCATACAATAAAAATTACAATAGATTCAATTGAAAAAAAGAAATATTATGCTGTTAAAATGACTAGAATCACTGTCGATACAAAAATTCCATTATACAACAAAATACTAGTATACTACTTAGTTTTAAAGGTATACAAAATATTTTTTTCATTAATGAGACATTTAAGTTTGTGACATCGTCTGTTTTTTAAATGTAATGACAATGGACCTTCTATTATAACGTTTGCCTATTTGAATACAAAAAAGCCCATTTTTAATGATTCTCCATTATGAATGGCCTTGACCATCACATTTAAAAGCAAAGTCCTTTTTTTTTAAGAAAGCAGAAATTCTACAAATGTTAAAAGTCTGGATATCAACAATCTATGCATACACTGTTTAAGAGAGAATTTTATCGATATTAGTCTTTATAAAAACCCAAAGTTTAAAAAATTTTAAATAATCTTCCAAGATGCTTTGCATGTAAACTAGTCAGTTTTCTCAGCTCCATGGTTCCTTGTTCCATGTCCTTCATTGCGATACCTAGAAAAGAAAAATTACATTTAATATTCTTATTAAAATAAAAACACATTCTACATGTCAAGTCCTAGAAGTTTACTGAGGGTTTTACCCATTTCTGTGATCCAAAACTACTAAGGACTTTAGGTGGTTAGCAAAACAACCAAACCAATTTAGTATTCTTCAAAACATGTAACACAGTACACTTATACTAGGCAGGAACTTAAGATTTTGAAAACCAAAAGAAAAACTCCAAATACTTTAGGAATTAGGTCTAAGACTTGACCTTAAGCAATAATATCATGCCATTCAGCCCACTGGTTTCAATTAAGTCAAACCTAGTAAGACCAAACCATTTTGTTTCACAATATGGTATGAGCTATGTAGTCAAACTGTAACCATTATATTTTACAATACGATATGAGCCATTTTGGCAAACTTTATCCATTTTGTTCCATGGCCTGTAGCCTACTTCACATCTACTGAAAAGTAATAGAAGTTGCAGTTCAACAGTAATATAATATCCATTAGGACATTAATTTCAATATGCTTAAAAAAAACTTTTTTTTTCTCTGCGATGATTTATTCTCTTTTTAAAACAATTTTTTAAAATTAATATCCAATTGAATTGAATAATATCCAAGAGGCAGACTCTGCACTTTCCCACAAGTGAGATTACCTATTTTTCTAGTTACACTCAGTACTACCAAGCAAAGTTGGCTGTCTAATAACAAATGACAAAACTTTGGTCAAGCGCCTGAAAGCAAGTGTTTCACTTGCTGCAAAGTATCTCATCCTCCTGTTGACAAGCACAATGAACTGATTGTGTTTATGGGTCAAGTTTCAGCATACTAACAAGGATATGTCAACAACAGTAAAACACCTTCATAGTTCAATATACACACAGGAGGTAAACACTTGTAATTATCAGAACTGTTTCTTAATGTCATTTAAAGTGTTGGCAATCAGTGTCAATATATCATAACAGAAAATTTAAAACAGCTAATTATTAGTATTATCAAAAGGTTTTCAAATGGCCAAAAGTAATCTTTACTATGCTGAAAGGGCCCAATGAGCACAGCGATGACCAACTATTTTCTGGAATATTTTAAAAATTATTTCTTAATTCTGATTTTTTTTTTAAATCTGTAAGGGCTCATAGACTTGCATTATTGAGGTTTTACATTTGAAAATATATATATACATGCCTATTTAAATTTCAGAAAGTTTGTTTAAAACATGTACACCACAAACTTGGGGTGTGTGAGACATATCATGTGTCAATCAAACAATAAGGTAAAGGGAGTATCTAAAACAAAAACTCACAAGTCATTTTGCTCTGTCTGGATCAGCCTTCTTTTGTCAAACTTGGAGCAAGCGAAAATGATGACGGCCAATACAATGATCTCAACGAGGATGCCTACTAATGGCCACACCCAAGCTATGGGATCTGTGGAGTATACATTGAGAGTTGGATACTAGTAAGTAAGAAGATGTGCTTTTTTTTTAAGATATAAGACTCCAATGAGAATGTAAACTGTATCAGTTGGTCAATGGACCTCATTCACCAATCGTAAACAGAAAATTTAGCCATGTGATAATATTGATAAAACAATGAAAATTACGTATCATGTGACAGCCTTTATGGATTGCGTAATTTGTATAGAAGATATAGAGAACCACGTGGCAAAATGTTGTTTGTTTACGATTGGTGAATGAGTTCCATTGGGTTTCCTGAAGCATAACAATTTAACTAGCAACTCAGCTATGTTGGATACTCATAAGAGTTGGGAGAATATTTAAAAATCCTAAATTAAAATTGTCAATCACCAGCAGGATGTAAACTTGAGACTGCTGGTGCACCTCGACACCTCTTATAAATGACATTCTTCAACATTGCTTAATTAATATTGGCACTTTGTATTGAATCTTGTATGATATACAATTACTAAATGACCTCCACCACCAGATGATTTCTGTAACTTTAAAAAGTTCATACAATGAACAAGAAAGAGCTTTTTAAAAATGATAAAATGTGTTCTCTATCTAGGAAGAATCCTGTTTAACTAGCCTGTCACTTCCTCACTTCCTTAAAGCCGTCACATTATTTTTTTGTGGTATTAAGATCATATGATGTAATCACTTATGGTTATTTATACATTCTGGTAGATCTAGTATCCTTTCACACACCCAAACTTCCATTAATCAAAACTTCATGGGATAAGTTCCACATTTTCCAAGGTGCAGTTCAGCTGCTTGCTCAAGTGAGTACCATTACAGTAAAATGGGCAATAACATTTCATGGGTCCAGAGGTCAAATTGCAGACATATTTGCATGTAAGAATATAATTGAGTGGATGATAAGTGATGCAGAAGTTATGCCTTATCATCTTATCTTATAATTTTTAAATTCTTTCGAAAAAAGATTTTCCGATCTCGTGTGTGTGAAAGTGATGTAGATGTTATACCTCTAGTGCATATGCAACTTCATTACATCATGAACACATTTTTCTAACAATCTTGTGCTTGTTGTAAGGGTTCTGAGCATGTAGTTTTATTAAGAAATTTTTTTTGGCTGTTTAAAGGGAAGTAACATGATAGATTAGGTTAGACAAGAGAGGACTAAATTATGCCCTCTTAGAGAATGAACCATAATGTTTATTAAAGGAGCTGTCTTGTATATTCTATTAACATTGATTAGAGATGTTTAAACTGATTGCTGAGAACATTAACATCAGATCATCACATTATGCAGACTCTTCCGTTTCAAATCAATTGAACAAATATCAATGAGTTACCAAATTTGATAGATGCCTGGTGGCTGAACGGTAGAGCGCTTGGCTTCTGAACCGGGGGTCCCAGGCTCTAGTTCTTGTGAAGACTGAGATTTTTAATTATAGGATTATTGGGGGCCCCTGAGTTCACCCAGCTCTAATTAGTTGGGGAAAAGTAAAGGTGGTCAGTCGTTGTGCTGGCCACACGATCAATCGTTAACAGTAGGCCAGAGAAACAGATGACCTTGACATCATCTCCCTATAGGGGAACTTGACTTTAACTTTTATTTAAGTTGATCTATGTCTGATAGAGTTGAATAAAAAGCCAACTCAGTAATAATTATCTTGGAATGAGCATTAAATAAATTTGAAATAGTTGGGACTTAGACAAAGGCATAACCTTGGACATTAAAATCAGACTGATGTGCTCCCTGGGCATGTCCGCATTCTTAAATGCTTGCGGATCTTGGAGGCTGACTGCAGAACTAGAGGAGGATCCTAGCAAACTGAGATGCTACAGAAAGATCCTGAGTATCACATACAAAGACCACATCACAGACAAAGAGATTAGAGACAGGATTAATACAGCAATGGCCACATCACGAGGTCCAGAAGAAAAGGAAAAAGAAGTGGTAGACTTAGAAAGGCAACATCAAAGAATGGATAGGCCTGCCATTGAAAGAGATTCTATCCAAGGCAAAAAGACTGGAATGGAGAAAGATCTTTTGTGATGCCCAAACAGTCCAACAGACTAAGGGATAAAGGTGACATCCTAACTGTATTAACATAATTTAGATAGTTCCATAACAATTGGTACACATACAACTGACTAAAACAACACTTGATTTTCAACTAATTGTTCACCAGACAATTGGTTCACACTAACTGGTTCTAATGACAAATGATTCATTAACATTTGGTTCACCTAGAGTCTGAGTTCTTTTTTTTTGTTTCTGTCATTAAAGATGGGTCCTTACACAATTTCATATATTTTTTAAAGAATTTTTTTTTTTTGCATATGTTCTGTTATGCAGATGATCAGGTCTCAAATACTTGACTACTGGGTCTTATGATAGATTTGTAGTTTATTTTAAATAAATGTTTTAAAAGTTTACTGATTTTAAAACAGTGAAAGCATTTCACTTCTAAATTATTCAAGGAAATATACATGTCAATAGTAAAAAAGAAGACTTACTTTTGACTCTGATAACCAAAGACTTGGAATGTGAAAAGTTGAAATGTTTACTGTATGCTGTGCACTTGTATGTGCCTTCATCTGAAACAAAACGAAGTTTTACATAAAAAAGTTGTTTTTTTTAAACAGAACAAAGAGGAAATTGAATAAAACAAATGCTGGGATTGAATTTCTAATCAAAATAAAGATAAACAAAGAAGTTCATGAGTAGGAAAGAGGTTCAATGAAGCATTTCATATGCAGAGAAAAAGCAACAATTCATTTCACTCAGAGGACAGAATTAAAGTGTAGGTAAGAAGAAGAGCAATGTTATATGGCACAAAGTTAGTCAAATCGGTAAAATTATTGTACAAACTGAAATAATAAAATTGTTTTGTTTTTTTAAGAATTGGCTGTAATCATGTTTCTGTAGCTAGTAGTGGTTTTTCTACAGGGTAGGCTAGCTCTACATGGCACTACGATTTGGAAGCAGATTCCAAGCAGATGAGCAAGACTTGGGGACAGTTAAAGGAAGCTGGTTGGTGGTCTATGGGCAAGACTTGGGGACAGTTACAGAGACTTGCCCAGAACCAAGATGCCTGGAGGAAGCTGGTTGGTGGCCAATGGGCAAGACTTGGGGACAGTTATAGAGACTTGGCCAGAACCGAGATGCCTGGAGGAAGCTTGTTGGTGGCCAATGGGCAAGACTTGGGGACAGTTGGAGAGACTTGCCCAGAACCGAGATGCCTGGAGGAAGCTTGTTGGTGGCCTATGAAGCATATTCAACTGGCTGGCAGATGATGCAAAAAACAATAGTAATTGAAACTTAAAGTCTCTTCTTGGGCACTTGGGAGAAAAAAAAATGTTGAGAAACATTGTGTCAATAGACAGCTTGGTATCAGTGCCATCTTCTGTTGTGACTATAATGCTATTTCAATGCATAAAGATTGATGAGCTTGCTGGCAATAAACAATAGCATTTTTAAGAAACTGTTCTAATGATGTTTGATACTTTTGGTTAAAGTGTTTCAGTTTTTTCATAAACTGTATCTATTTCATAAAAGTATTTCTAATATAATTAATTACAACTTAGTATTGCTGCCTGACTACTTTTTCTATATCTGCATAGCATATTAAACAGCTATTTCTTAAATTCACCATCTTTGATAGTCATTAGGCTTGGAAAAAGATATAGACACTTTTATATTAAACCATAGGTTAATTTTTTTTTTATTTGATGGAAGAAATTTTGAGGGTTAACTTAAGTATTACAAATAATATATTTGTAAAAAGAAAAAATCCATTCTTACTTTATGTTCAAATGATATAGAAAATAAAACAATTAGATTTTATTTGTCATTAAACAATAAAGAAAAAGGCCAGTAAATAAGATTAAATCCATGACATTTGTGTTAGTAGGATGCTCTATCAGCTTAGCGATCAAGTGAAATTTTAGCTTGAAAAAAAAAAAGATTCCATTTTTTTCTTGCGTTTCCAACAAACTTCTAGCCTAGCATTTCCGTTATCGTAAGATTTGTAAAAATGATCGAGCCACTGATCAAGGAACATACAAACCTGAGTACTCCAGAGATTTGATATGCAAATAGGCATTCTCAACTATGCCATCATTCTTTAGTGTCACACGGCTGGTGGTATTTGTCAGGTCTATCCCATCTCTTGACCAGGACACCACTGACCCAGGGTAACCCTTGACATCACAGTGAAGGTCAAGGTCCTGGTCCTTCTCAAGATTTTTAGACTTGGCCAGATCAAGAACAAGAGGGGTAGCTGTAGAACCAAAAATTATTATTTTTAAATAATGTAAAAAAATATAAATATCTCAGTAAGATATGTATCTATAACATGGGGGGGAGGGGGGGGGCATGGTGGCTGAGTGGTCAAGACCTTAGCTTCCTAACTGATTAAGTGGTAAAGAGCTTAACTTCTAAATTTTGCACAATTATTTCTTTTACCTAAACCATACTTTAAAAATTAAAAAGTAAAGTGGAGAAGTGAAACAACTGACCTGTATACTTGATGGTACAATTCTCTTGAGTGCCTCCAGTTTTCAAGAAAGTGGCCACATACTCTCCGGAATCTTCTCGAGCTAAAATAAAAATATTTATTAATGATTTAAATGCTTTGCTATATGAATCATGGTGTTGAGGTGGTGGCTATCAAACAAAATATTAACTTTTAAGTATTTTTTTTATAAGAGGCTAGGATCTTTTATACAAGAATTTAAAATGTGTGATTCTATCAAGGGTTGTGTTTAACATTCTAGTTGAACGATTGTGATCAGGAAATTGACTCAGCACATAAAAAAAAAAAAAAAAATGAACATCTTTAGTGCTTTTACTTTTGAAGAAAATGAACTTGACTTGACATTGCTGACAATCAAATGGCTGAACTCCATTTCACTGTCTGAGAAATATACACCAGATGAATTGGTTTGAACACATATATATATGGCTCTTTTTGTCTCGAAAGGCAATGGATGCGCCCAAATGAGTCACTGGTTTTGGTTTAATCTCGAGATGGGGCAGGGTATCCATCCCAGTGGCGCTACAGCCCATGGAGGGCTCTGGCCTGCTTTAACACATCCTTCCATTCAGATCTCTCCTGGGCCTTTCGTCTCCATGCCCTAACCCCAAGCTGCTTCAGATCTGCTTCCACGTCATCTATCCATCGCATTCGGGGTCTGCCTTTGGGTCGCCTGCCTTTTGGTTTTTGCCTGTATACGATTTTCGCCCCTCTGTTGTCTGACATTCTTTCAAGGTGACCTGCCCAACGTAGTCTGTTCTCGAGATGGGGCAGGGTATAGTATGTGAAATTCTAAGCTTCTATACAGACACAACCATAAACCTTGAGAAATTCTACTGCCCGATTCCCAAGATTTCACATCAAAAGAATCTGAATTATAATATGCTGATTTAAAACAATGGTGGTTCTCCAGAGAGGAGAACCACCATCACCACCATGAAAAAAATCCAGGTATTCATCAATACCTGCCTGAGGAGGATACTTATGATCCGCTGGCTAGACAAGATCTCGAATGAGCAACTGTGGCAAAGAACAAAGCAGCAGCACATTAAAATAGATATCCTTCATAGATGCTGGAGATGGATAGGTCACACCCTTCGCAAGCCTGCATCCAACATAACAAGCTAACCTGGAACTCCCACGAAAGGGGAAGAGGGACGGCCCAGGAATACAAGGCGCCGCGATTTGGAAGCAGATGGGCAAGACATGGGGACAGCTGGAGAGACTCGCCCAGAACCGAAATGCCTGGAGGAAGCTGGTTGGTGGCCTATGCCACAAAAGGGACCACAGGCAGAGAGAGAGAGATGATTTTTTTTTAAAAATTTAAAAAACAAAACAAAGTCTTACTTGGAGAAGTTATCACCAATACAGTGACGTGTGTCAAGTTGGTAACGGTGTATCTAGTGCCAGTTACTGATTGACCTAGGTGGTACCAACCAACATAATATGAGTTGTTATCTGTGGCATTGCATGTCAAGGTTGCGTTTTTGTCATTGAAAGTAAAGATCACATCTGCAGGATCTATAATAATAGCATGATTATACTTTAAAAATAAGTAGGCTAAAAAGATGTGTTTTTTTTTCTACATGATAAATAAATAGACTCAATATATCTATCTATCTATCTATCTATCTATCTATCTATCTATCTATCTATCTATCTATCTATCTATCTATCTATCTATCTATCTATCTATCTATCTATCTATCTATCTATCTATCTATCTATCTATCTATCTATCTATCTATCTATCTATCTATCTATCTATCTATCTATCTATCTATCTATCTATCTATCTATCTATCTATCTATCTATCTATCTATCTATCTATCTATCTATCTATCTATCTATCTATCTATCTATCTATCTATCTATCTATCTATCTATCTATCTATCTATCTATCTATCTATCTATCTATCTATCTATCTATCTATCTATCTATCTATCTATCTATCTATCTATCTATCTATCTATCTATCTATCTATCTATCTATCTATCTATCTATCTATCTATCTATCTATCTATCTATCTATCTATCTATCTATCTATCTATCTATCTATCTATCTATCTATCTATCTATCTATCTATCTATCTATCTATCTATCTATCTATCTATCTATCTATCTATCTATCTATCTATCTATCTATCTATCTATCTATCTATCTATCTATCTATCTATCTATCTATCTATCTATCTATCTATCTATCTATCTATCTATCTATCTATCTATCTATCTATCTATCTATCTATCTATCTATCTATCTATCTATCTATCTATCTATCTATCTATCTATCTATCTATCTATCTATCTATCTATCTATCTATCTATCTATCTATCTATCTATCTATCTATCTATCTATCTATCTATCTATCTATCTATCTATCTATCTATCTATCTATCTATCTATCTATCTATCTATCTATCTATCTATCTATCTATCTATCTATCTATCTATCTATCTATCTATCTATCTATCTATCTATCTATCTATCTATCTATCTATCTATCTATCTATCTATCTATCTATCTATCTATCTATCTATCTATCTATCTATCTATCTATCTATCTATCTATCTATCTATCTATCTATCTATCTATCTATCTATCTATCTATCTATCTATCTATCTATCTATCTATCTATCTATCTATCTATCTATCTATCTATCTATCTATCTATCTATCTATCTATCTATCTATCTATCTATCTATCTATCTATCTATCTATCTATCTATCTATCTATCTATCTATCTATCTATCTATCTATCTATCTATCTATCTATCTATCTATCTATCTATCTATCTATCTATCTATCTATCTATCTATCTATCTATCTATCTATCTATCTATCTATCTATCTATCTATCTATCTATCTATCTATCTATCTATCTATCTATCTATCTATCTATCTATCTATCTATCTATCTATCTATCTATCTATCTATCTATCTATCTATCTATCTATCTATCTATCTATCTATCTATCTATCTATCTATCTATCTATCTATCTATCTATCTATCTATCTATCTATCTATCTATCTATCTATCTATCTATCTATCTATCTATCTATCTATCTATCTATCTATCTATCTATCTATCTATCTATCTATCTATCTATCTATCTATCTATCTATCTATCTATCTATCTATCTATCTATCTATCTATCTATCTATCTATCTATCTATCTATCTATCTATCTATCTATCTATCTATCTATCTATCTATCTATCTATCTATCTATCTATCTATCTATCTATCTATCTATCTATCTATCTATCTATCTATCTATCTATCTATCTATCTATCTATCTATCTATCTATATATATATATATATATATATAACACAGGTGGAAGTTTTGAAAATAGGTGACAACAAGAGCATAATTTTTAAAACAATATTCCAAGACTTAGACCCAGGTCCTTTCACGCCATTCTGTGCAAAGGGTGTCAAGCTTTCTCCACTGGTTCAGCCTTTTCCTAGTTGGTACCAGCAGATTTTAGGTCTTGTAGCAAGAAACAATGCCATTGTTACGGTCGTAGCGCAGCGCGGTGTGCATGAATAATGGTGCGAATTTGTGTAATGAATGGAAGTGATGTTAAAAAGGGGAAGCCGGGAGAGATTGACAGGAAGAGAAATGAAATGTTCGTATTTACATAACTTGTTGTAATATTAAAGTATTTATAGAGTAATAACCTGAGAGTTTATTATTATTTCAAAGAGTCTTGTGTCGTAACAAGTGGCGCCCAACGGAAAAGGCAAGACCTGCGTTACAACGATATCTAATTCCTGTCTACTGAGGTATTACTAGTACTACAAAGTGTAACAAAATCTCTAGATCTCTAGATCTATTAAGATTGAGAAAGTTAGCGTCATCTAAATCTCTAAAGCTATGTACTAGACTCACTGGTAAACATAAACCTTTAGTTGAAACTTAACTAAAAACATTATTGCTGAATTAATCAATTGGATTAACATTTAAATCTAGATTTATATCATTATAATTATTATGACGGCCCATTCTCTACATTCACCAATGTGAAAACGTACATCTGCATTGGTCTGGCGGGTCATAGTTCTCAACAATAACCTTTAACATTCAATATTAATGGAAATTTGTACGATTATTAGCACTGCCGTGGGCAACACTAGTGAATTTTGACTACGGTGGAGAACAGTGCCCATTTAGGACCAACGGATATACACTGACCACGGCATATAAACAAACAACGAAAGATTCATATCACCGGCGGAGAATATACACTAGCATTGGAAGTTATACCAGCAGGAAGAAGAGTATTCCGGGAAGTAGATACATATTTGTATTCGAATAACATTAAACGTTTGGTTCATTACATTACATTTAGATATGAACATTGTTGGGTCCAAGCATTAAGTATATGAGAAAAGCATTAAGTATATGAGAATCAAATATATTTAATGGATATGGTCAGATAACTCGATAAAGAAAAATTAAAAATGGCGGATAAAGCTGAAATAGTTGCTTTGAAAGAAGAAGGGAGACTATTGGAATTAGAAGGAGCAGAGCTGAGAAAATATGTACAAGAAAGATTAATAGAAAGAGAGAAACTAGTCAAGGAAAAGGAAATAGAGAAAGAGAAGTTAGCCATGGAAAAGGAAATAGAGAAAGAGAAGCTAGCCATGGAAAAAGAAAGAGAGAAAGAGAAGTTAGTCATGGAAAAGGAAATAGAGAAAGAGAAGTTAGCCATGGATAAAGAAATAGAGAAAGAGAAGTTGGCTATCAGTAAAGAGAAATTAGTTACGGATAAAGAAATTGAGAAAGAGAAGCTAGCTATGGAGAAAGAAAGGTTAGCCATAGAGAAAGAAAAGTTGGAAATAAAAAAAGGAAAAGCTAAAGATGAAGGTACTGGAAAGAAAAATGACGTGTCTGAAAATAAATTGGCAAAATATAAAGGTACAATGTTTGATGAGAATAAAATAGACATAGATATTTTCTTAAAGAAGTTTGAAATTGAAATGAAAGAATTGGCTTTTCCTGAAGATAAATGGACATTTTTGTTATCGAAGTCTTTTGCAGCGGAGGTACTGTCAAAGATCTGCATGAATCAGAATAATTACCAAATAGTAAAGGAGCAATTACTACGAACATTTGGAAAAACTGAGGCGTTTTATCGTCAACAATATGTTAATTGCACCATTGAAACCAAAGAGGATCCCCAAACATTTTTAGACAAGATGAATAGCTACTTTGACAATTGGACAGAGTCATCAAAAATAGAGAAGACGTTTGATGGACTAAAGGTATTTCTTATGCTGGATAAAGTCATTTATGAGAGTCAGGACGAACTAAAAATATTCCTGCTGGAGAGAAAGCCAAAATCTGTAGATGAGATTGTAAAATTAATAAGGGCTTACAAAGTGGCACATCCTGAAAAAAAGTTAAACAGAGGTAGCGATATTGAAGAAATAGAAGCATTTAATAGAGCTAGAGAAACACAAGACAGTTATAGCAACAATAGAAGATTTAGATATGAAGGACAGAATAGGTTTAGAGGACAAGGAAGGAGCCAAATAGATAGTAGACAAGGCCAGTATAATAGCTACAGATATCAAGGAAGATATCAAGGAAACAGACAGGGAAGATATGACGGCAGAAGAAATGGAAGAGATCAAAGTTTGTCGTTATTGTCGAGTTCGGGAAGTCTAGATTGTTTTCAAACACTTGTAGGAAATAAGGCTGCAAGAACGATAAGGGACACTGGGAGCACTATTGTTGGAATAAACCGAAAATTGGTTGAAGATCATGAATATACTGGAAAAAACAAAGCATGTATTATGTTTGATGGTAAAACAGTTCGATTACCTGTGGCCCGAGTGAACATTAAAACACCGTATTATACCGGGATCGTAGAGGCATGTGTTATAGACCATGATCAAATTGATTTGATTATTGGCAATATACCAAACATAAAGAAGTGCACGGAAAATGAGATAGCAGTTTGGAAAAATTGTTGTGGAATGGCCACTACTCGATCCTGTAGTAAAGATGTGGATGAAGGAGATTTGGCAAAGTTGTTCGAGTTATCAACTAAGGAAAAAGAGCAAGATGAAGAACAACATGAAAACACAGAAACAATTGAAATCAAAGACATAGGATTTAACAAAGAAAAATTTATCACAAAACAAAAAAATGATCCAGAGTTACGCCAACTAGCAAAGAAAGGAGGTAGAGGAGGAAGATTCTATGTAGAAAGAGGAACTCTTGTTAGAGAGATTGAATGGCATGGAAAAAAAGTAATCCAGTTTGTGGTACCCAGAGAATTCAGGCAACTTGTAATGGAAAATGGGCACGATATAGCACACACAGGACATCTGGGACTACACAAAATGAAACTAAGAATATTTCAGAATTTTTATTGGCCATCAATTAATAAGGACATAAAAAGTTATGTGACTTCGTGCCAACTATGTTCTAGGAAAGGAGCAAGAAACATAAAAGTACCATTACAAAGGGTGGATGTACCAGATAGACCATTTAGTAAAATAGCAATTGATTTAATCGGTCCAATGCCAGTGGTATCAAATAGGGGTCACCGTTATATCCTAACTGTGATAGACGTGTGCTCCAGATGGCCGGAAGCTATCCCACTCAAACAAATTGAAGCCAGAGATATAGTACAAGCATTATATACGTTGTTTACAAGATTTGGATTTCCTAGAGAAATATTGTCGGATAGGGGGACTCAATTCAACTGTCAATTGGCTACAACATTATTGAACATGTTTGGGATCCAGCAAAGGTTTACAACCTCGTATTATCCACAGAGCACTTGTGAACGTTTTAATGTCAATCTAAAGAAATCATTATATAAAGTAATGGATGATAAACCCAAAGAGTGGGATACGGCAATACCGTCAATACTATTTGCATACAGGGAGAGTCGTAATGAAATAACAGGGTTTTCACCATTTCAAATGATTTATGGAGGAAATCCACGAGGTCCAATGACAATATTGAAAGATTTGATAATCCCACATGATCATATAGTAACTAATGACAGTTATGATATTGTGACAGAAACTAGAAATCAGATTATAAAGGCATGTGAAGAAGCAGATAGACAGATGCTAGAGAGAAATGAATTAACACATTCCAGAGTGAATGAACATAGAAAAATGACGGAATTAAAGGTAGGACAAGATGTTTTGGTCTTACATAAGGATAACAATAATGCTTCGGGCACAAATTGGCTGGGACCATACAAAGTAGCAAGGAAAATTAGCGATATGGATTATGAAATAGACATTGATTCGATGTTAAAAATATTTCATGTGGATTTGTTAAAAGAATTGACACCAAGACAAAGAAGTGAAGAAAGGAGTAAGGATGAGTCAATGACAATGAGTGCCTGTGTGACGGAAGAAATGGAGACAGAGGAAAGGTTTAGACCAATAGAGACAGTGGCAACAGAAAGTAGGCAAACATGGAAGGATGTCATGGTGGATGGAGTTTCTCTTGATAGAGCTAAAGAAATCAAGGCACTAATTGAGGATTATAAGAATATTTTTACGGATTTACCTGGAAAAACAAGTATTATAGAACATGATATCAAGTTAACCGGCAAAGTACCGAATAAACTGCCACAATATACGATCCCATTACACCATAGAGAAACATTACAGAAGGAAATTGACGAGCTACTAACACTTGGAGTGATAGAACCATCTAGTTCACCATGGGCTGCACCAGTCGTGCTTGTTAAAAAAAAGTGTGGCAACTTAAGATTGTGTGTGGATTATCGACAGTTGAATAAAGTCACAGAATTTGACCCATTTCCAATGCCACAAGCAGAAGAAATGTTTACTAAGCTAAAAAATGCAAAGATTTTTAGCACGTTGGATCTGTCAAGAGGATACTGGCAAGTACCTCTAAAACAAGAAGCTAAACCATTATCGGCATTTAAGACACCTTCGGGCATATATCAATGGAATGTGATGAGCTTTGGCTTGGTAAATGCTCCAGCTACGTTTAACAGAATGATGGCCAAATTATTCAGCCATAGAAGAGACATAATTTGTTATTTAGATGATATATGCATTTTTAGTGAGCAATGGGATGAGCATATACAAAGCCTTGGAGAGGTTTTTAAAATTATCAAAGAAAACAATTTAACATTGAAACCAACAAAAATAAAAATTGGCCTAAGTGAAATTTCATTTTTGGGGTATAAGATTAAAAATGAGTACATTACACCATTAGAAGAAACTGTATCAAAAATATTGGACATTAAGGTACCAAAGACAAAGAAGCAAATTAGAAGCCTTTTGGGTCTATGCAACTTTTATAGAAAATTTATCTCAAATTTTTCAGAAATAATTGAACCACTAACAAATCTAACAAAGAAAGGAAAACCTAACAATATAGTTTGGACGGAGGAATGTCAAGAAGCACTGGACATAATTAAAACTTTCTTTTCTGGGGCACCGATTTTGAAATTACCTGACAATACTAAGGAATTTATTTTGGCTACAGATGCATCAGCCATTGCAATAGGAGGCTGTCTAATGCAAAAATGGAATGGTGTCCCACATCCTGTTTTAAATGTGAGTAGAAAACTGACAGCATCTGAGTTGAAATATGCCACCATTGAAAAGGAAGGACTAGCCATTGTATGGTGTATAACAAAATTAGGGTTCTATCTAATGGGAGCTAAATTTGAACTATGGAAGGATCACGCTCCCTTGGCCTTCATTAATACAAATAAACTAGGGAACAACAGAATAGCCAGGTGGGCATTGCAAATTATGGATTATAACTTTGAGGTCAGGACAATACCAGGGAAAGACAATGTGATAGCTGACACATTATCACGGTGTACCTAAGGAGGAAAAGAGCTAGGCCACGTCAATTTTGTTTCTATTGGTTGGTTAAAAGAATAATGTCAGTAAAATCATTTTGGTGAGAACACAATGAATAGCAGTGTAATGAATAGACATCTTTAACAGATTGGAACATTTTGTAAATATACACATATTACATGTATATGTAATCGAAGACTGTATGGACTGACGAAGCTTTGTTACATGTGTGAGGTGTCGAGATATTAATATATGGTGTTATATTGAGAATTTGATGAAACCATTGTTAGAAATGTAAAATATAGTATTACAGTTACATAGTTACTTATAGTTTATAATTGTGAATTATGAGATTTATTCTGATTGGTTCGTTGGGGAAGCCTGGACATTATACATTGGGATGGATGTAAGTAATTTTGAACCTAAAATAATAATGTAAAGAATGGTGATATTTAATATTGCTGTTGGAGGTTGTTGTTTTTTGTTTTTTTTTTGTTGTTGTTGGCTTTTACCTGGTTTAAAAGAATGAGAATTAATGAAGATAATATAATTATATTGAACAGTGATTTATAATTTTATTTGATATTTAAAAGACGTTCGATGTACATCGAACTTTGCAAACAAGGGGGGTGTTACGGTCGTAGCGCAGCACGGTGTGCATGAATAATGGTGCGAATTTGTGTAATGAATGGAAGTGATGTTAAAAAGGGGAAGCCGGGAGAGATTGACAGGAAGAGAAATGAAATGTTCGTATTTACATAACTTGTTGTAATATTAAAGTATTTATAGAGTAATAACCTGAGAGTCTATTATTATTTCAAAGAGTCTTGTGTCGTAACAGCCATGTTATACTAAAATGGCCTTGTTTTCGCTATCCTCATCTTGCCTTTACTAAGGATACATGTCCCACGAATCTAATGCATGGTTTGGTAATTTCACTCAGGGAACAATTGCCCATGCGAGAAAGAACTTCTCTATTGGTGACATGATCTTGGTATGTTATTCCTTGGATCCTTCTCAGCCATTATATTTAAAATACAAGATGTTCCCAAAACCAATTCACCAACACATTTTATTTTTCATTAATTGCATCATTTGCATTAAAATATTTGATAGAAAAGGCTCTTGATGTTGCTTACATATCTTATTTTGAACAGAACAACACTTTTTTGGGGGCACTTCTGATGCTCCCACAGACATACTTTTCAAGGCTTAAATATATTACTTCTGGTTTCCCTTAATTTGAAATATTTGTCAGGCAGTTTTATGTCTTGTTTAGCTAGATCTTTATATTGTATGTTTTTTTTAAAACTTAACACCCCCTCCGGCTTTTTTTTTTTTTTTTTGCACTACCAAGAATTAATAGTTGACTTGTGACTTGATCATTATTTAATGATTAATCATAATAATGATAATTTAAATTAGATTCTAGATCTAGATCTAGACTATTACTCTAGATTTAGTTAATATTAAATGACTTTAAATGACACCACTGACAGTCACACAAACAATCATACAATTAGATCTAGATTATTCTAGATTCATCTAGATCTATATTTAATTTTAGTATATATGAGTATATCAAATAATGGACCTCATTCACCAATCGTAAACAAACAACATTTAGCCACGTGGTGCTCTATCACTTCTATATAATTTACGATCTTATGTTTAATTTATGATGGTTGTCACGTGACAGTTTTTTTCCGTTGTCTTAAGTTAAGTCTTATCAATAAGATCAAGTGACTAAATGTTGTTTGTTTACGATCAATGAATTATCAATGAATTAAAATAATTAGATTCAATTATCATCGTATGGAAATAGATCTATATGATATATAATCTATATGCCAATTATGATTATTATGCCATTATGTTATGCTATGAATATGAAATGTATATATTATATAATAATAATAATATAAATATTCAATACATTGAATATTGGAATCATGGATGATGGACATGGAAAATATTCAAAATCAAATGGAATGAAAGTAGATTCTAGATCTAGATAGATTCTAGATCTACTTCATTCAAATACGGAAATAACAGAAATACTAAAAAAAATAAGACTAGATCTAGATCTCTAGATGATACTAGATCTAAATAAAAAAAAAATAAGATAATACATAAATAATCATAATGCAAATTAATGTTTTTTAATCACTCATTCACTGAGACTGAGACTCTTTGAGTCCTTGAGTGAATCATGACGTTAGGAGATCTAGATTATAAATAGGTGTCCAACTTAATACCGTAATAACTTGCAAACAATAAATCTATAGACCTAGATCTATATTACCTGCAGCAAACGACAAAGCAATCACCGCAGAAAGCCAGAAGGTCAAAATTAATGTAAAACCCGACATTTTAATGCCCGTATTCCGAAGAGTGTTGTCTTCCCGATAGCAACGATTTACGCAACTTCCTGTTACCATAACATTTATTATCAGATCTCACTGACCTACAAAAGTAGACCTTAAAAAATTATTTTTTTTTACGAAGCTAATATCAATCTATCAATCGTGTCTGTCTGTTAAAAAGTTTGAACAGAATATTTCTCCCACATCCATTTTCGGATCAAGTTGAAACTTTGTACAATTAGTTAGTGTACCTGACAAAACATGTTTCAATTTAAAAAAATCAATCAAAAGAAACCTGTAGATTTATTTTTTTTTTACATTTCCTGTCTAATGCTGAAAGTAGTTTTCGCTGATCAACTTAAATTATTTTTATATTATTATCAATGCATAGTGAGAAATAAAAAGGGAATCTCTCAACTGATGCACTGCAAGTCATTTCTTTTGACAAATTAGGGAGGGGGCCAACAATCCAAAGAAGATGCTGTGCATGACTTAATTTTTGTTTGCGCTAATGATGAAATATGAAATACTTTTGAGAAACTTTATTTTAAAAAAGTGTTCTTACTGGCATGGTTCATCCAATCAATTGCAAGCTCAGTTTTCAAAATCTAAGGTGTGAGGTTTATCAGACGTGACGTAGGCTATGATCATGTGACAGGAGCTTCCTGTTTCACTCAGTTTTAAAATGATTTATACATATTTGCAAACCAATGGGGATGCTTAGGGAAGATCAAACCTAGTCTTTGCACCTGATTAGAGCAGGGTGAAGTATTTGAAAACAAAAGCCTGAGCATAAACACAATAACAGCTTTTCCCAGCAGTAGCGATTTAATAAATAATAACAATAATTTAAATGGAGGATAAAAGTTTTATTCCAATATATATATTTATGTGTTTAAGAAATACATACAATTCATATGTAGCATGGTTTAACAAAACACTTAAAAAAGATACTGTTAGCAAAATTTTTTCAATTAAAAAAATTATAAACTAATTGTACTCAAAGTGTTACAAAATGTCCAAGAAATTTTATTACAAAATATTTAAAAAGGAAAAGAAAAATGTAGAAACTATTCTTAAATTTTATGTTCATCACATGTGGTTTTGTTTCGGTAGCTTACCATAAGAATTATATAAAATACAGATATAAAAAGTATTTGGCCAATTTGGATCATACAAAACACTGAAAAAACTATAATATATATATATATAGAGAGAGAGAGAGAGGGATAGTGTAATTATCAGACACTTAACCTTTTATTAATTGGAGAATGAACTTAAAAGAACATTTTTAAAAATGCATTTACCAATCAAGCCCACTTGCACTGACATATGGATACAGTATTAAGCTTGTACAATTCGAAATGTAAAAAAAATGTCCAAACTTTATTTATTTACCAAACAAAAACAAATGCATGCAGGTTTTCCTTCAAGACTGAGCCTGTGAAATGTCTTAGCATTGGGTCTGGTTTTTAGTCCACACAAGCATAGCTAGGTGACACAATGTTCACTAAAAATGACTTCATAACAGACTATGAACTAGGAGATTAAAAAAAAAAACAATACCAATTAGCAAAATGCTTTCTAGCGACTTTAATTAAATTCCCATGTCAGGTCACAAAGTGAACTTAATCTTCTTATAAATAATATCTAGAATATATTGGAGAAATATTTTAAAATAATACTTTGACAGATGAAAAAACTTTTCTACTTTTTGATTATTACAAATTGTTTTTGCGAAGATAGTTTTAAAAACAATTGAATCTTAATTGTGGATTGATGTGCTAAAGAGACGACAGACAAGAATTAAAAAATGTTTGATTCTTAGTTGACATCAAGTGCATTTTGACAATATAGATACATGTAATGATCTTTGTTGAGTGAACATCAGACTGAGAAATAATATCAATAATCAAGACTGTGCCCACATGTAGACTTTCAATCATTCTTATTGTTTAGCATAAAACAACTGTTAACCTTTTTGAAACCAGTAGAACTATTGTTGTAGTAACCATTTGTAATATTTATGTGAGAATAGAATAACCCTAGTCATAGGGTTGTACTCTCTCTATATATCATGTAAAGTGACAGTCTGGCTTTATATACTGTATATAATATAATGACTTATAAGCAAGGCACAACAACAGAGAAATAATGCTGCATAGAAAGAAGGCATACTGATTTGTTGATGAATGGAAATATCAAAAAAGTTTTAAATTTGTTCATAAATCAAACAGGAATCAATACATAATATATATGTTAGCAACATTAAACTAAGTAATAATAAACAAAAGCTTTAAAAAAATTAGAATTTTTGTTAAAATTTAGCTATTAAAAGAAAAATAAAATACTTGGATTAAGGCGTTTTACTTGACTGATTTTAACACAAAAATTAGCAGAATTGTGCTTTTTTTTTTTTTTTTTTTTTTTTTTTTTTTCAAATATCCATTTCTAGCTTATATAGCATATATTCTAAGAACTAAGGACAGTCTTTTATCCATTAAGCACTACAAAACAATAATTGGTATTACACACAGTGTAACTATTAATTAGCACAGAAATACTTAAGAAGCTTTAAAGTAAAATAATTCACAATTAGCACAACACAGTAGTGCAATTTAGGGCACTATCACTCAGGCATTGTTTTTCTTACTGTCTCAGCTGATCATCCAGTTCTCTCTGTACTAACCATTCATATTATTAATGTGACCATTTCAAAATACCATTCTCAACAGAACATTATATCCATTAAAATGGATAGGGGGGGGGGGGGGATTCTTGCGACTGAGACTTCTTAAGCAAATAGAAACTGGGTCATGTTAATTGAAACAAAAAACTTTTAATTAAAAAAGGCAATTACTTTTAAGTAGTAAGTACTAAACATATACTGGTATTCCAAATATATTACTGATGTTTATCTAAGTAGATTTCAATATTGCTACAAGTGTTTCTGTTAGGCTGAGCAGGACTGTGTATTCGCAAAGGTCCAATGTTAGAAAAGCAGTGGTAAATATACACACTCTAAAATGTTGTTTTCCCCAGTACTTGACAAAGTGATTATATGTTTCTTTTTTTTTTTTTTAAGCCTGCTTATCTAAACATCAACTTGTGCAAAGTGAAAGAAGATTGTAATGATTGAGCTAAAAACATGAAACACAGACCACAGTTTAAATACTGAGTAAATAAATGTCAGTACTCAAGAATAAATTCACCAGAGTTGTAAACAAATGTCATCAGGCTTTGGATAACACCATAATGTGACTTAATGCACCTGAATAATAAACAGTTTAAGCAAGAAACTAAATAACATTAAAATGTTTGAACGTAATGTTTCAGACTTCAAAATAATTTACATTAATAATTATAAAATAATTCAATGGTCTATAAACCAAAATTTCTTTTTTGCACAGTCACATGAATAAATGTATATAATTTACATTGCCAGTACAAATTAATACAGCAAAGAAAAGGCCTCCATGGAAAAGAAATTAAAAAAATCAAAACACCATTAAATCCCATACAATAACAAACTCAGATAAATCTTTTTCTTTTATTTATAGATATTGCTTGTTTCTGAATTTGAGAAAAAAATTGCTTCAACCGATGGAAGATCAGTATTATATGTATCGTTTCAGTCAGCTAAATTATTTACTACAGAAAGTCTCATCTACAATTTTTTTTTCAATGACTTTTTATTTCGTAATTAAAACCTCATTCAGGTGACTCACAGAAAGACAGTAAGAACATCATTCTTTTCTGGTACACCACACGTAAGAAATAAATGTACAAAAAAAAAAACTATTTACAAATTAAAATGTTACACCAATGGAGATTTAATTTATTATATGTGTACAAATAAAAACAAAATATGAGTGGACAAAAAAGAAAATGCTACTACACCTATAAGAAATGGGATGTACAAAAGTAAAATAATTGTACAGTAGAACTAAGAAGAATAACCAAAAAAAAAAAAAATATACAAAAAATGGGACATTTACGATTATGATGCTCAGGTCCATTGACATTACATAAATATGATATGCTACATTCAATTAGGAATCAGTGATAAAAAAAAAATAGAAATCTAATTGCTGATAAATGATCAAGTATACATTTGAAAAACTGTTTAAACTGTCTAATAGATAATGATTGCAAGTTTCTTAAATTTTAGTACTAATTACTTGAAATGGTTGGTAAATAAAAAATGTTTAGAATAGAAAGAAATAAAATTAGTTATAATTCAACTGAAGCAAATTGTTTCACAACACCCTAGTAGGCATAGAAATAGCAGTAAATGTAACACTGGCCTAATTTTGAGCTACTAGCATCCTTCAGATACAAATAGTTATAGCCATGGTACAGGGCATATATTGGCAAGGAACAATTTCAGTAGCATTATTTTATTTTTAATTAAGTCCTAATTTAGTCAGAAATATGTTGCATTGTGAAAAATTCACAGAATTTTCTCTTTCACAAGTATGTATATACAATCTTAAAAAAAAAATATTTTTAATTTGCAAGAAATAACACAAATTTTTTCAACCACATCAGCTAGTCTATTATATAGATTCAAACAGTTCTTTACAAAAAATGGATATACATATAACTACAAAGTGTATATGATTTTTTAAAAATGTTTGCAGTACCGGTACATAAATAAATTATTACACAAAACGAGTGGTGCCAATTAATGGGAGATTGTAATTGTTTAGTTTTTTAATATTCATGACTGAGAAGGGTAATGGGTTGGAGGTGCTGTAGCTGAGGGTATCATGAGTGCTGCAAGGAATGAAAAAGATCACAGCACTGGGGGGACACATCAATTAGAGCACCTTTTAGTCATAAGGTTAAGCTCAACATACCATTGCACACAAACACAGAGTTGGTCTCACACAGTATACACAAAGTCTCACAAAGTCTTCAAAGTCACATTTTTTTAAATTTCGTTACCTTATTTCTGGATGAATCGTTAAATATTGTAATTAATACATAAATGGATGGACATTTCAGCCATAAACAGGTATAATAAGGGGATCAAGGGTAAAAAAGTGACGACAGAAATTGTTTTTACTTTATTTGAAAATAAAGAAACAGTAATGACTTAGTCTAGGGTTGGGGTTACCATTCTTTATACTGGTGTACATCACAATTTAAAACTTTAACAAAAAATTTAATTGAGTGCCCTAGTTTCTTAGTTACAGGAAAATAAATTGGTCAAAGGTATTGATGACATGATTAGCTAACATGTTTAGTTGAATTTGTCAGTGTTAATTTTCCCCTTGAAACAGTATGGGAGGTACGTTTAAGTAGTTTTTTTCTGTTACTTAAATAAAAATAGTGAATTATTTCAGAGTTAGTAATAAAATATTTTTTAAGGCAAATATAACATTTTGATTAAAGAAATATAATTTATCTACATTTGGGGTTAGCAAAACTGGACAATTAGAAAACTCTTAAATTTTTTATATTCTGAGGCAAAAAATATAAAAGAATTTCCAAGAAAAAGTCCTATGGTAAATTATCGCAACGTTAGAAAAGATGATTTCCCTTGGATCTTGTTATTGAATGGTCTTACTCATTCTTCTCCCTGGGGGGCTCTGATAAACTGTAGTAAAGAAACAGAAAAAAAATATTTATGTGAGTAGATAGTTCTGAACAACACAAAGTTTTACATAAATGCAAAATTAAGATTTAGTAAAAAAGCTTTATTATATAATTAAATTAATTTCTACTTTGTGGGAAGCGTGGTCGAGAGGCCAAGTAAGCTTGAACTTGGCTTGGCTACCTATGAAGAGGGCTCGAGGTTCGACACCTGACTCGAGCAGAGTTGTTTTTACTGAGCCTCTAAAAGCAGCACGGAAAACCTTCTCCCACTGGTCGACAAATGAGATTAGACCATAGTGCACTGAGCATGCTATAAGCATGAAAGTAGCGCTGTATAAAAGCTCCAATTTAATTTAATTTTTAAAAATGAAGTCAGGCAGTCCTTGTAAGAAAGTAATTTTATACAGCTTACACACTTGGTACTTTTTTTCTTTTATAAGTTTCTGACATTCCTTCAGAATTGGAGATAATTAAGTTTCAACCCAAACAACAGACCGAAGACCATAATGTTTAGTCTCTGTTCAAAACTATTTCCACTATTTATCTAGTAACAGCTTTCTTTTGGGATTTCAAATCACTCTCTCTTATAAGGCATGCAACCACTAAATGACCAGACAACAGAAACATGAAAAACATTTCCAACTTTGAAAAAAGTGAAGTAAATTAATCTCTGCTTCATGCATCAAAAATCTGAATACAAACTACAAGTTCATTTTAGATGAGTAATTTTAATGTTAAATAGTGCTGCCCATTCTAACAGATCCCACCTAACAAAATACTAGAAACATAGCTCTCACTTGTCTTTGTTTCTCCTCCTCTAACACAATACCCCCAACAAATAAACTCTAGAAACAAAGCACTCACTTGTCTTTGTTTCTCCTCCTCTAACACAATACCCCCAACAAATAAACTCTAGAAACAAAGCACTCACTTGTCTTTGTTTCTACTTCTCTCAAACAATCCTCCAACAAAGTAATCTAAAACAAATCACTCACTTGTCTTTGTTTCTCTACTAATCCCTCCAAAAATCAAACTCTAGAAACAAAGCACTCACTTGTCTTTGTTTCTCCTCTAACAATCCCGCCCCCCCCCCCAAAAAAAAAATCAAACTTTAGAAACAAAGCACTCACTTGTCTTTGTTTCTACTTCTCTCAAACAATCCTCCAACAAACAAAGTAATCTAAAACTAATCACTCACCTGTCTTTGTTTCTCCTCTCACACAATTTGACTACAATGATGATGATGGCCAGAAGTGCAACCTCAACTAGGATGCCAACCAATGGCCACACCCAAGCTATAGGATCTGTAAAGGAAATTACAATGTATAGCTAGCCTTTACATAAAATACATTTTGTTTACTTAAGTATTTATGTCAAGAAAAAAACAATATTAATAAATGAATTTTTATAAGACTCAATAGCTTTTATTTCTATATATTGATTCATTCACAATTTTTTTTTTTAAGAGTATCATTTAAAATATCATGAGTGCTATCTCTACTAAGATAAGATAAAATTATTTTTTTGGTCCAAACAAAAAGAAATTCGATTTAACTACAATAGCCCACCTCAGCATTACTATTGTAACAATAAAAATATTGACACAAATACAAACAACATACAATAGAAAAACAATAGACACTCATGCACAATCAGTGAACAATGAATTGATGAAGGACAGACCTGCCTACCAAAAAAAGTCCAAATGCGTAACGCTGATGGTCAAAATGCGTATTTTGGAACCAGAATGCATAAGTGGTGTTACGCGATCCACTATTTTGTCATATATATATATCGTATATATATATATATAAAATATTAGATCTAGATGTCATGATTAGATCTACTATCTAAATCTAGATCAATACGACAATAGAGATGATATCTAGACTAGATCTGGATCTATGTCTATATAATGAATATAATCTACTCTAGATCTGGGCTCAAGAGTGTTACCGATGCCGTGGATCTGCTACAAACGTAGGTCTACTCCAAACATTCGTAGGCCTACCTTCATCCTTGATCTATTCTATACTAAGACTAAGATTAAGAATCTAGTCTAGATCTAGACTAGATGGTAGTAGATGTTATCGATCTAGATCTAGTCAATCTAAATCATACAACTAAATTGGATCTAGATTGTAGAGTAATGTAGAGAATCATGACATAACGTAATGACTAGCTAGACTCTAGCTAAATCTATTCCAGTATAACAAGTTATCTAGATTCTACATCTAGAATCCAGATTCTACATCTAGAATCCAGATTCTACATCTAGAATCCAGATTCTACATCTAGAATCCAGATCTAGATCTAGACTAGATGTCTACAATGTCATTCAATGTGTTTTGAATCGATAGCACTTCGATATTTTTTTTTTCTATACAAATGAATACGGGAATCAGGGATTCAACATAATTAATTTCTACTAATGAACTTACAAAAGAAAAAAGTCACGGTGTATCAGCTAACTGACGGTACCAACCTGGTACCAACCCGCCACTCCCTCACTCTCAAGTTCTTCATTTCTAGACTAAATCTAATTGCTTTAAGAACCAATCAACGTATAGATCTGGACACAATGTGTTCCCCAACCTTTTCTGTTCACCCCCCCCCCCAACAGGAGGGCTTAGCATGACCTCCGTGACCGCTCATAAGCTAGTCAAGAGAGGGGGAAAAAAAAAAGGATACGACATGCGTAATGCGAGGGGTTAAATGCGTATATGCGTACTGACGGTCATTTTTGGGAGATTTTGCGTAACGAATACGCATTTTGCTAACGGTAGGCAGGTCTGGAAGGACCTTAAAATAATCTGGTTGATAGAGGAAAAAAGGAGTTTTACAATTTCTACTGTTCTAGCCTTAATGGAAAGTCATGGAGACAGTGTAAATGAAAGTTGTGGTGTAATCAGTTAAAAAAGAATGGCCAACGTAAATACCAATCAAATAGGGACATAAATGAGACGACAAGGGAAAACTACAAATAAACTCTAGGCCAGCGGTTCTCAACCTTTAAAGCTCGGCGACCCCTTTTTACAATTCCTCACTTTGCCACGACCCCCCCCCCTCCTTACACACATACAGCAATAGAAGAGTAGACAATAACAATCCATATTTTCGATGGTCTTAGGCGACCCCTGGCAAATCGTCAATCGACCCCCAAAGGGGTCGCGACCCACAGGTTGAGAACCCCTGCTCTAGACAATAAACTTCTGTCTGCAAACACAAAACTCAGATCAGTGCTGATTGTAAACATATCTAACATTCTGATGAAAATACCTCAAAGAAATGTTTTTGATTTGTTAAAGTTAACTTGAAGAAGAGATTTTCTATGACTAGTATAAGAAAATGTGATATGTCAAGAATTATAATTGTGCCAAGAAAAGACCAACCAACAAGCCAGAGCCTGATGCGCTGGCAATGCCTACCTTTGACCCTAACAATGATGTTCTTCGTTGATGAGTTTCCAAACCTCTCAGAGTAAGCGGTGCAGGTGTAATTTCCGGCATCTATAAATTTAAGAGAAAAAATATTGTTTTTTAAACGAACATTGGTCGAGAGGCCAAGTGCGCTTGAACTTGGCTTGGCTACCTAGAAGGGGGCTCGAGGTTTGACACCCGACTCGGGCAGAGTTGTGTTTACTGAGCGCCTGAAGGCAGCAAGGAAAACCAACTCCTAGATACCCCCTCCCCACCAATTGTTCCACAAATGAGATTGGACCAAAAGCGCTCTGAGCATGCTATAAGCATGAAAGTAGCGCTATATAAAAGCTATAATAATAATAACATGATACAATCTTTTTTTTTACAAAAGCAATTCATCCATTTTTATTACTTGGGGGGGGGGGGGGGGGGGTGTCAAAGTAACTATTAGTCTGACTTACCATCAAACTGGACATTTTTTATTTCAATTTGTCCATCTTTATAGCCCATGTATTCACTGAAGATTGTTCCGTTCCTAGTGATGTTCATCTTATCCCTCTGCCAAATGATTACAGCTTGGGGGTAACCTTTGACCTCACAGGATAATTTTAAGTCGTCACCTTGCTCAAGGTTACGTGAGCGAGCCATGTCCATAACTAGTGGCCCAGCTGGTGTGAAGAAAAAGAGAAACACATCAAAACCTGAAACTTAAGACGAAGAAACATAGGCTTTTTAGTGTTTTTTAAACCTAATTTAGCATAGCTTGTTCAGAGACATTGTTTCCCATTGCTGGCAAGTTTGTAAGACAATTTTTAAATAAAACAAGAACTAATCATTTCAACTCCAACTAAGACTCGACTTACTTCTTCGACTAACACATTTCATCTCTCACTTGCTACTGCCAACTGTTCAACTCAAATTCTCCAACTCACTAAAAACTCTCGATCTCTCGCTTAACCTTACTTTAGGTCAAATTTAACTCCTGTTCACTATTTACATTTCACACTTTGTATTCATAAAATTTTCTAAAGTACAATAATTTTGACTGATACTATATATATTGTGATGTCATGACTTAGTTGGGTTAGAGACTACTTTAGGTAAATAAAGTTAGGATTTCTTAGAGATAACATGTTTTATAGACAGAGACTTGACTGTGGCCTTTTTTCAGTATTAAACCATCATCTGTGTTTTACAAAGGTTTGGACTTAGTTTCTTTGTCTTGTTAAAACTGAATGGGTATATCCTAAAAATCAAAATCCCAGTAAAATAATAATCTTTATTATAAATAAGGACATTTGTCCCCCAGATTCCAGCCCGAGGCTCTCAGTTCTTTACCCAAGCACTTTACCACTCAGCCCCCCCCCCTCCCCATTATTTTTTTTTTACTTAGCAGTAATGCCTGACCTGTATACTCCACAACACACTGGTGTTCAAATGTCCCTTGAGAACTTTTAATCTCATACACTGCAGTATAAGGTCCAGCATCATCACGGTCTGAAATTTTAAACACTTATTTTAAATGTTTCATAAAAAGTATGTAGAATTTCATAATCCATGATGAATACTTTCATTTGACAGATATTTTATTTTAAGTATTATTGCCAACTGCAGTTGCTAGCAGTTGTTTACTTGGTAATTTAGCTCCATTTACAATAACCTGGAGCTTCAACATTTATTAAAAAGTATTGAAATATAAAAAACAAAAATAAAAATTAAAAAAATAATAGTTTTTTAAATTATTCATTTGACATTTAAACTTGTAGATAATTAAATGCTATCAAAAGCTTAAGAACCTTTATAAAATGGTAAATATTGCATTCTCACTTTCTTGACAGTGTGTCACATGCGTGTATAAATGTTATGATTGACAGCACACAATAGCAGCTGACCAGTAATATGTCTGAAGTCAGTATTATAGTATTATTAAATTAAGAAAAAAAAAGGATGACAGACTGATATTGAAGTAATTTTCATGCAAAAGAGCACAGGACACCATTCTTTAAAGATCAAATTAAGTCTAATAAAGAACGAGTTACATAGAGCGCAATCTCTAATGGTTGTAATTGTTGTAAGATCATCTTTGTGTTAAGGGAACTTGCTGCAAACTTTTTTAGTTTTGTTACACAAAAGTTGTCAACATAATAAGGTAAAACAAACGAGACAATTAGACAATTGTAACAGAAGAAAGTAAAAAAGAATCATGTTAGCTGAGACGTTATGAAATGCCTTCTTCAAAATATTTAGTCAGTAAATGTTTTAAAAGATCTGTATAAAAAGAATACATGATGTTTAAAATATTTTTATCTGTAAACAATGGTAATAATGTCATTTTATTTGGTTAATAATCAAACATGCATTAATAACAACAATGAAAACACAACTTCCCATTGAAAAAGAGATTGTCCTGCTTACCCCCTTCTTTGTCAGGATGTTGCCCCCCACCCCACCCCGATAGGGCCTCCAGGGGGCACACCCACGGTCACAGTTTGAGAAATGCTGGTGTACACTAAAGAACCCACAATCAAATGAAAAGTTCATTTAAAACATGACCCCTGTCCCCTTGAGCTTGATCAAGTCCCTATGCCACAGCAAAAACCTTATTAACAAACCCAGCTAGTACCAAATAATATGAATATCCCTTAAAAAAACATAAACACTCACTTGGTTTGTCAATTATGATTGTGGAATTCTCCATTTTAAATTTCTTGTCACCAGACAGGCTTCTGTTTTTAAAAAGCCAATCTTTGGGACTGATTTCAAGGCCAGAAATAGCACAAGTCAGGGCAGCTGTTTTATTGCCATAATAGAAGTGATCTCCCTCTTTGGTTTCTGTAGAAAGATTTGTATTCCAAAATCATTTTACAATATGGATTTCAAACTTTGGTTGCTATACCAAGTTAAATATCAATGTGTTTTTCACTACAGAATGCTTCCCATTATAATGACATTAATTTTAGAAAAGAAAAATCAAAGAAAAGTTTACCAAAAAGTTTATTAAAAAAATAAATTATATTAATAGAAATTATGAAAAACTACCTTCCACTGTGATTACTGTAATTTCAGCTTTAGATTTATCAGATGAACAAATAAATATCTTTTCTCCAATTTCGCTGTAGTTTTCAATGGTTAACGTAGATCCATATATTGAATTTTTCATAGTGAAAGTTTGTCTAAAATTCAAATGTAAAAAAAAAAATTATTTATAATAAAATTTCATAATTAATAATAAAAGATTTATAGGCTAACTCATCTAAGTAAAGGTACATCTTCAATTCGGAGAGAAATCTGATGGGCTGTCAGCTAAGTATAACATATCTAGAAATGAGTCAAAGGAGCACAGTTATCTTTAGGGTACACATGAAGTGATCAGTTTCCTAAGGTACAAGGGCATTTTATCATTTCACATGCATTGATGACAAAGTGTTACCATCTTGTAATTGATTCTTGGTACTCTGAAAGGGAGGTGAAAGAGGAGAGTTTCAGCTTGACTTGCAGAGAACTATTCCACTGCAATGTTCTCCCCAGCTACCGAAACAATGACCTTTTCGATCTGTTTCTTATGAAATTTGATTATTTCTTTGGTAAATAAAAAAAAAGTTGGCAGCTCTAGGAGCTATACAAAAAGAAAAAAACAACAACAATATGGTACTTACATCTGTGTAGAACTAGAATTTACCCATATCGGGGAGCTACCTTGTGAGCCATCTAGATAACAAGTTAGTTTGAGTGTACTGCCAAGTGTCACAGCTAGGCCACGGACATTGGGTTGAATAGTAACTAGAAAAGAAATAACAGCATTCTTATATGGGGGCCATTAAATGCTTCAAAATATTCTACATAGCAAATGATGTTAGTTTAGGTTAATGTGGAGGCGCGGTGGCTGAGCGGTAAAGCGCTTGGCTACCAAATCGGCTCTAATGGGTACCTAACGTTAGTTGGGGAAAAGTAAAGGCGGTTGGTCGTTGTGCTGGCCACATGACACCCTCGTAAACCGTAGGCCACAGAAACAGGTGACCTTTACATCATCTGTCCTATAGACCACAAGGTCTGAAAGGGGAACTTTACTTTATTATGGTTAATGTCAATATCTTGTACTACACCAATGCGCTGGTATTTGAACCAAACTTAGCATTAGGCCTTTCAACAAATCATGAAGTAAAGCATGCATGACAATAGGTAAAAGTGGAATCTCAGCAGCAGCATTTTCTACCACACACCAATTTCCACTTCCCATGAAAAAAAGTCCTGGTTAAGGATATTTTAAATCTACTCAGAGTAGAGTCAGGGTATATTAAATTTTTTTATGATGGGCCTATAGATCTAGACTTAGAAAACAGTGCCTACAAATGTTCCTGAACTATTAGTACTTTAGACCAGGGGTGGCACACCTTTATTACCATAAACTTCTGATTCAGATGCACCACTTAAAATTACAAGTTTCAGTCCTTTAAAGTATGGTCATTCGTACATACTTGGTTTGTTATACACATTTGTGTACAGAAGAGGATGGGATTTAAGAAAAAATACAAACTTTACTTTATAAGTCTGTCTTTGTTGAGTTAACATTTTTAGATTGCAATTCTAATTTAAATTTACTATTTCTGTATGACCTATAGACCAATTATAATTTATGAACACTGCTGCAGTTTTAATTAATTACAGTTCCAGTAGCTCTACCAGTCATTGACAGCTAAGTTTACTTTATTTAACTGATGATTTCTTAGACATGAATTTGCTTCCTTAAATATGTCTGACCATCTATTTTTTTCCTTAGAGTGACTTAAATTGAAATTGTAATAATTGTTTCTAATAACAAAAAGCTTAAATAGGTAAAATAAAAATGATCAAGGCTAATGAACAGAAAGAGCATACATTTTCATAGGAAAGTAATTCAAAGCAAACAATTACATTGATCTAACATTTTTTTGGTCTGATTAGTTTTATAAACATTTTGGTCAATTTGGACATTAGGCATTCTTTTTTAAACTTTTTTAATAGGAGGCTCTTATGCAACATTTAACTACTTAAAAAAAAAAACAGCATGTGGGTATCCAACCCTTCCTTCATTATTTTAGGGCTCTTTTTAATGCATTCAATGCAAAATAGTTGGGCACCTAAGGCTGATTTTTGTTTAAATTATTAATTATCTTCTAAAAAAAAATTTTAGCTACAGTGGTAAGGGAGAGCTATCTACTGACACCATCTGCTACGAACATTAACTAACTGGACGACAAAAAAAAAGACAGAAGAAAAATGAGGGGTGTTAACAGTTGCTCGAGGAACAGCTGGCTTATTTCAAACATGGTTGTGAGAAACTACCAGCATATAGATTAAAGTAATGAAGGAAAAGATTTTTTTTATGATTAGAGGTGGGGGACAATTTATATAATTAACTACACCTATCCACATAGAAGTAGCTAACTAACATGAAAGAAAGTTTATTTTAGTTTACAGTAGATAATGTGATGTAATACATAAACATAAACATGTACAACAAGAGAACGGCTTTTTTTTTTTCATGCTTTAGCACCCTTAGTATGCTAGGGTCCAAACTCTTTTGTGGACCAGGTGCTCAGCAAACTTAGATCAAGTCGGGTCTCTATCTCCAGCTCCCTTGATAGGCAGCCAAGCATTATTCAAATGATTTAAAAGAATCTATTTCAGAAATGATAGAGCAAGCATGTTATAATCAGATGTGCTAAATCAATAAGCCAAGAGTAAGAAACTGTCACCACCTAGTTAACCAATAATTAATAAAACACTTTATGTGCTCTCTGAGCATAGAACGGCTAGATAAATTAGCCAGAAAAACAATGGCTTGATAAGGGTTGTCAGTAATTTATAAGATTATAAAAAGATTTCTAAAAAAGAAGGAAAAGGTGAAATTTTAGGTACAAAGGGAGTCTGGGCTCAACATAATCACTAACTACATTGACTAGCCACCTATTAAAATTTTAGAACTGCATAGGTAGGAATAGGTTTCACCTAGCGATTTTCAGTCAACTTATTATTTCATTTGCTTGAAAGAGGAAAAAAAAAAAAGAACTATGCATATCAAAAAAAAAAAAAAGTGTTAAAAAAAAAATGTGATGAAAATGAGGTACCAGCCCCATAAAACCTTGGGACCCTAAGTAAACAAAGCCATTTACACACTTCACCTTTACAGCACTGTGTCAGCTATTTTAAGCCCTTTTATCTTTATCTATAGCAGTAATGTTAACAGCCTCTTAACATGTTCTATATTTGGATTGGGTAGATAAAAAAAGAGTGTCTGACGTCAATCTACACCATACAAACATAGCTATTAGAAGTTATGTTAAAAACAATTAAACATTAATTTATTCTTTTTTAATGTCTTGTGATTAAAACTGAAATACTTGTGAGATTCTAAAGATGACTAAAAACATTTTGACAAAAGGATGATGACAAAAAAATATTACAATGAATCAAGAAAACTACAGAGAAGAAAAGGGAGGGGGGGGGGATCAAGTGGTTAAGTGCTTGGCCTCTGAACAAAACACTCTTACAGTGAAGACTAGGATTTTGAGCTTCACGATTTTTAAGAAGCCCCTGAGTCCACCCAAAAAAAATGAGTACACCTGATTTACGCTGGGGAAGCAAAGATGGTTGGCCATTGTGCTGGTCACATGACACCATTGCTAACCATTGGCTATAGAAATAGAAAATCTTTTCCCATAGTTTGCAGGTCTGAAAGGGGTACCCTTTTTTTTTTAACAACAAAAGTTAAACGTCCATGTTATTTTTAAGTGCCACTCAAGAATGAAGTGGATTTTTTAAAAACTATTCACAAAGTGTTGAATCATTTTTTTGTCAACAAAATTGAGATATCATCCAGCCTACCGAAACAAGAACACAACTATTGATGACCTTTTAATTTATACGATACTGAATTATCATTTTGTTGATACTTTTTCTAATGACATACAATTATGAGCAATTAGGTCCACAAACAGGAGTTTTAAAAGTCTCTTCATCTAAAATCCTTAAAAAGATTGTCACATGTAAGTAAGTAAAAAAAAAAAAGTAAAATTCCCCTTTCAGACCTTGTGGTCTATAGAGCAGATGATGTAAAGGGGATGACTGACTTTGTGGCCTACGGTTAACGAGGGTGTCGTGTGGCCAGCACAACGACCAACCGCCTTTACTTTTCCCCAACTAATGTCAGGTACCCATTAGGGCTGGGTGGACTCAGAGGCGCCCAAGGATACCGAATTAAAAATCCCAGTCTTCACCAGGATTTGAACCCGGGACCCCCCGGTTCAGAAGCCAAGCGCTTTACCGCTCAGCCACCACAATTCCTGTCACATGTAAGTGACAGTTTGCAAAGTTGTTTTTTTTTAAAGTGTTATTCAGATACCACATTTTTCGCACATTTAAAACATTTAATCTTCAAAGTGAATGTAAAAATCTTCCATGTCTTATATTATAAAGCAAATGCCATCATGAACATGGTATGAGACTCTGGTGCAAAATTCTCAACAGAATGAACTTCTTTTATGGCACAGAGATGTTATGTGACCTAAAGATTCACATTCTAATGTTGCCTAATAAAAAAATGCAGTGTGAATAATATGAAAGATTAATGGCTTGATTGGTATGTGGAAACATGTATTTTGAAAGCAAAACATTTTTTTTTTGTAAGTAAATAATGAGCCTGAGGAAAAATGAATTTTTGTCATTTGTCAAGGGAACCTTGTACAACCAGTTTTGTGCACTGGACCACAGTGTAGGATTTAAGAATCTTGTGTATGTGCCTCAAATGTATTACCTATCAGCATGCCCAGGATCTCTACTAAAGGGATATAATTTTGGATCTAACATTGGGGATATTCAGGACATTTTTAAAAGGAGAGCTTCTGCATAAATATCAGCAGTTTACAAACTTTTTCCCTTCTGGGACCCCAATAAAGCAGGATTTGTCTGCCCAAATTTTAATAGTATAGCCACAGGCACAGGCATTAAGTTTTTAAAATCTTCTTTATCTGAAGTCAACTTTATAAAATAAATCATTGTTTGTAATCATATAATAGCATATTAACTGCTGACAGCATATAATAGGAAGTTACTAATCAGGGAACTTCTCTATTCTGATAATGCAGCTATTGTTGCTGACACTGCTACTCAGCATCAGACCCTGGTTGACTAACTATCTACTGCTTGCCATAAGTTTGGCTTAAATATTAGTCAAAGCAAGACTAAAATACTAGCTCAGAACACAACCATTCCATCATATCCAACGATGTTCTACAGGATAGCCTGGCGATGTCATCAATATGGGGATTCCATAAATAAAGAGTTTTTCATTTATTATAACACCTAGGTATTTTGCATTTTTAGTCTGTGTTACTGGTTTACCATGAATAAGATAATAAGTGTAATTTATTTGTTTGAATTTTTTTTGTAACACATAATAGATGACATTTTCTGGGTGGAAAGACATGTTCCAATTTGATTCCCATTACTGTAATTCATCTAATTCTCTTTGAAAATGAGTATATCTTGTGTTTTTTTTTAACTACAGTGGGAAAACTACAATATGGGGATTCCATAAATAAAGAGTTTTTCCTTTATTATAACACCTAGAGGTATTTTGAATTTTTAGTCTGTGTTACTGGTTTACCATGAATAAGATAAAAAGTGTAATTTATTTGTTTGAATTTTTTTGTTACACTTAATGACATTTTTCTGGGTGGAAAGACATTTTCCAATTTGATTCCCATTACTGTAATTCATCTAATTCTCTTTGAAAATGTGTGTATCTTGTGTTTTTTTTTAACTACAGTGGGTAGCATGTACCTTGAACTTGGCTACCTTGAGCAGAGTTGTGTTTACTGAGCACCAAAAGGCAGTAGTGAAAACCTTCTCCCAGATATACCCCCCACTGGTCCAACAAATGAGTTTGTTTAATTATTGATCTATCATCCATACTCATACATTTGATACATGTGAATCTGAATGATCATATTATAATTATAATAATTTATATAATATACTATTAATGATCTTTAATTTAATATAATAATGTAATAAATCATAATAATGTGTTAAAAAAAATTAAAATTAAAATAACAACAAATCTTACCATACTGTCCTGATACAGCATTAGAAATTGATGCCAAAGTGAAAGCCAGTAAAATACACGATAATGATCCCATTTCTTAGTCAACTATAATAACTATTCAACTTCCAACTAAGTGTAACTTGAGTATGTAACTGTGCTACTCAGCTCAGGTACAATGACTTGAATGACCGTGTTGCCACTGCTGTGTTGTGCTTGATACTTGTCTTGTGTAGTGTAGTCAGTGTGTTAGAAACTCAGAAACCTGTAACCTGTTAAACTTGAAATTATTCTGATTTCCTTACACTAGCCTAGGTGACTAGCAAAACTAAAACTCCGTTCGCAACCGAGAATAAGCTTCACTAGGTCTAAGCACATTTAGATTTATAGATCTACTAGTCGAACTAACAACCTAGATCTAGCTATAAATTAGATGAGTCTTGCTCAATCCCCCACTCAATGCTTATTCTATGGAAATAAAAGAGCAAAACACTATCGTCACTTCCTAAATCAGTAAATGTGTACATGCGCGTGCCAGATTTTAGGTTAATTAATTATTCGACTTTTCCTTTTCTTTGAAAAAAAAAAAATCTAACAATGTTGTTAATTTTTTTTTAAATATCTCTAGATCTGGATTAAATGTGTAAACTAGTGTATTTTTAAAATGTAATTGAAGACTTTTTTTTGGTTGAAGTATTTTTCTCCTTTCATTTCCCACCGTCATTGTTGTTGGGTATCGACGCGGTGAGAAGAAAACTACGCAAGCGCGGCGTTTTTCAATCATGGGCGTAGCCCGGGGTGGGGTGGGGGATTTGTAAGTTTCTTTTTTTTAATGTGAGATTTTAAAGTTAATTAAACTATCACTTGCCACAGCGCTGCCGGGGTGGGGGTGAGTTAAAAATCCTCATACAGGGGGTTTTAAGGTTACCCTCCTTTTTTTTCAATTAAAAAAAAATAAAGCAAACGACAGTCACAAAATTCCATTAGCGTAGCTAAAGGGGGGGGGGGGTGAGTTTATTTTAACCTCCCCCCTTCTAAAGTTTTTGACGTTAAAATAACCCCCTTCGATATAAAACTAAAGCAAACGACAGTCACCGAATTCTATAACCGTGGCCAAGAGGGGTTTTGAGCTTATAATACCCGTTTTTACGTACACGCAGGCCCTTAGATACACACACACATACAAAAATTACCCCCCCCCCCGGAAAACAATCCTGGCTACGCCTTTGGCCTGTTCTAACACTTGTTTATTATCAAACAAGAGAACGTTTGTTCACCGAGGTATGTGAAACCAAATAATGTAAAAAAAAAAAATTAATTAGGATTACTTTGTTTGTAAAGATTTAGCCTAATATGCACTTGCATCACATGTGATAAGAACCGATTGCAATAATATGTCGCTATCATACATGAACAACTCTTCACTCATTCAACTCTTCATTAGAAATATCAATAACAAAGTCACAGTCAATGTCCTTCAAGGAGCATAATTTCTTCATTGAGGTCCTATATTCTTCTCAACATCTCGCCCATGCTAAGCCAGATGATCGATAGGGCCAACTACTCTGCAGTGCCGAAACATCGGAATATGTTTTGTTTCCGAAACTGCCCGTGGTTATAATTAGACCGCTAGCCCTATACTGATAAGGTTAATCAGAAGATTTGGTCCACAATATGTTTGCTATTCCATACAGCTTTGCGCAAACTTTCCTGTGTATAGTTTATGGTTGGGATATTGTTCTTTAATTTTTATTCACAAAATCTATGTTTTATTTTTCAAACACAAGCATCATCAGTTGTTCAAAGCCAACCCAACACTTTGGACACAGCTCTTCATAGCATTGAATAAATAGTGGCCTGAGTTATAGCGTCTTTGACTGAATAATTGAAAATATTGCCAATTAGAATAATCTTCGTTTACTTTAAACTTTTTAGAATGACATGTGTATAAGTATATATATATATATATATATATATATATATATATACAATGTTTCTTTAGCCACTACATCACAATAATCAGAAGTTTCAATTATTGAAACAGACAGATATTTTATTTTTATTAAATATGCATTATATATATATATAGATATATACTTTGTGAGCACACATAATATTTGTGGGTGTCCGCGGGCCTAATAAAACTCTCTGGCGGGCCGCATATGTGGCCCGCGTGTATTCCTACTTTGCCCACCCTTGCTTTAATGCTTATTTATTTTTTTTAGGAAATAGGAATTTTTATTATCTTATGTTATAAATACAGAAGTTACTTTTAAAAAGAAGATGATTACGTCCTACGCGTGATGCATTTAATCATGCATTTTAACCAATGACTTAAATTAAGCCAAGTCATTGGCTTTCCTGGCTGACTCAGGCAACACATTCCATGCTCTAATAGCACTATAGGGCAGAAGGAGCATTTTTTTACAAATTTGTCCTAGCACATGGAACGAGGAGTGGCCTTTAATTATCTTTGTGTCTTTCAAAATATTACTTGGCCCCTCATTTAATAAACAACCATTGAACAATAATTAATAGACTACTACGGCGGTAGTCATTGAGCCCGTAAATGTATCCCAGTAAATCTTGCCAAAGCTTTACAAAATTTTCACGAAAAAAAAAAAGTATTTTATGCAACTTTGCTATGCATCATAGGTACGATGATTATGTTGAATTCTTTGGATGTATTGATGAAGTAAATTATTATTTGTAGCCTATATTTTTTGTTTGTCTGTGGAGCCCGCCCCCCCCCCTTTTTTTTTATCCCCCACTTTTGAGGATTCTGATTTAGGCCTACTGAATGGGGCAGCCCACCGTCTGTTCGGCAGTAAATCTGGCCCTGCCCACAAGGGGCACACGTATTTCAGATGAAGAAAAGCTGATGATGCTAATAATCCACTATAGGCCTACATTACATCATTTACCAGACGACATGACACATTACGTACATTATTTGTCACACGACCCTGTGAGAAAGACCATAAATAACCTATATATAAATAGCTCGAAAGACAAAGCTCTAGGGCAGGTACCAGATGGGTTGTCTAAAAAAAGATTTAATCTAGGTCAATTTTATGACAAGAGCAGTGGCGTAGCCAATAACATGGAGCCAGGGCCGGCCTAACTATAGGTATATAGTCAAACTAGGTAGTCGAATATAAGGGCCCCCAATGTGTGTGTGGCTCGCCACTTTCAGCAGAATTAAATTTGGATAGATTGAAGAAGATATACACAACCTTTTTCACAGTAGTCAGATGACTTTAGAAGTTGTCAACGAATTGGCAGGGGTAAGTCATGGGCAATGTGACGGCAGACGCGGGCTAGGCTTCAGATTGACAAAGACGGACGACAGACCATGAGTAATTTTATTTCTTGTGTTACTTTTACGTTTTAATTGGGGCCACCAAATTCGCCTCGCCTAGGGCCTCCAGTTACATATAAGGCCGGCTGAAACTGATAGAGCACATAAAGTTATGTGGCCCACGGTTAACAAGGGCGTCATGTGACCGACAAAACAACCAATCTTCTTTAGGCTACTTTTCCCCAACTATTGTCAGGTACGGTGACCCGACAAAAATGCACGGAAAAAATAGAGCGAAATTTCCCGACAAAATAGCGCGGACTTATATATTATGTGTACAAAAGTACTGGATTTTAGACAGTGAAGGTCCTGAACAGCATTTTTCGTTTAGGCCTCTATCTTCTTCAATATTCATAGATCCAAAGGTATTATTATGCCATATTTGAAGAGGAAAAGAGTACTTTAAAATTTTATCTCATTTTCCTTTTTCATCAATGTTTAAATTGCATAACAATTATTTTGAAACGTAGTGACCCCGTTCAATGTTGAAGTAAATGATTATGTGTGTGTTACACGTGTGTGGTGCTATAGTATAATCAGAAATCTTGATTATCTGCGGCATCTCTCTTTGATCAAACCAGGCCGCATCTCTTGCCGCAACATTGGCAAACTTAGATGTGTCAGGATTAGTTAAGCTGTAATGGCGATCTCTTTTCTATCTATAAATACTGCCTTCGAAGAACTCAATGATGCTCTGACAGATGTTGTAGGGAATTAGTATGACAGGAGAACCACTATATTGGTCGCCAGAGACAAAACCACGGAGTGACTCCAAGATTTCCGATAGCATAATGGAATGTTAGAGAACGAGTACAGAACAAACTACCAAGAACAAGCAATTCAGTGAAGGTCTGTCTATTGACGATCATCAGCCCAATATCTATAATCTCTCACTTCCTCAGAGAACAAGATTCTGAGGTAGGCCTACAATGAATGCTGGAGTACGAAGTAAAGATGCAAACAAGACAAAGTACCTCCAACTTAACAGCTAGATGTCTTCAATTGCAGCTAAACATTGCCAAAGTACCTCCAACTTAACAGCTAGATGTCTTCAATTGCAGCTAAACATTGCCAAAGTACCTCCAACTTAACAGCTAGATGTCTTCAATTGCAGCTAAATTGCCAATGTATGGTAACAAGCCACTGATGGAGTTTCTATGTGACATTGCATACAATTTAACTGTGAAAGCATCCACGTGTATGTGTTTGTAAATCTGACAAGTATGGAATAAGTATATTAGAGTGTTTTTAAGGTGCATTTTCGGAATATAAATAAATGATATATTTAGAAATTATTCATTTTAGCTTATTATAATTCTTGCATAATGTAGCATATTTATATATTAAGATTTCTTAAGTGTTTCCAACAAATTTACTGATAAAATAATGATTAAAATTAAAAAAAAAAGACTTAATTATTAATATTTTACGATCTCTAAAGTAGTTTTTGCAAATGAATGAAAAAATATTTTTCAGCGCTATTTTGTCGGGGAACCGTCAGGTACACATTAAAGCTGGGTGGACTCAGAGGCACCCTAAAGATACAGAAATAAAAATACCAGTCTTCACCAGGAATCGAAACTGGGACCCTTCAGTTCGGAAGCCAGGCACTTTACCACTCAGCACCCCTCCTCCACATAAGGACACTACAATTATTTATAAAATGTGACAGATAAGCACTTGAATAACTTTTTGTAAATTCTTTACCGAACTCCTCCCCCTCCCCCCCCCCCTTTTTTTTTTTTTGGTCATCTACATTGTACCAAAACTTAGAATTCATTAAGTGCTTACCCTTTTTTTTTTTGAGCTATTTATCAATGATATATGTATCAAGAGTTATTAAAAAAAAACAAGTATTTCCAAATGTAGTTAAAACATAAACAGCAAACACAAGAATGTAATATATATATCCAAATGACATCTCTTTTTTATTATTTTAAAATTATCTTCAACAAATATCCAGCACAGGTTATATCACATTTATCTGAGTTTTCTTGTTTCTCCCCAAGCATTATCTTATAGATACATTACACACATTTAAAATTATGTCTACCCAGTAATAAAATTGAAACAAAATGTATGTTTCCTTATACTTAAATTAAACCAAACAAAAAAATACACATCACTTTTGTGAATTGTGAACAATATCTTTATATCATATGCAAACAAATAAAAAAAAAAAAATAAAATAAAAAAAAAGAACCAAGGGTAATAAGTTGCCTCTAAAACATGTCTAGAAAGTAAATCCAATGCAATATTATGTTATTTTTTTTGTTGGTCTATAGTAAACGTATGCCAAATGCAGCTTGTTTGGTGAGCCAAATGGTGGTTGACGTATCAGAGGTACCCCAAGGAAACGCTTCAAAGACCAGCTTAGGTGCCAGCTTGCCTTAGCTGACATAGAAGAGAACACCTGGTTGTATGCGGCTTTAGAACGAGACAGCTGGAAGTCACTCACAAAGGCTGCGGGATAACATATGAGACCAAAATAAAATCCGCTGCCGAAGACAGACGCAGACGGTGAAAAGAAAATCTTAACCGACCACCGGCGGACAATAGTTTTATGCTTGCCCTGGATGTGGCAAAATAGGTAGGTCATAGCTGGGGCTGCGTAGCCATGGGAAATACTGCATTCCTCATTATCTCCGGACTCGAAGACAAGCCTAATTATTATAGTAAACAGAGAAAAAAAAATAAGTCTACAAAAAGTGTTTGTAGAGATACAAGGGATGCAGAATTGAAAACATTCACAACAATATGAAAACTGTTAGCTACCACATTTAGGGTTAGGGACAAGGTTTCACTGATGATACGAGATCAATGTCATAAAACACTGGACGTAGTCGGTATCTGCTTATGAGATAAGATCAGAGTTCACTGGTTTGATGCCTGACATGTGGTGTTTTACTAGTTTACAATCATGCATGCAGCCAATGTTAAGTGCTTCTATCTTTAAGTTTATAATAGAACAGGCGTTAAGAGAATGGCTCATTACTTAACTGGCATTAAGAGGGGGAAGGTTTTGACTCACTTCTTTTGCAAAATTTTGAACAAAGTTCAAAGACAAAATTCAGTCTTTTTCTTTTTTTTTTTGAATTTTCACAGCAAGAAATATTAATCCGGCTAATAATATTTTTCAAAAAGACTTTAATTTATCATAGTAAATTATATTCATTCATTCATTGTGAAATATGACATAAGAACTAATTTTTAGTACTTTTGGCATACAATACAAATTTATGTTTAAATTCATTAGCCAAAAATATTTTATATTATTTCTAAACTATGAAATAACAAAAGAAATCATATATTAAAGATATAAAATGTTATAGCAACATATATTTTGTGGCAGGTTGTAGTGCATTTGCCAACTTTCACACTTAAAAATGGAACTTTCTTCATGCACACATAGCAAAATTCGTTGCAAAATGAAAAGGGAGGGGGGAGTTTCTGTGGTTTGCATTGAAAAATCCAACAAACAGCAGTCATCATAACCTATAAAGTCGTATATTACGAAAACATGAGAGCAACAAAGACAAACAGTATGAGAATGTTACTATGGGCATAAAGTTTCAACTCTAATAAAAAAAAAACTATAATAAGACACAAAAAGAACAGACTCCAAACAGAATAAGGAATGTAATAATGAAATATCTTTTTTAAGATCATTGCTTAGAGAAGTTATGTTAATAAGTTAAAATATTATGGCTAAAATGATTAATAACAGTGATTAGCTAAGAAGATAAAACAATTCTTTATGAATTTATGTCACTTTTCACGATTTCAGAAAAAGGTCATTGACTTGACTGTAACTATTTTCTTATCACAACATTCCCTTAGGGGCTTCTGTGCTTCTTAGCAGGTCAAGTTTACTTTTTCCTGTTTCAGCAAAAAACAAAAACAAAAAAGATTTTTAATTTAAGTTCACAACACATTCAAATATGCAACATTGTATTCATTTAGTGACAATGACAAATAAAACAACAAAAAAGCACAAGATCCAAGACACAGTGTACAGGGGTCGTGCCCTTTAGATCCTAGAATTATAAAAATATTAGTGAATTGCATGTTTGAAACACTATAATCCCCATTATCAACCGACTTTCTTGTATATTTTGTTATGATGGCATAGTGGTAGACTCCCCTGCTAAATTTTGTATATTTAACAACAAATATGATGATAATAAATGTATTATATAATAAAAAATTATCTCACTTAACAATTAAGTGGTATACAGTAAATAGAAAGTGTTAATAAGCTATGTATTTTAAAAGTTATAAGATAATTATTGAGCACTTGTGCAAAACCTCTGCACATTGGTGTGATTAAATTCTCTGACTAGCTTCTAATCAGGATTGGGTATGCTATTCTGCCTCAACGTGGCACTTGGGTGGAAACGATCATTCGAGGAAGTAATTAGGCTAAATAAATAGCAAAACAAAACTTCTGTGGGAGTGTCTAAGGGAATATGAGTGCTTTCCCATTGCACAGTGCCGAGTTGAAAGAGAGCTTCCATGTCCCTGTCGATAATCCATGTGCCGTTCCTCAAGGGATTGTTACACTAATAGCCAGTCCTGCACGGTTAGCTTGGTACAATATAGGAAAATGGCAGGGGTTCCTGGAGTGCTCGGCCTTCGGCAATGTATGCGCCCGTAGTGCCAGTTACATCGGAAATAGCAATGTTTTATAATTGTCTTGGACCTGTTCCAGACAGAACTGTTAGTTCAAGCAGGCTTACACGCCTAGAGTTCGAAGAGCCTTCGGCTCTTTTGACAATCACACAGATTGGACATCAGATAATGCTAAAAGTTGAGAAAAAGTAATAGAGAGATATATACATAGAGAGAGTGAAAATGTAGAATAGAAAGAATACTGCAGGTCTAAGATCAATTAAGTAGACAAGAAACAAGATTGTAGTATTTTTGCAGATTTTCATCTGCTTGTATGGAGAGACAGTTATCCATGACAGATCTGATGTATCAGTATATAACTGTCTTAAGGTTTTCTTTTCAGCTCCCCAGAATGTTCCTGCTAGGTGTTTTATTAGGTTTAATATTTAATATATAATATAATATATATTTTAATATATTTATATATTTTAAATCTGCCATTCAGTGTTTAAGAGACAGTCTTTGGTCTAATTTTACACCAAGATATGTTGGATTTTCTTCTTTATTTATTGGATGTGAGTCTATTTTTAGGATCTAGTTTCTTTTCGCTATTTTGTTGCTGTGGCTAAAGATTGAATAAACTGACTTTTCTTTGTTTATTTCCATTTTCTATAATTTTGAAAACGTGGAGATAGTTGTGAGGGCTCTGTTTAATTTGGATCTAGTCAGCACTGGGTATTTCTCTGTAGTCCAAATTAAGAAGTCATCTGCATAAAGTGCCTTATTGACCGAAATGAGGTCTGGGAGGTCATTCATGAAGATTAGAAAGAGTGTGCAGCTAAGGGCTGAACCTAGTGGTAGGCCTTCTTCCAAACTTTTTTAGTAGAGATGGCACCTTCGAATCGGGTTTGGATGGTTCTGTTTTTTTAGAAAAGCCCTGATCCAGCTATACATTCTTCCATGGATGCCCATTTTTTTCATCTTCAAAAATAGACCTTACTCCACACTCTATCATAGGCTTGTTGCAAATCTATAAAAACTGCTGTAGTGTGTTTGTTTTCGTGAAACCCTTCTACTGTGTCCTGGATAAAACGAAAGAGATGGTCTTCTGTTCTACTTGCTTTCCTGAAGCCAGCTTGTGCATTTTGGAGTGAGCATCTGCTTTCTAGCCACCAATAAAGTCGGTTATTGATCATTTTTTCTGCCACTTTTTGATGCTAGAGATATTGGTCTATAACATTTATGGTCTCCTGGTGGTTTATTTTTCTTTCAAATGGGTATTATGTTTGCAGTTCTCCATTCCTGTGGTATGTCTCCAGTTCTCCATGTATGGTAAGTAAATTTATTTATACAACTTTGGGCCTGTGATCCTAGTCCCAGGATCATTTCATTTGTTATTTTATTGGGTCCAGGAGATTTTCTTAAGTTTTTTTTTTGGGCAGTATTGAGCTCGTATTGAGTGAAGGGAGAGTCAAAGATCTGAAAGTTGACAGTTGGAGCTTTTTCTTCTCTCTTTAGGATATTACTAAAGGCCTGGTCCAGTTGTTTTCTTGGATGTGACTTATTGATGCTAGCAAAGTACTTATTAAAGGTTTCGGCCTTTTTAAGGTTGGGGGTTTGTTATTTGTTTCTTTCCTGCTAGCCGATGTAGGAGGGTCCATGCCATTCGACCATCCTTGTTTAGGTCCAGTTGTTCCCATGTTGTGGTCCACTTTTTCTTTTTTTCTGTTTTAATTTTGTATCTAATAAGCCCTGATACTTTCAAAAAGAAGATGATTACGTCCTTTTGTATTTAGTAGGCAACAGGTGTTATTCAATGTAGCTTATTATTTATTTATAGCCAAATCTTTCACAATCTTCTTACTTGATAGCCTTCCCCCCTCCATTTCTCCAGATATGATTCTTTAATTTCTATGTATTATTGCTTAAATAATGTAATCCAGATCTTAGAAAATGAAAACTACACAAAGAGGAGATTACTGCAGTTAAAATTCCAATTAGTAAGGAAAATTAAGAGATATTATGATATGAATTCTAAAGTAATAAACCAAGTAAAGACAAAACAAAACAATATTTCCAGCTTAAACAGTTCAACCTACACAGCGTCAGTCATGAAATATAAGGAGTTTCCAACCAACTTCTGCACACTTACTTTGGTGTGATTTCTTCCAGGCGACGTCTCTCTTTCCTAGCGCAAATGATCACAATGATACCAACAACAACTACCTCAATGATAAGTCCTACCAGTGGATACAACCATTCAAAAGGATCTGTAACAAAACATGTAAGCAGAGCATGTAGTAAGCAGAGTTTGAATCTCATGGCACAGAACAGTTGGTACAAAAATATTTTTTTTTGTCTTCAAGTTTTCTTGGATTCAGGGATCCAGAATCAAGAATGCATAAAAAAATTGGCATTATAGTTTTATGTCCTTTTAAAATGTCTTCATAAAAAAAAAAAATAAGTGTAACTCTTTTGTTTAATTCTGTACTATCTCAAAAATGTAGGAATTCTGTAATACAACACATAGATTTATGATCTTGCACATAATAATTGGCACTTCTCTGGACCAAGACATACACTCTTTAGATTCTGACTTGTTTAACTCATTCAATTGGCACTTCTCTGGACAAAGACATACACTCTTTAGATTCTGACTTGTTTAACTCATTCAATTGGCACTTCTCTGGACAAAGACATACACTCTTTAGATTCTGACTTGTTTAACTCATTCAATTGGCACTTCTCTGGACAAAGACATACACTCTTTAGATTCTGACTTGTTTAACTCATCCAATTCTTTTAATATTCTTTCAGTTATTTGTGTACATTTTTTTTATTGTTTATACAGTCTTATGTAAATAATCTTTACATTAAGAACTAATACAACCCTTTAAGAAAATTATGTAAATTACAAACAGTAGTGGGTCTTTCTAGAACCTCTGGCATTACAGATATTAGTACAAATTAAAAAATATTTATAACACCACTGAGTTAGTCAACCAGAAATGCCACAGCTATATACGAAATGGAGATGCGGTGGCTGAGCGGTAAAGTGCTTGGCTTTAGAACCAGGGTCCTGGGATCAAATCGGGTGAAGACTGGGATTTTTTATTTCAGGATCTTTGGCGCCTCTGAGTCCACCCAGCTTTAATGGGTACCTGACATTAGTTGGGCGGTTGGTTGTTGACACCCCCGTTGACCATTATTATTATTATTATTATAGCTTTTATATAGCGCTACTTTCATGCTTATAGCATGCTCAGAGCGCTTTTGGTCCAATCTCATTTGTGGACCAGTGGGGGGGAGGGGGTATCTAGGAGTTGGTTTTCCGTGCTGCCTTTAGGCGCTCAGTAAACACAACTCTGCCCGAGTCGGGTGTCGAACCTCGAGCCCCCTTCTAGGTAGAAAAGCCAAGCCAAGTTCAAGCGCACTTGGCCTCTCGACCACGCTTCACGTGTCACAGAAACAGATGACCTTTACATCATCTACTCTATAGATCGCAAGGTCTGAAAGGGGGAACAATATAATAAATGGCTTCTTTGTTTTTCTCTAAATTTGTAACTTTTTTTTGTACATCTCACTTATGTTTAAATAATTGCATGTAATTTTAATGAGTGAAAACTTGTATCTTCAGATTCTGGGTAAAAAAGCATCAACATGTGTCTAGTCTGAATGGCTGCTTTGTTGTTTGGTAAGCGCTTTGGACTTTCATTTGATGGTCTTAGGTTCGAACTCTGCCTGCCGCACTGTAGGAAGTTTGGGCTAGGAGGTATTTATCTAAGTTTAAAGGAACATGCCAAATGTATAAAACAAAAAGAAACATAAACATTACCTCTAACTCGAAGCAGGATAACCTTGGAAGAAGTGAAGCCAATTCCATTCGAAGCTGTACAGTTGTAGGTACCTCTATCTATAAGAAATTCACACAATTCATTTAAATAATGGGAATTTTTTTTTTAAATCATCAGTTTTTTTTACACCTGAACTTTTAATGTAATCTCAGTTGCCACAAGAAAGATTTTACTTTCCCAGGTATAAAATTAGCAGCTGGTAAATTTGAGGACTTAAGTTTTGAGAATGAAGAAGACTTTTGATGATAAGGTAAAGTCTTTTAATATTTTTATATGTAAGAAAAGCTCTTTAAGTCTTTGTCAAAAGGACAACATAAAATTGGTAAATCTATTTCTGTGAAAACCAGATGTGTATTGGGCTTTTTTAACATTGTCAACCTCAGGGAACATTTGAACATGTAAGGAATTTGTTACTCTTTGTTGCAAGGGAAAGATGGAAGTGTGAAGATTTCTAACATAACAAAAAAAATAATGAAAGAAAATAACAGGTACAGTGGCCCCTTAACTTCCGTAGGTCAGACTTTTGCGGAGGTGCTAAAGCACGGGGTTTCAATAAAAAAATATTAACGGAAAAAAATAATCTGCATTTATTTTTTAACATCATGAGTTTCCTGTGGCCACTCAATGTATGTGTACAGTATTTAGAAAAAAAAAATGACTACATCAATTTTACAGATGCCTTGATGAAAATTGTAATACTGGAAAATGATAATTAATAAATATGTCTTTTCAAATTGAATTTATTAAGATTTGTTTTCACTAGGGGGAGGGGCATGTTAATAAAAGATCTTTGGCATTATATAATATCTAAATGTTCCCTTATAGCTCCTATTTCAGTAGGATGTATTAAGGTATACTTTTAATGTATTAGGATGCTGTTAGCATTTTTTTAGAAACTGCTCATCATGTCTCATTTAAATAGAGAAAAGAAGCATGGTAACACTTCTTTTAAAAGTAAAAACCAGATGTGTATAACCTTTAATTTTTTTTTTCCAGAAAATTTTTTAAACAAAAGTGCTGATAACACAGGGTATAGTTACCCAGGAAATTGAGTATTATTATTAAAAGAAAGAATATATCTTTTAAGACTAGACACATTTTTCTATTTTATAAAAGTTATTTTTTATTTTTTTGTAGCGTTTGTTCTAAATTTGTACAATTTATCAATTTGTAAATTTTTTTGTTGAAATTTTTTTTTTTTAAGAATTTTAAACAATTTAGAGTTACCTCTCTTTGCTTTGGATATAGTTTAGTTTAGTTTTTTAACGAGGAACTTGGAGCTATTGGGTTCTGTAGAAAGTGCAGATATTGCAGTGTTTAAACCCATTAACTGATTCGGTCATAAGGTATTAAAAGTGTATATGTAAAAGTTACCGGTATAACAAACTTAGGTGTACGTTGAAAAAGCCTAAATTCCACTTGGGAATAGTAAGTTTTAAAAAAGTTTGATAACCATAGTATATAAATTCATATGACACAAAGAAGCAAATCTCTGACCTGAATATTTCACTTTCAGAATAGTAAGTCTGTTATTCTTGTTCCCACCAATGTCAGACAGGAGATAGCGATTAGACAGTTGCAGCTCTCTATCCTCAAAAGTCCAAGTCACTGTTGACATTGGATAACCCAACACCATGCAGGTTATATTTGCATCGTTGTCCATAAAGTAGCTGATAGATCGGGGTAAGTTAAGTACCAGCGGTGAGGCTGTAAGATAAAAAAATATTTTAAAAACTTTGAGACTTCTAAATACTATGGCCTAAGTGTTACAGAAAGAATCGTAGAATCGCGGAAACATCAAATGGGGCTCTATATTATGTGTGTCCCATAAAAAACAAATGCCTGTTAAAATGAAGTTTACCCCTTTCTATGGCCAACAAGAGTATTTAAAGGGCTACACTGTGACTAAGTCAGCTAAAACAGAAACAATTTTTGCTAAATTAAAAAAAAAAACAATTTACTGATGTGATTTATACAAAAATGATTGTTACCTCTAATTGCAATTGTCAGACTGACTCTGGATTTCCTTAAATTAAAATACAGTCATTTACAGTTCCTGATTCCTATCAGCATTTGAGAAACTTATCCAGTCTATCCAATGCATTTATATGATTGATTACAATTTAACAAAACATATACAATAATATATAGTGGCAGTGATATAATGAGTTGTCCTTCAGTTCCTTATTGAGTAAAATAACAAGAAAAAAAAAATTGCATTTCATAGCATCCTGAGCTCATGAATTGATTAGGCATAACATTCTCATTTACCAGGTGCTTTGCATTTTGCAGCAATAGCATTACTGATTATCTTCATTTTCATATAAGCCTTTTTTTTTGGGGTGGATGATAAAGAGATCAATTCTAGGTTGTCTGTTTGTAAGTATGTTTTTTTTTATTATTATGCACTGATTTCTCCAGCTATTACTTTGATGAAGAGGCCAGAAGTGGTTCAAGAATAATGTCAAGAGACAGAGGTGGACTGGCTATAAGGGTATTCATCAGGTAAATGCCTGGTGGGCCGGCACCCAATGTGTAGATGGAGACGCAAATTATGCACTTTGATGATGGACAGTATTAAAGGGGCCAACAAAGTATTGTAACTGGCACTCTTTTATACACTTTATAGCGTAATACAAGTTTAATACCACATTTTCTATAATAATGTTTGTAGTAAGCTAGCTCCCTTTACATATTTTTTTATACATTGAAATTTTAAATAGTCTACCAGCCTACCTACATGTAGAAATGCAATACTTTAAGGAACATAGTGCATAGTACTGCGAGATGCAGAGCCTAGTATTTTAAATAATACTGCAATCGTACAATTAAATATATCTGGCAAAAACTATGTGTTTATGCCATTTTATGAACATATTAGGATGACAGTTACAAATACATCACAAGGCTAGCCATTAGTGGGCCAGGTTGTATTGTAATAAAAGGGTTGTTTTGATATCCAATTCCATAAACGATGTAAATTCCTGTTGTAGTTAAAAAAACAACAACTTCCAGACCTTGCTACCAGGCAGATGATTTAAAGATCATGTTTCTATAGCTCAAGGTTAACAAGGGGCTGTCATGTGGCCAAAACAATGACCCAGCGCCTTTATTTTTCACAACTATTGTCAGGTACCATTAAGAGCTGGGCGGTCTCAGTGATGCCATAAAGTTAACAATCCCAGTCCTCACTGAGATTCAAACCGGAGATCCCTAGTTTAAGCACTTCCATTCAGCCACCATGTCCCCCTAGTTGTAAGTATCTAATAAAAAATGTGCTGTAGGATTGTCAAGAAAGGGACAACACTTTTCTTGACTAAGTCGGTACCTAGCTGTCCAACTCCTTCATCTAACACACCCAAGCTAAGGCTATGGATGTTAGAAAAAGTTGGAATATTGTGGTAAGAAGTCATAGCTTTTTTTGTTTATTGGTTCAAATAAACAGAAACGTTTGAACATAAGTGATTAATACTAAAAATTGGCAATAAAATCGATCGAATTTGGTTGGACAGATGTAAAAAAAAAAAATTAAAATGCATTAAAAAGACTTAAACCCCTCATTATAAACCTATACAGCTTCATAAAGTTAAAATAAGATATTAAGATCTTACCTTTAAGGGGGACTTGACAGTTGTAAACTATTTTGGTGTTTTCATTATTCAAATTAAATCTAGCTGAATAGATTCCTGAATCAATCCGCCCTGAGATTTCCATGTTAGAAAAAAACATACATAGGAAGCCTATTTTGTCAAATATATTATACACAAAAAAACAAAAACAAAACAATTTTAAAATGTTTTAAGATTATATATATATATATATAAATATATATAACTTTATTGTCATTTATTAAAGAGTAGAAAGCTCTATCAGTATTGAACAAGATAGAGATGTTTGTGTGTGTGTGTGTATGTGGCTATAATTCACCAATTTAACAGCTATACCAAGCTTGAGACAAACTTGCAGTCTCCACTACCCAATCTGATCCTACTGCGGTAGGCATATAACACTAATGCATCAGGATACTATCAGCAGTTTCTTAAACTTACCTATAGGATGAGCTCATGTCTCATTTAGAACAAGAGCGTTGTGACTTTTTTAAAGGAAAGTGCCCATACCCCCAGTGCTTGAGCCACACCCGGGATATTCTTAAGATATAAAAAGTATATATTTTTTCAAACTAGACATGTTGTTCTATATTTTTAAATTGTTATTTATAACTATTAGATCTTACTTTTTTTTTCTTAATATTTAAAAAAAAATATTTTTAATCTGGAAATGGGTTCAATTGGGTTAGATTTAACAAATGGGAAGAGGTTCATACAATGTATGAAGAATAATAATGCAATAAATAGAATTTATAACTGATTTGGGATTTAACTTATCTTCTTATGTTATAGATGAAAGCCGTTACTTTAAAAGGGAAGATGATTAAGTCCTAAGCATGTCATAAGTCAATCTAGTCATGCATGTTAATCAGAGACTTTAACTCTGACAATTCCTTTAGTTTTCATAGCTGATTCAGGCAAACCATTTCATGCTCTAGTGCACTAGGAAAGAAGGAGCACTTGTACAAATTTGTCCTACCATATGGAATAACAAATGTATCTGTATCTTTATGTCTGAGTATTTTATTAGTTGTTGTTTTTTTCTTTTTGTAAATTACGGTTGAGTGTTTTATATATTATTGATAATTTACTTTTTATTTTAATTTTTTTCTTCAGAATTGCTAGCAATAAAAAGTGTTAATATAGTTAAAAAGAAAAAAAAAATTTCTTTTTTTTTAAAATTAAAAATGAAATACTATTTATTTTTCTAAAAAAATATTTACAAAAAGTGCATGTTTCCAAACATAAAATGCTATGGGCAGACAAATACAATAAGAGCTCAACAAAATCTAGTTTACTTAATAAATAAACATTAAAAAATACCTTTTTAAAAAACAAAGCTTACAGTTTTAAGTATAATTGTATCAATTACTTTGGATCAGTCATGTAATTATACTTACAACCGACTTAGACATAATAAATCTGTGCAATTATAAATATTTTTACCAATTGCTTTTGTTTAGTTTTCTCAATGCGCTTTGATTCTATCACTTGTCTGGGCCAGTTGGGAAAATGGAAGAAGGTGAATGATTTTTTTTTAAATACATAAAAAAAAAGTGTTCAAGAGTTCTCAAAAAATTCTACTTATATCACCACATCTGTCAAGTACAATTTCTTTCCCTTGTTCAAGATACAAAATAATAAATCACCAATAGTTTATTAACTAATTGGTTATTTTTTTTAAATTGTGATTCTTATGTGCCAAGTAAAAGAAATAATTTTGTGAAATTTCAGCCTCATCTGAAATTGGGTGCGCATCAACTTTTAGCCACAGTGAGTTGATACGTTTTGTAAAAATACAATAAAAATTTTGCAAGCTGCACATTGTTAAAATAAGTACCTTACGATCTATAGGGTAGATCTATTTCTGTGGCCCACAGTTAATGAGGTGACACATGGCCAGCACAACGACCAACCATATTTACTTTTCCACAACTAATGTCAAGTATCCATTAAAATCCCGAAATATAAAAATCCAAATCTTTACTCAGATTCGAACTCCAAGACCCCTTGGTTAGGAAGCCAAGCACTTTACAACTCGGTCATTACACCCCCATAGCTGCAATTTAGGCCAGCAACTAATATAAATTTCATAAATATTTTTTTTTAGTCACAACCTTAAATAAAAAATTAGAGTGGATCCTAGACATTTAAATGAGAAAATGTTTCAAATGTAATGAATTATTTAAGTACTTCAATGATCCAAAATGAGAAGTTTATTGTCATATAAAAGGAAATGTTACTGATGAAAATGAAGTAGCCATTTAGATCTAGATATGAGTGTTATAGGTCAAGAACTTTGTCGTAAGTAGAGGACTAAAGATATACATACAAAAACACTAAGTCGTTAGACTAATAGAAAACAATCCATTCGGATTATATTGCAGATGGAGTTATTATATTACCTTTGGAGATTTTTTGTGTGTGAACCCATTTAAATTTCTTGCGGAGCTATTTCCCTTTGTTTGAGATTTGAGAAGTCTAAAAATTAAAGTGGCTCTGAATTGAAGAGGTTAAATTATTTTACTGAAAACCTGAACAATGCTTGCACAGGGAACTCTTTCTCTACAGACAGTTTTACATTCTTTTTGATTTCCATAACATCTTAATTTCATAGTAAGTAAGTTATACTTATGTCATATTGTCATGAGTTGTTTTATATATGTCTTTCTTTTTTTGTACTATAAATATTCAACTATTATCAAGTATTATTTAAGATAGATATGCGTCTGTTATGGTAGAGTTTCTTGATCATAAGTAGTATTGACATCATTCCGATCATAGCTTACACCCAGGCATTCATCTCATTGAAATGAGATGATCCATAGCCTTTCACAACTGAAGGAGGCCATTATAAGTAATATGTGCCAGTTTTGTCCATAGGTCTAACCAATCAGGCAGGAATCCCCTACAACAAATAATATACAATACTCGATCATCCTGACACAAACTAACTGTCTAAAAGAATATAGGGTTACATAAGCTATTTTTATTACTGACGTGTCTGTAAATTAGACAAGCTCTTTGTCTTAATGGGCCTAATTTCTCACCATTACTATATTCTGAAGGAACTATAAATCCTTGATACCAAGGTTTGTGAGTAAATAAAATTATAGATTTTTTAAAAATTAGAACAATCTTTTTGTAGGCAAAGATGGCTGGCTGGTTGTATGGTAAGGACTTCAGACTGTGGTCATGAAGGTATCCAATTCAAAGCCAGCCATGTACTTCCCTGCAGGTCTGGGCTAATCATCTTCATTTCTGAAGGAATATCCTAAACTTGTAATACAAAACATAATTTAAACAATAACTGCAACAACCATGTTACTGATGCAATGTAATATATGGCAATAAATGCAACATCCTAAAAGAACAATTTTAAGGACAGTTGCTAAAAAGAGTCAGACGAACTATTGAGTAGACCATAGAAATGACTTACTTGGGTCTTTGATGACTAGTTTCCCATTAGTAGTGATAAAATTGTCTCCACTCAGCATTATTTCTGTGGAGTTTTGATCATAATACCATCCCTCAAATGCTGATGTAATAATACTTTTGATAGGAGTTATTTTGCATTCAAGTGTGGCGCTTTCCATCTCGTATTCAAACACGCTGCTGGATTTATGTACTGCCAAAACGAGTATACTAGTAAGATGATTTTAATACAAAACAGGATCTTAGTTAAACAAGTTCTCACATTTTACGAAGCTGTTTACAATAGAAAAGTGGCCCAGTGCTAACTCTTAATATAGTTTTAAAATAATGTAATAATGTCTATGAATAAATTGAAAACTGAAGTGGTTTTCCAAACAAGAAAAAAACTTAATTACTGATTAGTAAAAACTATATTTTTGCAATAGTGTTATAAAAATATTTCTTTTTGTTTAACAATGTAATACTAATCTATTAAGATATCTCTGGACCTGCAGTATGGAACAGCAGGAAATTTTGTACACAGACCCTTTTTACATCTTAGGTGCTCATTAAGAAATAGTTTTGATTGATTTACAGTCTGAATTTGGCTATTCACTAAACATCACAAGCTTTTATTAAATTCTGTATTGTATTTTCCTTAAAGTGGGGTCAGTATGTACCGTATTTAAAGCTTTTATTAAACTTTTGAACTGTTTTTCTCAAAGTGGGGTCAGTAGTTATTTAAAACTTAAATACAAATGTTCCATATAGACTTCCATCTTTTTCCCTGAATAAGAGATAACTGTGTGAATGTGTGTGTTTGAGTGTACAAAGTTATAAAACCAAAATGAAAACAATAATTCTTTGGTGCATAACTCACCATTGTGGACAATTTAAAAAGTCATGAAAACTGTTTTCCAAAATTTCCTTTTTATTTTCTCTCAAGAACACCAAATTTCTGTGTATGGAGTCGCGAATGTGGAGGCTTAAGTGTGTGTGTGTGTTAGCTTTGGGAAGGATTTTTCATTCATTATGGTTTGTGAGGTGGGGATACTTTGTCTCAGCAAGTCTTAAAAAAAATGGAAAAATACAATTTAAGTGTGTATAAGATGCACCCCAACATAAAGGCCTGATGTAAAGTCCATAAATATAACTGGTGAAGATCCTTAAAGAGTGTACTTATTTGCGAATAGTGGTGTCCATTTCTAACTCTTTCACATGAGGAGAAAAGCTTAAATAAAAATTCAAGGACCACAAGTCTATGTGGGAGGGTGAGCAAGCCTTTTGAATTCAATGCAAATGATACTAGACTTCCCAGGCTAAAAAAGTATGTCAGGGGGGAGCATTAAAATATGAGACAGTGAGATCCAGCCAAAATAAACAATACATAGCCTATATATAATAGCCTAGGAACAAATCAATGGGCATAACTGGTGTGTAGTGCTAGTTACATATATATACTCACACTATAAAAGTGAAGTTTCTGTACAAACCCTAGTGATGCATATGATGTAAAACTCATGCATCAGTGTCCAAATATAATTAAAAAGGCATAAAGTAACCAGCACCACAAAAACCTACTGCCTTTAATTTCCTTTGTACCAATTAGAGCTATAAGGCATGCTCAAGATTTTTATTTTAAAATTGCCTTTCACAAACAACTGGGTTTTTTTTTATAATAATTTTTTTTTTTCACTAAGCCACACAAAGCCACTAAAGAACAAAACCATACATGTCTAACAGATAAGCATTTTACAAGTAGAAAACCTAGTCATTCAAATTTGGTGGCGCAGATTATTAAAGTTAGCAGCAGCACACAGCCAGGCACACATGTCATGATAGCCTGAAAAATGGCAAAGAAATTTACACTGCTTTCTACCAATAAGCAAAAAATGAAAATCTTGTCCATGCATATTTCATAAATAAAGGCAACTTTAAAGACCAAATAAAGTGGTGAATTAAATATAGAGAAATAAGGGACAGTCCTGACCAAAACACAAACCAACAACCTGCTGATTCAACTCCAACCAATAGCAACAATGAGCAAACCACTGGATCATCTAGATCCCCAATAAATAATCTTTTGACAAGTAGTGTTAATCCAGAATGCACTTGACTGACCCAATCCTGCTCCCACATGGTATCATCAAACTCCACCAACAATCTTAAAAGTGCATAGAGATTAGACAAACAATGGCTTAACTGTATACCTCTCAATACAACAAGTCAGACAAAACAAACACACTACATATAAAAGCTTCAGTGAGTAGGTAGCAATTAAGTTGAAACCTAAATACAAATATGAAAGTCAATGCAGAAACAATGAATGATGCATACTTATTATATATGAAGATTTTTTTTTCTAATCAAATTATTATGTAGAATATCTTTTTTTTTAATAATAAATTTTCAATACCAGTATTAAATATTGGTTCAAAATTATTTAAAAGGAACCAAAAAAATGTAGCAGGTCTACAAAACCTAATGCTTAGCAATACTTATTAATAATTGCATAATGGCAAGGTCTTTGATTCTGAAGATTAAGGATAAATGCAGTGTTTCACATGACTACGCAAATCCAGTCCCGACCTGCATATTTTTCAGCATCTCATGCAAACAAAGCTGTTGTTCGCCAGTGGTCTATTGCATAACAAAATAACAACTTGATTTTAACTTTGTTTTATTGTTTCAAAGATAATTGAAATGTCTGGCTACAAGAAAATGTGTAGAAATCATTTCACTGACCTAAGTATCATTCTTTGGTCTATCATCAAAAAATGTTTCAGGGTTGAAATTGTATATATACAACAAGTTTCAAATACAAATATGAAGCTAAGTGCAGAATCAACGAACGATGCATACATATTAAACATATATTTTTATGAGAGAAAATGGTGAAGTAAATATAGCAAATAAGGGAATGTCCTGACTGTGGATCCTCCGATTCATCAACTCCACCTAGTGCTGCCTTTATATACGTAATATAACACACATTTCAAGAGAGATAACTCAGGATGATCAACTTACCATCAACTCCTACTATTGAAAGGTAAAGTTGTTCTTGTTGTTCGTTACCCTTTGCCAGTTCACATAAATAAGTTCCAACATTGTGCACTGCAAAATGTAGAAACTCAAGTCTGGATGTGAAATCCTGGTTAGTACTAAGGGAACATTTATAAAAAGCATGTCACATACTCATAAAATTTTAGAATAAGAAGAATATAAGTATAAAAGAAAAAGCAATAAATATGTTGACTCTTCAAGAATTTAAAATTCTGCTTTGAGAGAAGCAAATCAATTATAGTATTCATGCCTGCTCAATTTTATTAATAAAAAAAATAAATAATAATGACAGCATAAAAAATGGGCTAAAAGATCATTATTTGTACATAAACACCAATAATAGTAAACTGGGTGTACTTCAAGAAACATTCTTAGGCCCACTACTGTTTCTCATTTATATAAATGGCCTACCTAATAGCATTAGTTCAGGAACAAAAGTTAAATTATTTGCAGACTATTGCATAATATAAAGAACAACAAAAAAAAACACAAAAAGAATGAGAAGAATTACAGAGATGGAAATCAAATTGGAGCATGTCTTTCTTGGTGGAAAATGCCAGTTATTAAAGTAACAAAAAACATTTTATTTACGGTAAACCAGTCACACAGACTATAAAAACTAAAACTATTTGGGTGTAATAATAAATGAAAAACTAGAAAAAGTACAAAACAGAGCAGTGAGATTTATAACAAATGAATATTCTTATTTGATAAAGAGAATCACCATTAGTAAAATTACTACATGGAGAGACACTTCAGGACAGAAGAATAAAAAGTAAAGTACCCAGTAGCAATAATTCCTAAAACACTGAACCATACTTTACAAACAGAAAAACAAAATAAAATAAAATACCGGTACAAAGAAAGACATAAAGATAAAGGCACATTTCTTAGTCCATACACCTTCAGATGTTTTTTCTTCCTTAGTGTCATTAGAGAAAGGATCAGCCAAGAGAGCTATAGACTTCACTGCTTAACCTGTATAACTAGGTTGAAACAAATGCGACGGACGAATAAATGATCTTTTTTCAAAGATAAGATAAGTAGGAGAATAGATACAAGGCCTATAACAATGAAAACAAATATAATGTATAAAAATAAATCGTTTCCCCTTGCATTAAGGTTTATTTCTGCTATTTCAGGAAAAAATGTTAACCAATATTTTTAAGCATTATCGTTTCATGGATGGGGCCAAAACTATAAGTGAGAAACATTTAAATATTTACATGAGTCTACCCAACTACGTGACATTAGTTGGGGAAAGTAAATTGGTTGGTTGTTGTGCTGGCAACATGACATCCTCATTAACTGTCAGCCATAGAAACAGATGATCTTTACATTATCTGCTCTATAGCTCGCAAGGTCTGAAAGGGGAAATTTTACTTAATTTTGGTAATTACTTATTTTGTTTGGTATGGAACAAGGAAAAGTTGTGACGGTATAAGTCAAGTAGAGAATTAGGTAGTCACTTAAACAAATTGAAACTAACAATAAATAGCTCTGAAACCTTCTATTTTCATAAGCACTTTGCTGGCACAGTGATTAGTGTGTTGGCTTGAGACCCTTGAGTTTGACTTCAAATCGTCAACTTTTTAATTTTTATAAAAAACATTTAAACTTACACTTGGACATTGCCTCCAGTTTTAGTTTTCCAAGCGGGTGTACCACCATTTCTTGGATCAATGCTACAATCAAAAACTGCTTTGTCTCCGATTCCTACAGCAGCATTTCTATATGGAGGGAACAGTTGCAATTCGTGCTCTAGAGTAAAGAAAAAAAGAAGAATCATTCTAAATTTATATAATATGTATTTAAATATACATGTATATCTATTTCATAAGTACAGGTACCAGTACCTATATTGGTGAGCTCATCCAACAGCCATCACAATCATTCAAATTTCCAATAGCTCCCATCCCCCTGCCATCATGCAGGAGGTTTGAGTTGTGACTTAATGATCTTTATTTATGAAGGAGAATCTAAAGCATCTATCTCACTTTGATGACGTAAGGCAGGGGTGGACAACCTTTTGGCTCCATGCGCCAATTTTTTTCACTTCTGATTCAGATGACCCAGTATGGTCATTTGCAAATATTTGGATTGTTGTACACATTTGTGTATAGTAGAGGAGGGGAATTAAAAAACCAAAACAAAATAAACTTTACTTATTATGTCTGTCTTTGTTAACATTTTTAGTTTATATTTATAATTTTAATTTATTATTTCTATATAGACTAATTATAATTTATGAACACTGTTAGCAGTTTTAAATTTAAAAAAAAAATAAACAAAAAGACAATATATATTTATATATTATATGACTTTGACAAGTTCTTTAAATTCTCTTTACTTTCACCAAATTTCTAATATTAAGAGTTAATTTCGTGACCTTAATTTATTTTTGATCAATGCATCAATGAAAATGCTTGCTCGCGTCAGTATCTGACAGGTATAAGCAAGATTACAGTTCCAGTAACTCTACCAGTCATTGTCACTACTTTAGTTAACTTTATTTAATTGATGATCTCCTAGACATGACTTTGCTTCTTCATATATGTCTGACCATCTGTTGTAAGGTATATTAAATATAAATAGACTTAGGGAAAAAGAAAAAATATTGCTTTAAAAATATGGAATTCATGATATTTAAAAAAATGCTTTATATGTAAATTGTAGCCTTTTGGGAAAATACCAAAAATAAAAAACAAAAGTTTGATAGAAAGCTTGCGTTTTTTCACAAATAGCAGTCCTAAGGTGGCGAATCTGTCAAAAACTGTTCTTAGTAAGCCCATAGGAAAAGGAATCTATGTACGAAATTATGTACAAGATATGTACAAGAGTTCAAGAGATTTTATAATCAATGAATCAGCCACTGAGTGGTATTTTGCACTTATATTATAGATAGTAAAGGACTACTTCTGCTCACCCATGAGCCTAGTTGATGCCATTTTTTATGTTTGAATTTTTATAACTCCAGAAAAAAAAATGGAAAGCATCTAACATTGGTCTATAAAAAATAGGTATATGATAAAATGTATTATTTATTAAAAATAAATCTGATTTCAAAGGGGATGTAGGGTTGATGGAGGCAAACACAGAGTTTTTACCCTAAACATTGTATGACATAGCTTGTAACTTGAACCACTAAAATCAATAACAGCATATTAAAAATTTGTTATTAACATAATAATAATAGAGTCGAAAACCATGTCCACTTAGTATGGCTTTAATACACTGAAAGACTACACAACACATTTCTAAAAACACAGTCTTATGGACGAGTTACAAGCACATGTAAACATAAGAACGACAACTGATACAGTATAGTATATAATTTTTATAACAAAAGAATTATTTTTGAAAATTCAATGTCATTTTCTGTTAAGAGCTTGAAAGAAATAAACCTTAATTTGGACTAAGCAGGATAGACTACATCTCCCTTTATTAAGACAGGGGTCATTGCTTTGTTGCTACTGACGCTACCGATGAACAGATATTTAGTTGGCTGATCGATTTTGGGAAGAATGAAGTAGGTCATGGGTCAAGGATATTTTTTAAAATAATGATCCATCATTAAAAAAAAAAAACAAGACCTACATATTATGATTTTAATTAGGCAGGGAAACATGCAGTTTATTGCTTATGTTGTACCTTGCTACCAGAACATGGAAATTGAGTTTCAATAGCTAACAGGACTCGAAATCTCATTATCTTAGCCTCTAGAAGATTCGACCACTATTTTAATGTTGAAATAACACATCAAAGAAGAAGAAATCTTTATTATTTTTATTTATTATAATTGTTATTTTTCAAAATAATGAAATGCAAAATATAGATATAAATTATTTATGTGTTTTTATGTGAACCAGTTACTTAAAGTTTAGGGGTAAACATGCTATTTTTTTTTTAAAAAGTAATTACATCAAATACACAAACTTTACCCATTAGAAATCATGATTTACTGAGAAATGTTGTGTCAAGTTGATTGAATGCATTTACAAGTACACATATTTGGTCAGTAGATCCCATCTGAGTGTAGAACTTCCTCTACATTTCCAATTTGTTTTTAACTTTCAGACGCTGAGCCCTTCTGTCAAGCTCTGTATTATGTGTTAAAATCAAATAGCGCACCTATCACTGTGATGGATATGAGTGTAGTATGATGCTCTCTTAGTTTAGTAAGACATCTTTTTTTAGCTACAAATTAGTTGTCACCATAACAATATAAAACAGAGAATTTTGACCATTCTGTCACAAAGTAGAGAAAAATTGAGTGGGGATGTTGCATCTTATATTTTACAGACATTACTTCAAAAAAGAAGATAATTATGTCCTACGCATTTTAAGTGTCAATTCTCTGCTAAGCTAAGTCATTGGTTTTCCTGGCTGATTCAGGCAACCCATTCCATTCTCTAATGGCACCAGGGAAGAAAGAGCACTTGTATGAGTTTGTTGCATGTAGTGGTCATAGTGATGTAGATATTATGGTATTTTAAATTGAAAATGCCATCAGTGGGAGTAGATCTAGATTGAAAACTACTAGTTACCTATCTAGAAGTAGATTAGTGGAGATTAGAGTAGCAGCCCTAATTAAAAGTAGATGTAAGTCCAAGAATAAGTAGGACACAGACAACACATCGACACACACAGTACTGTGAGTACGTCAGTAGAGACTAGAGGAAACACAAGAGCCTAGAGTAGTACTAGACTAGATGTAGATCAAGATCTAGATCTAGTAGGCCTACTCAACTAGACTAATAATTTTTAGTACATCTAGTAGCTTAGTTACATTTTAGTAGCTAAGTAGGCGAGTAGGTCTATAGATCTACATCTACTAACTACTACTAGTCTAGTCACTAAGTGAGTCCTAAGTCACTGTCCACGGTGACTGTCGGTCAGTGACACACACATTGACACAATTCTTGAATTCACAATTACAATACCATACCGCAGCATACCATGATTACCGTACGTCAATACTGAATACTGTCATTACTGACAATTATCACAATAAATTGAATAAATAGTAAATACTGTCATTTGAACATTTCTGAGTCAATTTCAATAGTTATAGATCTAGTTTCTAGTCTAGAATTATCCCCTCCAGATCGTTAAAAATAGATCTAATACCAAAAGAGATAGATCTATATACCAGAATTTGAAGTTATGATATCAGTTGCATATGACCACGACAATAAGAAAAATATACAAAAGTAAAATTGCATTCTTTAAAAACTTATTTTCTCATGTTTTCTGAGTTTTCACCATCTTTAACTTTGTATTACTGGATAAATACACAAACGACAATAGTCGGTGCCAGTTTACAGGCTCAGGTAACTTAAAAAAATATATTTGTTTAGCGTAAGATTTTTGTAAAAAGTTTTTTAAAAACTTAATCGCGATAAAGATTCAGGTCTTATTTTATCTTATCTTGACCAAGATGTTTTAGATATATATATTATCAATTTTAATTATATGATTTTTTTCGATTAGATACATATAATATACAAGAAATATATATCTAGAACTATGAAATCGTTTCAATTATTTTTTTTTAATGCGCATTGGGCGAACGTATCCTTTTGGGCAGAAACGGCACACTGTAATTTAAAAAGCTGTCTATATAAAGAAAATGTTCGCAAAAAAAATATTTAAAGACCTAATAACCGATATCTAGGGGTAAAAAAACTTTTCGCGACGCCCAAATTGACCGAAACTAATCAGATCAAATAAAAAAAAAGCTCGCTTCTTCAATGTAAATGTTAGCATTGAATTTGTAATCTTTGGACATTTGAATGTTACCAATTTAGCCCTTAATTAGAATAAATGATGATAACTTCAACATTTTTAAAGAGATTATTGGCTTATATCACTCCAAGGAGAAAACTAGATGGTCTGACGTATGTTTGAGGAAGCAAAGTTATGTTTAGGAAATCATCAATTAAATAAAGTTAACTAAAGTAAACTAAGCTGTAGGCTAAATGACTGCATGATATATAGAGCTACTGGAACAGTAATCTTACTTTGTATAATACAGATGCCTTCTCTGAGATTGACCTATCATTGCTTTGTAAACGCTGTGTTTAACACCTTTGAACTTGCAGCATGTTAGGCCTATATATACCAGAAACCCATATATAGGTAATTCAGAAATAATTAATTAAATTATAAATGCAAACAAAAAATGTTAACAAAGACTCCATAAGTAAAGTTTATTTTTATTTTTTTTTTCAAATATGTACAAATTACCTTACTTTAAAGAGTTAAGACTTCCAAAGTTGTAAGTGGCGCATCTGAATTAGAAGTGAAAAAAAAATTGGCTCATGGAAGCAAAAAAAAATTGGCCACCCCCTGATCTAGATGATGTAGTTCCAGATCTAGAAGCTTTTACAAACCTCATAGAGGGACGAAAGCAGGTTTGTCAATAGACGAACAGGGCTAGTAATGGCGGGGGAGTCTACAATTTTATGGAAACAGCTTGATGGCAAATGCGCCGAACGACGAGGGAGGGTCTAAGTCAGTAAGAATAGCACATTAGGTTTTTGAAATAGAACTTTTTTTTAATAGCAGGAAAATGCACTGTAGATACCTCAGAATATGCATTTTGTTGGTTTTCAATATCAGAAATAGTGCGTGGCGGCGGGGCTTCGCCCCGCGCTGGGGGAGCTCCTAGCGCTCCCCCAGACCCTTTACTAGTTATGTCGCGGAATCTACAATTTTTCCACTAACTCATGGAAGAACATATTCTAGGGCACAATAAACGTCTTCAGAAAGAATGAAGGGTCAGAATGTAATAAAGATTATGTACACACACACACACACACACACATAAATACATATAATTTTTTTTTCGCCGGGGGGGGGGAGGGAGGAGAAAAAAAATTCACCCCCAAACCCCCCCCCCCCCCCCCCGAAAAAAAATCCTGGCTACGCCCATGATAATACGCCTTGTCTTCGAGTCCGAAGATTAGTGAGGAATGCAGTATTTCCCATGTCTGCGCATCCCTAGCTGTGACCTACATATTTTGCCACATCCAGGGCAAGCATATTAACCATTGTCCGCAGGTGGTCGATTTAGATTTTCTTTTCTATATATTTATATATATCATCATCATTGGCCTCCTTCAGCCGTGAGACGACTATGGTTCATCTCGAACAAGCGAGATGGAAGCCTGGGCATTGTTTATGGTCGGAACGATGTCACCCACACAGCAGTTCCCCCCTCTCCGCGCAGCTGATGAGACCAAAGGAACGGAATATCCGATACAGTTTGGGATCAGTAGCGCCGCAGGCTCTGACAGACTGCAGCACAGTGTGCAACAATCTGCTTAAGGGTCACCAGCTCCTGATTTTTCCTCAGGGTTGTCTTGCCGAAGCCTTTCCCATGGGTATAGCCGCAAGATAGCGGAGGTTTGGATTCAGAGTTTTCCTTCTCCTAGATGGGTAGCCACTAGCCAACCAAGGCTAACGAGCCCCTCCTGCCCGAAGCTTACTGGTTTATATTTATGCCTGTGAATTGATCAATAGCGGATAAGAATTTGTTTCCGGTTTTCAGTCTAAAGGATTATAATATTTTTAAAATATTGTAACGTTTGTTTGTAAAATGTTTTGTTTGTTTTACATATTTCGGATGTTCCTTCAGAGTTGAAGATAATTTATTCCTAGTCCAAACCTCCCGCAGGACGACGGGGGATGGGAGCGGGCAGGGTTTGAACCCGGGCTCTAAAGAAACAGTAACAGTTTAATTTCAAATACGTCACAAATACTGTACAGTTGGTAACAACATTAAACTGACTATCCAAAAACCTGCCTCTGCTCCGGACTGATTTCACACACCGTGCTGGTTCTGACTTCGCCTCGTACTGGTCACATTGCGAGGTAACGTGGTCTTGACTCCTTACAGGCCTTCTAGAATCGGATGGAACGTCGCTTGACAACTGGTTGATCACATGTGCCGTGACTTGCGTGCGTAATATTTACAAGACGGGTTTTCGCCGAACTGGCGCGTACTGTCACTCGTCTAGTCCAAAACACACACAACACTACCCCCATCTTAGTAATTAACAGACGTTACTTCAAAAAAAAAATATATATAGATAGATATAGATATAGATATATATATATATATTCTAGATCTAGATCTATGTTGGCAAAAAAAAAAATCATTATGTTCCCTTTAGCGTCCTTGACATTGCTAAGTCTAGCGTGAAAATTTACCATTCACAGACCTATATATATAGATAGAGAGATCGAAAGAGACAGAGAGAGAGAGAGAGAGTCTATATATAGATCTAGGTCTGTGTCCCCGATGAGAATTCCCGATAACACTTTTCAGGCATTGAGCATTGATTGTGATTGATTGAGTTTGAGTTGATCTAGAATTTCTAGATCTAGAGTCTAGACGAGTCTAGATAGATCTATATAGATTTAAATTTTGAGTGAGTCTGGAGTCCACCACAGATGTCAGATGATCTCTTGTGACTAGTCGTGTCTTGTAATTGTAATGTAACTTGTAGATCTCTAGTATGGACAGGCTAGGATGGCCATTCTTGCCTAAATTCTAAATTACTAAATAGCTGAATCCTCTGCCCTGCCTCTATAATAATAGACTATATTCTCTCTATTTCTATATAAATTATAAATGATCTATTCTAGATCTATCTAGACGTCTAGTAGGTCTAGAGTCTAGACTAGATCTAGAATCTAGGCATTTAACTTCATTTAATGTATCAAGCTCACTCCAAACATTAAATCATTAAAAAAAACATATAATATATGATCATTAATATTGATGTCCAAAACTGGTTGTTTGGAATAAATTTTGGTTAGAAAATTGTAATTTAATACAAACACCCTATTAGATTTTTTTTGCATGAAATCAAACAACTTGACTTATGAATCAAATAAATCAGCTCCAAAAACAGAATAAATTTTGGCCGGCTCATTAGCATAGACTTAGCCTACCAAAAAATATAGTCTTAACCATAGGAAGAGGTAAAGTCATCTTGGTAACATCGGAAAAAAACAACTGACTTACAAATTTGAAATTCTTTTTTCTTAAAAAGACAACTAAATGTAAGGAAATTGGGTCAGAATCATTGGAAAATGGACAAGCACTTATATACAGCTTGCTAGTTTCATATTAAATATCAAAATAAAGATGTAATGGCCACAAAAACAGTGAGTTGTACGGACTCATGTAATGTCCAGAATTAATAAACTACTCTATATATAACAATATAGACATATATAGTCAATTATATTATAGTTATAATAATAATGATTATGATGTTTTGTTTGGTGTAACGACTAATGCACAAATTGTAAGACAAATTTTCGTGAAATTTCTTATGGATATTAGCTTTTGTTGGACTACTACGGAATGATGTTGACATTTTTTTAGTGCCCTTATAGGTTAGTCTGTTTATGCCTTACCCCAAGTTCCCTCTCTCAACCACTCCATTCATCATATGTTTGACCATGTCACTAGATCAATACATAGCTGAATAGCCTACATTTAAATTGTAATTACTTAACCTGTTTATAGATTCCAGCTAGATTACTCAAAGAACTAAGCAATGAGCTAGCACCAGTGTTCAAAATACTTTTTCAGGCATCTCTTTACCAGGGCAGAGTACCAAGGGACTGGAAAGAAGCTAATGTCAACCCCCTATTTAAAAAAGGAGAAAAATCTGACCCAGGAAACTACGGACCAGTATCACTTACCAGCATCACATGTAAAATCCTAGAACACATAATATGTAGCAACATCATAAACCACTTAGACAAACATAATGTCCTTACTCCATACCAACATGGCTTTAGGAAATATAGATCATGTGAAACATAACTAATAGGACTAATTGATGATTTTTCAAAAGATTTAGATGATAGTGAGCAAATAGATGCTATCTTACTAGATTTTTCCAAGGCTTTTGACAAAGTTCACCACCATAGTTTGCTTAAAAAATTAAAATATTTGGCATTGATGGTCTGTTACATCAGTGGATTAAAGATTTTCTGATAGGAAGAGAAAAACTGTAATAATAAATGGCTCTAAATCAACACCAATAACAGTAAACTCAGGTGTACCTCAAGGAACAGTCTTAGGTCCATTACTAACAACACAAGATACTGAAATTTTACAAAGAGACTTAGATGAATTTAGATGAATTACAGAAATGGGAATCAAATTGGAGCATGTCTTTCCACCCAGAAAAATGTCAGTTATTAAGAGTAACAAAAAAACTAAAAGAAATTAATTCCACTTATCTTATTCATGGTAAACCAGTAACACAGACTAAAAACGCAAAATACCTAGGTGTTATAATAAATGAAAAACCGTCATGGAATCCCCATATTGATAAAAATATCAAAAAATCAAACAAAGCATTAGGGTTTATGAAAAGAAATTTCTATTAATCAAATAAGAACATAAAACTAAAATGTTATTTAACCTTGTTTTAGGCCAATAATAGAATATGCATCCTCTGTTTGGGACCCCTCAACTCAAGAAAACATTAAGAAACTGGAACAGACACAAAATAGAGCACTGAGATTCATAACAAATGAATATTCACATTCGACTAGAGTAATACCTTTAGTAAAATTTCTAAATTTAGAAAGCCTTCCGGATAGAAGACTTAAAAGTTAAGTTATGCATAAAACACTGAACCATAAAATTTAATAAAATACCCAGAAAGACACAAAGATAAAAGCACATTCCTTGTTTCATATGCTAGGACAAATTTTTTACAAATGCTCTTTCTTCCCTAGCGCTATTAGAGCATGGAATGGGTTGCCTGAGCTAGCCAGGAAAACCAGTGACTTGGCAGAATTTAGCTCATTGGTTAATATGCTTGACTAAATGCATGACGCGTAGGACGCAATCATCTTCTTTTTTGAGTTAATGTCTGTATCATAAAAGATAATGTTTTTTGTTTGCAGAATTTTTCATTGATCATGGAGCATACAAAATCTGGTCACCGTATACTAATGACTCCTGAAGACATCATTTCTATTAAGGTGATTTCTTTTTGTTAGCCATGTAAGAATCTACATTTTTAATATTTTTAGATGTACAATTCAAAGATTTATGAGGCTTAAAGTGAAATATGCCTGACTGTAACAGAAGGTATAAAACATTAACAGTTTCATGTCTGTGTAGCTACAACTAGGAATTTCAATGACTAGATTAACACATAGTTCAGGATATATAATAATTTTATGTAAATTTTTATGAACTTCTATTAGTCTTCAATTATTTAGGCCTGCCAATGCTACCATACTTTCAGTACTCCGCATATACCCTCTTCTGTGAACTAACTACTGCGCCTTTTATCCTCTCATTCACTCAATATGTCATCAACATAGATCTGAGCTTGTCAGCACATTACAATAACTTTACTGGTCAGTCAAATAAAGCACCTTTACTATCACACTAACATTTTCTTTATGCTTTTAATAATACTGAGACAAAATTTATCTGCTTCCTCCTCATGACATTGTTATCATTGCCTGAAATACTTTTAATGTGTTTCATCTACAAAAGCAAAACAAGATTTAATTGTTTTTAATGAAGGAGCTCATCTTGTTTTATTATTGCAACTGGCGATCTCTCAGACAGCCATAGAGCAGAAAGGTAAGCGCTGGAACTAGCAGCTACCACAGTAATAAACTACCCATGTACACCCAACAGCCGAATTGTCTTACTGACCGATGTCAAAACAGTCCTTTGAAGCCTGGAAAACTTGGATACTTCCTATATAAAGTAACTCAGGACAGCTCTTGTAAACATTAACATCAACAGCAAGAATGAACAAACAAATGAAAATCCCTCTTTACCTACAAAAAATTATGAAAATAATAGATTGTAGAATAAATGAAAATTTGACCAGCTTACAACCCAATTACAAGTAAAAGGACACCTATTATAAAGTATCTTGACATGACCAACGCATAATTTTTTGACTCAGAACTGGATACAACAGAATGAACAACATATGTTCTGGAAGCTTGAAGTCGGGACGAGTGAAACCTGCCCTTGGGGAGCATCACCTGAGAATGCAAACCATGTCCTTCAAACCTGCTTGCTATGTCATGAACAAGACTCTGGCCCCAAAACCGAAGAACTGCCTGATCTGGAAACCACTGTGCAGTTCATCTCAGATATAGGATTACTGATCTGAACTATCCGACATATAAAATGAGAACGAAGAAGAAGTTTTATTGTTTCACATGTTTTGGACATTCTTTCAGAAGTGAAGATTATTGCAGCTGAAACTCTTGCAGGGCAGTGGTGTATTTTGGCGGGCAGAAATCGAAACCAGGACCATCAAAACAACAGTCCAGATCACATACCACATGATCAGATCAGGGAGCCATCTTTTTATAACATAGTGGAGCCTGAACTTCTAATTGCCCACCAGATAATAAATTCTATCACAAAGGGCTTTAATGGAAAGTGGTTTAATTATGGGGGGCAGGATTTAAAACTCAGGACCCATCAAGACGACTGTCCAGAATACAAACAGCTTTGTCTACATGAGCGGAATAATATGCAGGTTGCTATTGGATTTGCGTAGTCATTTTAAACACTGCACTCATCCTTAATCTTCGGAATCTAAGTTATTGCCATTATTATTATTATGTTAGAAATGAACGAGTAGTCATTCTCTGGCACTGCCAGGGTCGAGTTTCGCTAAAGAGAAACAAAATTCATTGTAGTCCCTTTAACAGTTTCCACTGAGGAATTTTCTGGTGATGTGGCAGGTCTGCAGCAGTACCGCCCTCTGACAGGCAACGAATATGTTCCTAGGAATGTTAAGGGCCTTGAATGTGTCTGTGAGGTCAGTTGTTATTATCCCCTCGGTTGATATAACAATGGGGTATATTGTTATTTTGGACAATTTCCATAGACGCTTAATCTCCAAGCCCAGGTTCCCATATTTTCTTTGTTTTTCTATCTCAGTTTTTCTTAAATTATGAGACAGTGGTACGGCGATATCGATAATGGTAGCGGTTTTTTCTTTTTTATCGATGAACAGCAGATCCGGGCTAATTATTATTATTATTATTAGGAGGCGTGATGGCTGCGCAGTAGAGTGTTAGGCTTCTGACCCCCCCCCCCCCCCATCCCGGCCCCAAACTGAGATGAACTCTAATAGGTAACAAGACTGGAAGGATTAGTCCTCCCAAAGAGCCTTGGTGAGAAACTCTGCTGTTAGGCGTAGTGCTTCTGAATCAGAGGTCCCTTATTTGAATCTTGGTGGATTTTTTATTTCAGGATTTTTGGTTGCCTCTGAGTCCACCCAGCTCTAATGACATAAGTTGGGGAAAAGTAAAGGCTGTTGGTCATTGTGCTGGCCACATGACACCCTCGTTAACCATGGGCCACAGAAACAGATGACCTTTAAATCATCTGCAAGGTCTGAAGAGGAACTTTACTTGATAATAAATTCTATCCCTAAGAGTTTTATCTCACATCCCACTGAAAGATTGCTTAATTATGGCATACCTTGGACCATTGAGACAACTGTCCAGAGGACTTACCACAAGACCAGGCAGCCATCCTACTATAACATTGCATTCATGCTATTATAACATAGTTTGACGCTTAACTTGTAATAGCCCAATAATAAATAAATAAATATTATCACCAAGAGCTTTAATCTTGCATCTTACTGAAGACTTCTTTAATTTGGTGTTTCCAAGACACCCACCAGTCTCTAAAAGATAGAGGAATTTTTTATTTTTTTGGAAAAGATGTTTAAGTGTGACATGTAGCAAATAAAGTTAAAGGACATTATCTTATGTATTTTATTTTTGTGTTATTTTGTGAGGTAGCTATTGATGGTGTCTTGAGATAAACCAAAATAAGCCAAAAAAAAAAAAAAAGTTTATAAAAAATGGGAGAGTACAATATATTTAAAAAAAAAATGTTTTTTATTTTATATTTTTGGAAATTTTTTTTATATTTCTTGTTATTTAATTATAATGCTTTTAAACTTACAGGCTGATGTAATAGTCAGTTCCATCCACCCAAGTAAGAATCTGTCCAATGGGTTTTTGTCTCGTCACATTAGCACCAATGGAGGCCCAGAAATATGCAAAGAAGTATTAAAAGTATGTTGAAAATATAAGTGAACGTTTAAAAGCTTTTGAGTAAATAAGTAGTAAATAATTTTTAATAATGTCGGTAAAAGATATAAGTAAAAACTTTTTAGACATAAATAACTGAGGTAGAGCCTTCCACTTGGTGGGCAATTAAAACACTCTGTTATATAAACTATTTTCATTATTATTTGTTAGGATTCATCAGATTTAATCTATGGACAGATTTTGCAGACATCACCTGGTAAGCTGACATCAAAATGCATTCTGTTTGTTTGCCTTGCAGAATGGAATGGAGAAAACGAAGAGGTTTGCTGTGAATACATTTTCCAAACCTATGTGAAAGAGTTTTTTGAGTTTTTATTTATATTTAATATGTATAATATTGTTCAAGATTACCTATTTATATAACTTGTAAACAAAGTCAGAAAATCATATCCTAAACATTCTTTGCAATTTTCGAATTCTAATACAAATTATGTACTAACACTTTCAGTGCAAATTATTTTGAAAGAAAAAAATTGATTTTTTCCAGGACAAAAAAAATTAGCAAGAGGGGTAGTGTTACTAAAACTTACGTAACTTTTTTATTTTATTATAAAATCTAACATATTTGTCATTATTTTAAAGGACAATGAATTTGCTATAAAAGTGTAATAAAAAATATATTATTTAAAAAAAAAATTCTTTTAATTCATTAAATTTGAGTACGGAAAAACAAAATATATAAAAATTCATAAAAAAAAGATTTAATTTTAGGATTCTATTTATAATTTATAAATATTGACAAATCACAAACTCAATACTATTTGTCACTTTAAATTTAAAAGGTGACAAAATTCACTAAGAAATTGTATTTTAAAAATCTTTTGGGTCCCACCATTTTGTCATTTAAAAAGAAAAGTCTAGGTCCCGCATCCTATTTACAACCTAAACAAAGAACAGTCACTCTCACATGCAGAAAATAAAAAATAAGAGAGAAATAAGAAGTGTAACATTATAAAAATAGTGAAATAAATATTGTATTCCAATTTAACGCTACTCACCAGTGCTAGCGTAGTTACTCCCTGAGAGTAATGAAGCACTGAAAGAGTTAATAATTTAACAAATTATTACAATTCCTGCTGTCAGCTTGCACTCCTTCATGGGTGGAAAGAAAAAGATGGAAGGAAATGTTCTTGTAGATCTAAATTTTATTTTCAAAACCATTATCCTAAAAATTTGACAGTTTGTTTATATCGTTGGGGAAAAAATCATTGGCTAATTCATCTTCAGATCAGAAACATGTCAAACACACTGAAATCTATGGTTTGATTGTATGATTTTTCAGAAATATTTAATCAGTAGAATAAATGAAATAGCCTTACATATTTTCATCTATGATATTGTTCGGATGACGTCAATTAAAAAAATTTTGTTATGCTCTTTAGCAAGAATACTCCTCGCAACAATTACATGGTTTCATACTTTGCATCACTTTGACTAATCTAAGTGTGTGATGCATAATGAGACTCAATAAGAGTGTGGTCTTTTTTTCATCCATTTTAAGTGTATGTTGTCAAATAAAGCTTTTAGCAAGTGGCAGGCACTACAAAGAAATCTAAAAATCTACTATATCATGATTATCCATGAAGAAACATTTTGGCAATAGTGCATTACACAGAACAAAACATTTATACAGAAGTCGCCAAAATATATGCTCATACCACAATTTCAATCAAACATTACATGTGAAGTTTACATCAGAAAGTTGGATTGTATACATTTAATTGCCAACTTTATTACATAGAAAAAATGCTCAATTTCCTATCTATGGTATATCAAGAGTTAGATAAATCTCTTTTTTTGTTACAAAAGTTTATTATGCTTAAATGAACATATTTAGTATAATGCATTGTAAGAGTCCTAATTCAACTCACTGAAAAATGTACATGATATAAACATGGGCATGTTTCTAACAATAGGAATAAATATTTCTGTTTAGGCTCTTCGTCAAAGTGTGTATGAATGTTTGAAAAAGGCTAATGATAGCAGCTTTACAAGTATAGCCTTCCCTGCTCTTGGCATGGGAGGTTTAAAGTACAAGCCATTTATATGTGCCACTTCAATGTTGACAGCTATTGTCCAGTACTTTGATGACTGTCCAGAATCATCATTAGAAGCAGTTCACATTGCAGTTCAAAATAAGGATCCTATACTTGTTCAGGTGAAGATTTTAGTCATTTGTTGAGCTTTTTTTTTTTACAAAGCTTATATCAACTCACTCTGTCTGTCTGTCTGGTAAAAAGTATGTTATTTCTCCCACACTCATTCTCGGATCAAGCTGAAACTTTACACCATTATTCATTGATATAGACAAGACATGAATCAATAAAAAAAAGTAACAAATTAGACAATTAATTACTGGTAATTCATAATTTTTTTAAAATAGCAACAAGGGAAACAGATATAGACATAAAGAGTTTGGGAAAACCAGAAGCTCACTACAGTGACCAAAATAGAAGTCTACAAGGCATGCGTTATGAGTACACTACTGTAAGGTAGTGAATCATGGACCACCTACGCAAAGCAAGAGAGAAAACTTAACTCATTCCATTTGCGATGTCTCCGTAGGATCTTGAAAATCACTTGGAAAGAAAAAGTGTGCAACACTGAGATCCTTGCACGAACAATTATTCCCAGCATCTTTACAGCCCTCAGACAACGCCGCTTGCGCTGGCTTGGACATGTTCGCCGGATGGAGGATGGAGGACAAGCGCATCCCGAAGGTCATCCTCTATGCACAACTCGCGACCGGCTCAAGAAAAACTGGTCACCCCCCCCTCCGTTGCATAGATGTAATAAAACGGGACCTCAAATCAGTGAACATCAATACTGACCATTGGGAAGACATAGCTCTAGACTGCACCAGATGGAGAGAGACAGTTACCAAGAAAGCTATAGCGAAAGAACATGGGCCTCAGCCCTGGAAGAAAAACCGACAATGCGAAAAATGGCCAGCTCCTCTACCACCGAAGCAAAAGCCACCTTAACCTGCGATATTTGTGGACGGGAGTGTCTCTCCAAAATAGGGCTCCACAGCCACAAGAGGACGTGTGCGAGATGAACCATAGTCATTCTACGACTGAAGGAGGCCAATGGATGAATGAGACATAAGACATAAAATGATTGTCTTGAGCTGTTATCCCATATCGCTACTATCTGGAACATTAATCTCAAGAAAATAGAGCTTTTTTAAGCCCCCACTCTTTATAAACATCTTTCTCAGTAAAATCATGTTAAAGGAAAGAAATTTTGGATGTGTTGCAAAGGGAAACTATCCAAGAAAATGCTTTAAGCAATTAAAAACAAACGGGTAAAAAAAAATGAAAAAAAAAAATTTAGAACATTGACGTTGGGAGCGTCAATCTTCACACTAAGGCTGGGTCAAATTGACGGTTGGAGCGTCATTGCGGGGTCAAAAGAGATAAGTTTTCATCCTGAGCCCTAGATTAAGATGTAATTTATAAGACAAGATCTAGTTAAGATTTACATGCACATTTTATCCTTTTCTTTCTTTGATTTTTCCCCCCCAGACATTTATTGACACTTGCTGTGCTTTTATTATGCAAACAATAGAAGCAGAAGATACTGAACTAAATGTGAATGGCCTGGACAAATTTGAAAATCTACCTACGAAGGAAGCTGAACCCAAGCCTCTCCCCTCTAACAAGGCCCCTCCTGATAAGTCAACACACTCTGTTCAAGCAGGTATTACTATTTTGGAATATAGTAGAGCATCATCTGCCCTTCATTGTCACTTTCAGACTGTTGTTGTTAGCTAATTAATATTTACTTTCTTAATGGATAGTATAAAAAAGTATAAAAAGCTTCCAATGGCACGGGTCTCTAATAGCCTTGGATAACCAGTCCAACATCTGCCTTTCATGGATGGCTTAGCTGGGACTGACAGAACCGTTATGCAACAATTGTTTTAGCCCTAAATACCTTCAAACCCTCATCCCAATCAGCGAAATGTGCTCCTCAGGTTGAGAATTTAGATTAAGGGAGATTTGGGGGTTGCAGCCGAAAACAAAATGTCTTAGAAAAATAATATATAAAAAGACCTTTGTAATTAATATTTTTCAATATGTGGTGTGAAAAACTTCATTTTCTTACAGAACTGTAGTTATTCTAGCAAAGCTCTGAAAAAACAGTTTGGGAATGTAAAGGGAAATGAAATAGGCTTATTACTCTATATTTTCTGTATTTTAAACAGTTTAAGCATAATTTGAAAGTGTGTTATAGGCCTAAAGCTACTTATATGATTAAAAAATCTGAGAAAAGGTTGGGAAAAGGCGACTAGGAAAAAATTATTTAGGTTCAAAACTTATCTCATTTATTCCACTTAAAACTTACTTAATAATTCTACATTTTCCTAACAGAATCATTCTTTAAATAATTATGATATACTTATGTTGTATATAATTTAAAAACCTACATAAAAACCGTAGCCATATCATGTTTATCATGATGTTAGAATGAAAATGATTAAGAATATACAGGTCCTGTCTACATTTAAATTTACTATTAATGATTTTATTTGACATTAGATACGGGGAGGTGACTTGATACAAGAATGTAATATATAGCATATATAACTTACATTATAGACATTTTTTTTCCCACAAATTATGCAATTATTTCACTAAAATACACCCTCTCCCAAGATTAAGTTATGTTGGGTGTGGTGAGAGTGAAGACTGCATCTACTGATCCTCCTATAGTCCCACATGGTAACGACCACCATTTTTCATTTTATATTTACTAGTGATTGTATTAGAATGTAGCGCAACATACAATACAAATTGGTTAAAATATCCCAACCCTAACAAACTAATTTGTATGTGTGTGTGTGAGGGACACAAATAAAATTGGTTAAAAACAATAAATTAGTATGTATTGTTAAGTTGAAACTTTGCACAATTATACATTACCATAGACTAGACAAAATCAATAAAAACAATTAAATGATTAGTCAATTAATGATTGGTAATGTTTTTTATACCAACAAAGGAAATTAATCTTTCAGTATTAAGTGATATGGCAAATTATTTGGGGCTCACTCCATGTATATAATTGTATAAGTTATTCCATTCCCAGATCAAGTTGAAACTTGAGACAATCATTTATATATTGTACCTAACAAAACATGAATCAATAAAAAAAAAAAGAATGTATTAGTCAATTAATTAATGGTAATTAATTATTTTGTTTGATGTTGAAAAAAAGAAAATAACATTTACATTACTGAGAGATATAGTTGTAAATGCAGAGTTCTTTTGCTTAGATAAGTTTTTTTTTAAAAGTATTTTATTTATATTTGTTTTAGTTAGTATATGTCAGATTTTATTGAAGTATCTGTATCCTATGGATATTGAGGGCTTTATGGGATGTCCTTTTTATCTGAGACTGTTTAAGTCTTCATGTCCTCCAAATTAATTTCCTGCCTCTACCAGGGCTACAACTCAGGACCTTTAGCTCAACATCTATGCTTTTGACCATTTCATTTATCATTCATAATCAAATACTATAATAAACCACAGAGGTGGCCTTAGTCCTGGGCGAATGTCACATGCTTACTTCTAATCCAAAATATCATGCTAAAAGCTTTCACAGTAATTGTTATATTTGTATTTGCCAGAGAAGTTTCAACAATCATGCCTAAAAGGTGTTTGTTATGTCAATCGTTAAAAATAAAATCAACTTGTAGCGTGGTACGGTTCATTAGATGGGTGGCATTTTTTGTTTGATGGGCAGGTGGTGATAAAAAATGTCCATATTGTGGGGCCCCTCTCATGCATGGGGCCTGGGGCAGTTGCTCCACTCGCCACCCCCTATGGCCACCTCTTGTTACCTAGATTATTATTAGTAAAACAAAATAATTTCCTGTATTTAATATAGGTGCTTCTGCTTTGCCTGTTCAAATCGCTTCGATGGTGTCTTCAATGCTTCCAACCAAAGGGATCAGATTGGGCTGTGCCAGAAATTCAACATCACCAATCGCCTTCATAATAGAGCCTGGATTTAATCTTTCTGACAAGTCATTCACTTTAAAAGCAGAGATACGACTGAGCCTTCCAAAACTGTTTGCAAGATTTTTCAAAAAGTAGAAGACTCAATATTTGAATTAAAACAAAAATTCATAACAAATTGAAATTTTAAATTAAAAAAAAATAATGATGGCTTAAAAAAATTAAAAAAAAATAGCACTTGTCCAAATTTTTTATGTTACATATAATATGAAAATGGACATATCAAAATGGACATATCAAAATGGACATATAATATAGCTGTTTACTTATTCAGAGCTTGGTGAGAAAACTAAAAAATTCAACATACACATTTTTTTTTCTCTGTATAAGAAATATTCTGCCTGAAATATTTCTTCTGTCAACCCAAGAATGTCCCTCAAAGTTTTTTTTCTCTCAATTTTTTTTAAACCTAACAACTCATTACCAACACAATGTACAGTTGTTAACTGGTAATTTATCAGTATTACTCAATATTTAAATCTTTGATTCACAGAGGTACAAGGTATTTTGATCTCAGGGTGTAGAGTTTGTAACTGTTAATTGATCAGTATTTCTCAATATTAAAATCTTCCATTCACAGGTGTACGAGGTAATTTGATCTCATGGTGTAGAGTTTGTAACTTGTAATTGATCAGTATTACTCAATATTTAAATCTTCCATTCACAGGGGTACAAGGTTATTTGATCTCAGGTTGTAGAGTTTGTAGTTTCCATGTTCTCCCTCCTCAGGCCACACCATCTCATTGACCTGTCTCAAAAGTTTCTAAAATAGTATCCCTAAAACCGAATCCTATTTGATCTCAGGTTGTAGAGTTTGTAGTTTCCATGCTCTCCCTCCTCAGGCCACACCATCTCATTGCCCTGTCTCAAAAGTTTCTAAAATTTTATCCCTAAAACCGAATCCTATTTAATCTCTTTCCTATCACTAATTATATTGCTGGTGACAGTAAGTGTGTTTGTTTTGAGTGACTAGCAGTGTATTGTGTGGGACAGTGTATGGACAAATAAATTGACCTTTATTGCTAGTATTTGGTTGAAAGAGATGTTAATAAAGTGTGTTATGTAGGACTGATGTAGAAGTGGGTCAGTGCTGAATGAGGCTAAGCGTTACTGATCGAGGTCGAATGTGGTTCAAGTTTATTGTTGATAGTCATTAAGTCTATTTTTTTTTTGGTGTCGGCTAGATTTCTAATACATATAAAAATGTTTTACTTCTTAAAATCTTAATTTGTCTCTTTCAAAGGATAAGTTTGAATGCAGGCAACCTCAAGTCATTATGGACTATTAAATTTGTATATCTCTCTCTATATATTTATATATTTTATTTTTGTTTACAATAGGTTAAACCAGTGATGGCCAAAATACAGCCCATCCGGCCCGCAACATGGTTCCATCCCCCCACCAAAAGAATAATAAATTGAAAAACATATCTTTACCTTTGAGAGGGGCTTCATTTTTTAATTGATAGATTGGTACCGTGACCTTTAACAGTTGGACTTTTGAGACATGGGACTCAGAATGTAGGACCAGGAAAAGTGAACGGATCTTTATTTTTTTGTGGAACATAATGATAGGCCAATATGTTCGTTTTATAAAGAAAATGTAGTTAGTTGAAAAACAACATAAAAACGGAATTATGAAACAAATATGGCGGTATTCTTGGTTTCAGCTATGCTTAGAGATTGGAGAATCCATGAAAATATTTACCAAAAAAGAGACCAGAAAATGAGCCCATGGTAATGCTGGCTACAATGTTGCTCACATTTTAAGTAAAGAATTGAAGCCATTTTCCGACGCGTAAAAAAAAGGTAAACTTTAAATATTTAATTAATTATAGTAAATGCTAGATCACTTCGGGTTTCTATTAAAATAGTTTTGAGTCAATTTTATTTCATTTTTGTACCTTTTCTTGATGTGGCCTGCCACGCTATTGCTAGAAATTAAAATGGCCCGCAATTCGAATTAGGTTGGGCATAATTGGGTTATACCAAGAGTATTAGGGTTAGGGGCAAGAGTTTGTATAATGATATTGTAAAGAATCTCTCTATCCAGGCTCAAAACAACAACTACTCAAAGAAGTTGACAACTCAAAGCTCCAAAATAATGTAACACTTAAATGTCTAATAAATCACAGCCAATACTGTACAACTCTCAAGTAACACTGACTGTTTAAATGCTTCACCATAGATAACAATACTGCCGTATACATTCCGTACTGCTGTGACAAATGTTTCTAGCCTCTCTGTCTTGTCGTGGACTTGCACTGGGTTCATCTGTTTAGGACTGACTTCAAACTGGACTCTGCACCAGACTGGGTCTTGACTCTGAATCCAAACCATACCTTCTCGACTGTGACACCTTTATATTGGGTCCCAGAAAGCCTTTTCAAGAGCAATGGAAGATTGCTAGTCTTTTCTCAATAATCATCTGACTATGATGTGACTTTCCTGAAGCATTGCCACTCGTCACGGTTGACCGCTTGTTTAGCGCTGGCTGGTGTTATGTGTTTCATCTGATTACATACACACAATTAGCCCTCTCCCTATCACCAGCAAAGTTATAACAATATTTTACATTTTGTGTAAAGAGAAATTTAATCTCTTCCAAGCATCAAAAGTCTTTAAAATTCTGATATTTCTATTTATTTTGTGTGCAATCTGCTCCCTAAGTCATTTTTAAAGTTTTCTTTTCTTTATTGTTTATTAGTATGGGTTGTGACTTTTTATTTTGATTCATTTGAACTTTTATCTATGAACTACTGTGAACTACCTTGTTAGTATAAATATTGACTTTCATTTCTTTTTGTTATTTAATTCCTTTTTTTTTTTGTTCATACTAATTTTAAAACTTCAGAGTTTTATTTTTTACAACCCTCAAGATGGGAAAAGCTGCAATTAGTATTGTGTAGTATCTTTGTCCAGCTGTCAGTTCAGATCTCACAAATTGAAAACGCTGTTAAAAATCCAATTTCACCATATTTTGTAGCATTCTAAAAGTAGCCTCAACAGCTACTTCTGGTATTCTGAAGAGGAACACCCTTTTTTTTTTAAAATTAAATACGCTAACATTTTTTTATACAATATTTTTTAAAACAATACTTAAAAGATTTGATTTGTATAGTATTAACAACTAATAGTAATGAATGGGTTTATCAAAAGAAGGTGAATTTTTTTTTGTAACATTTATTTATGTATAAAATTATACTTATGGTCTACTGAAAATGCTTTTTTTTTTAAAAATGTAGAATGTGCATTGTGTGCATATAAAAATGCATATTTTTTTAAAAGTCACAAGTTTTAAACACTTCCTAACACAGTGTTTACACCAAAATGTCCAAAATTTCTTTTTGTCTACATGTAGAAAATCCTGTTACGAACTCATGGATATGAGTGATCGCAGGCAGTGATGTTTAAAATGTACAATTTGTATGGGGAAGATAGCATTGTGTTATTGATAGTTTGTAGTTTATTATATATGAACTTTTCCTAAATTTTTAAAACTCAAACTTACCAAACAGCTGATGCATGGTTGTGCCTATGAATTAGTTTCAAAATCAACCTTTGTTATTTCTTCTTTTGCTATGTTCACTCCAAGGAAATTGTACTTTGCCATACAAGTGTAGTTTTATGCCTACATGCTTAGACTTAAAGACTTTTAACAAAATATTATGTAGTATACCTAAATACAACATATGTTTGTATAATTATAGTTATAGTTATGTCAAAAGATTTGTTGTAAACTAAAATAAAATAGTATTGGTAGTTCAAATGTATTAGTTACTTACTTCTGTCTTCTGAAGTTTAGCCAAGATGGAACTTTTTTTTTTTAGGTTTCGTCAAGGATTTGAAAAATATTTTTTTAATGTTAATTTTATGTTAATTCTAGTGCTCTTTCTGAAAACATTGAAACCTGCCTTTTTACCTGCGTGGGTAGACCACTTCGGAGTCCGATTTTAAGTTACGTGTGTTTCCAAACAAACTGCCTTTGTAACCATATTTAAATTTAAAAAGCTTGATTTAAAACTGGGAGTGAAGAATGTTTTATATTTTGAATGTCAATATGTTAAACTTTACTTTATAGACCACATGCATTTTTGTACCACAAACCCACACCCTGAAACTGCCCTTCTACCTACAATGTGATAATTGCTAAAAAATAATTTTAATTTTTCATAAACTGTTTATGGTTGCTAAAGAGTATTTAAAAGAATCACAAACACTTCATACATTTTTGTTTGTCTTAGTTTTTTTGTCCGTAATATGTTTTTTTTTATACTGTGTTGATAACAAAAAAATTAAGTACAATTATTTTATATGGTTCCCGGTCACTTCATCCCCGTTCACTTCATCCCCGGTCACTTCATTCCCTGGTCATTTCATCCCCTGGTCACTTCATCCCCCGGTCACTTCATCCCCCGGTCATTTCATCCCCAATTAAATATTTTATATATAAATATGATTATGTAGAATGCTTTCTTTTTTACATTTTATAACATATTACTGATGCGTTTATAGTGTTTCCTCTTCCACTTTGTATTCTTAATGAGAAATCTAATATTATATGGTAAATCTGGATGTGTACTTATCTATAGCGTAATGATTAAAGGCCAAGGTGTGGTTCAAGTAGTGGGAATCTTTTGAGAGATAGAAGTGCGATTAGAATAATTATGACCGTGCCGCTGATAACTTATCATCAAAGGCCAAGCTGTGGTGAAAGTACGACCATGTTTCACTTTATTTTATTTTTCAATCGCTCTTTCCTGAAAATGGGCGAGTCATTTTTAGCCTTGAAAGATGCAACACTGGCTAAGAGAATAACAAACATTGTTCATCAATATGAATCGATGGATCGTCTTCTGTACTTACAATCGATAGCTTATCTATCTTACTGATGTAGATAAACACAAAAACACTTTTTTTACATTACCTCTTTATTTTTACATGCTAAATTTTTTTAGTTTTTAATGGCATTTAATTTTAATTTTATTCTAATCTTAAGTGTTACAATTTTGTCATTTAAATAAAAAAGGAATACATTAAATATTGCTCACTTAATGCTTTTTAAAATTACAATTTGTTAGATAAAATGATCAGATGATTAAAATATCAGGGGATGAAATGACCGGGGGATGAAGTGACCGGGGGATGAAGTGACCAGGGACTGAAATGACCAGGGGATGAAATGACCAGGGATGAAGTGACCGGGGATGAAGTGGCCGGTCACCATTTTATATATACATACATTATTGTATATTTTTTTATATACTGGTATTTCATTATATGTATATATCATCTGATAATGTATAAATTAGTATGCCATAAAGTTTAGTCAGCATAGAACTAAGTGTTCTGAAGTTAAGTCAAGACAGAACTTTCTGTCTTCTAAAGTTTATTCAAGATAGAATTTTCTGAAGCTAAACCAGCATAGAACTTTTCTGAAGTTTTGTCACGACAGAACTTTCTAATGTTTAGTCAAGATAGAACTTTCTCAAATAAAGTCCAGATAGAACTTTCTGTCATCTGAAGTTTATTCAAAGTAGAACTTTCTGTCTTCTAAAGTTTATGCAAGATAGAACTTTTTGAAGTTTAGTCAAGATAAAACTGTCTTCTAAAGTTTAATTCAATATGGAACTTTCTGCTTTCTGAAGCTTAGTCAAGACAGAACTTTCTGAAGTTTAGCCAAGACAGAATTTTCTGGTTTATTAAGATAGAACTTTCTGTCTTCTGAAGAATATTTAGAATAACCTGAATAGTTTCTTGTTTCATTTAGGCGCTCAGCAAACACAACGAAGCTCAAATCGGAATTCGAACTAGACTTTCTTGATAGGTAGCCAAGCGGATTTCCACTCGGAAAACGCATAATCTAATACATATATTCTACAAATTTACGGAAGAGACACTACATATTCCTATTTAGGTATCGTGCGCTAGGCCTTGGACGAACAAAATCTAGAATAAGTCTATATTAACCCGGGCAATGCTTCTTTGTCTCAACGTGGCGCTTGGGTGGAAACAGATAATTAGGCCAATAGGGAAGCATAAAATACCCCCGCCCTATGGGGTCCCCAAAGATCGAGTCCATTGCTTTGGCGGGATGGAAAAAAGCCTCAGCAACCATATCACTATCACTAAGTCAAGGCTGATGGTTCATCGGACTATTACCAGCTCCCGTCCGCCCGGGGAAGTGGATAGGCTAAGAACGAGAGCAAAGATGGCTCCTAGTGAGCTACCACTGTATGCTCTAGCGAGTGTACCTGCACGTGGTGGGGATGTGAGACATGGCTCCCAGTGAGCTACCACTGTATGCTCTAGCGAGTGTACCTGCACGTGGTGGGGATGTGAGACATGGCTCCCAGTGAGCTACCACTGTATGCTCTAGCGAGTGTACCTGCACGTGGTGGGGATGTGCTCGCTAACCAGACCGAAACCCACCGCTCCGTTCCCCAACGGGGCCCATACGAGTGGTGATGGTCCCCTCACGGATGCGGTGGCACAGTATTGGCATAAGGAACCCCACGTGGGGCTTGGGCCTCCGGCCCCGCATGAGGGGAGGAGGAACTCATGTCGAGGCTAGGAGGACGGTGCAACATGACAAGCCGGGTGTGACTACATGATCACCAAGTTGCCTGGGCCGGGGGAGTCCTGACAGAGGAGTTGGTGATGAGCCAATTTCTCAACCTGGCCACGGGATAAAACCCTTTTCCGGGTCACATGGCTCATAAAAGGGATGCGGTCATCTCGAACCATAAGTGGACATCTATTCGATGTGGTACAGAGAAGGAATAACGGGGAACTTCCCCTGTGTGCTCCGCCTTTGACCTAGCTTCTTGCCCGAGCGTCTTGGGTACGAGCCATCGGTAATGGAAATGTAATAATTTACATCCTTTTTTATCTTTCCCATCACTCGTACATAGATCTAAATTTTTAAAAATATTTTCATAGGCCTACGTTTTCTCATCACTCAGATCTAAATCTAAAAAAAAATATTTTCATATGCCTATGTTTTTGGCGAAACATTGTTTAAAAATCTGGCTCTGTCGGCCGACGGTTGTTAGCCGCAATGTAAACAAACTAAACAAACAACCAGACAAAAGTTCGACCAAAGTCAGAATAGATCCACGCTGAATACTATGCAACACATTGCCTTTATAATCCTATTATCCTTCACGTCTACGCATTTAGGTATTTATAAAAGCGTATGTCAGCTTTGTAGATTAATTCATTTATGTGAGAAGACTAGATCAGGGGTTAGCAACCTTATGAGTCGGAAGAGCCAAAAATTACAATTTACACAATTTCAACGTTTCTAAAGAGCCACACATTTTTTTCTCCAAACAATAAATAGTGCTCGCATAAATAAAGTTTTTTGATTAAAAAAAAAAGCGAATCTATTTATTTATAAGAAAAAAAAATATATTTATCTTTATATAAAAAGTGTTTTTCCACAGCAAAGTAGATATTATATATACATATTTATATGGTATTACCAGATAATTACTTATTATTTAAGTATAGCCTACTATTTAACCAATTAAACATTTACATACAACTAAAAATTCTACTACAATAACAAACAGGTGAGCAAACAAATTCAATAGTAACTTTGGCTTTGCATGGATTTAGAAGGTTTGGATACATTTGGCTCGAAGCTTGTTTTTAGTTCCAAACACGACTCTTAAATTTTCATTTGTTAGTTGGCTTCTTTCTTTCATTTTAATTATATCCATGCAAGACAACGCTTGCTCGCTCGAATATATACGAAAATAGTCAGCCTTCTTAAGGTGAAGAATGGCATGTTTCACCTGACTGTAAAATGTTTGTAAAAAGTTTTACATGTTTCGGATGTTCCTTCAGAGTTGAAGATAATTACTTCCTAGTCCAAACCTCCCGCAGGACGACGGGGGATGGGAGCAGGCAGGGTTTGAACCCGGGACCATCGATAAATCTGAACGACAGTTCAGCGGGCAAACCGCACGCCCAGGCAGTATGTGTGCCTCATCTCGCGACATGCGGTCCACTTTTTATACGTTCACATACTCTTCCAAATTGATTTTCAACTCTGTAAATTTTTCACTTCACAAAGCTTTACTTTTTAAATCGATCAATTGCATGTCTAGAGATCCAGTATCAATTTCAAATGTGTAGGCCTATGTGCTCAATGTGTATTTCGTTACTATTTGAATGAGAGAATTTGTTTTTATAAACGCTACAGTCGTTTTGTTTGTTTTGAATTGCTCGAATCAGTCAGCAAATTCATCTTTAATTTTTCTTTATAACTGTGCTTAAGTAACTCGTGTCAACAGTTGCACTAGTTTTATCACAATATTGCTTTACAAATTGAAAATGAAGTAATTGACCGCTCTGAATATCTTCTTCAAAAAGTATACATTTTTCTTCAAAACATATGAATTCTTCTACCAAAACATAGGCTGGGTTTTCCTTTCCTTGCAGTTTTAGATTCAGCTCATTTAATTTCTCTGTTATATCCACGGTCCACCATAAAGTAAAATGTTTGCAACCATTTGTCGTTCTCTAATTCAGGGTGATTAATGCCTTTATCATTTAGAAATACGAAAAGCATGCATATATGTAACCCTGCAGGACCAAATTAAACAAATGACGTTTGGGCCACGAGGCCTTCATCAGCTACAAAACAAACAGAAAAAATGACAAACAATTAACACAAAATAGTCTTAATTGAACTTATCTGTCCGATGTTATTCTCTATCGAGGCAGAAAAGAAATGAGCTACGCTGGTGTAAAAGCGCGGGAAATCACAGTTTCATGCTTTTAGCTTTCTCAGTACGCTATGATCCTATCACTTGTCTGGACCAGTTGGGAAGGGGGTGGGGGAGGGAAAGAATGGGGTATCTGTGTGAGTGTTATAGTGATCGCTTTTTAAATGCATTTAAAAAAAAAGTTGAACGACCTGAATTCAAAATGGCAATAAACACACCTACTGTCTCTCGGCATCCTATTCAGCCAATACTAACACGTATGCACACGAAGCCGAGTCACTGAATGAGATCACCGAAGCCTTGTCAGAAATAACATTTGTCTAAGTATTGTCTTTAACAAGATCAACTCAAAACTTTTTTTTTTTTTTACAAAACTTACACCAACTGTCTGTCTGGTAAAAAGTTTGCACACGTTACTTCTCCCACACCGAATCTCAGATCAAACTAAAACTTTGGACAATTATTTCTATTGCCAGACAAAACAAGAATCTATTTAAAAAAAATAGTTTATTAACTAATGATAGTTACTTCAATTTATATCGAACAAGGGAAAGAAATTGTACTTAACTGTTGTGGTGGTATAATTTGAATTAGCCCCCTTTATACTTTGCAGAAAGAAATTGGTCACCACTTGAAAGTTTGAAACTAACAATACATTACTATAAACACTTTTATTTTCATAAGCACTTTTCTGTCACAGTAGTTAGTTTGTTTACTTAATGAGAATTAAGACCCTTGAGTTTAGATTGTTTAATTTTTGAAATAAAAAATGAATTTTAAAAGCTATCATGATAACAAAGATACCCCATTCTTTCTTCCCATACCCTCCCCCACCCCCTTCCCAACTGGTCCAGACAAGTGATAGGATCATAGCGTATTGAGAAAGCTAAAAGCATGAAATTGTGCTAACCAAAATCAATAGTTAAAAATATTTCTAACCGCATAGATTTATTATTATCAGTCTAGATCGATTACAAATTTAAATCGCCACATATATAGGGCCTATAGTGTGTGTTTTATCATTTCTACTTTGAGGATTAAAATATTTAATTTCCATAAAACGAATTCCAATATTTCTTCCCCGAACCAAGTATCCCTGGCATACACTGGACATTGAGATATCAGATTTAACATCTTAACATACCAGAAGTATGCAACACACTATTTCATAGTGATAGTTACCATATAGGGATACTGAGTGTTCATTGTTGTTTTTCTTTCAGAAAAAGTTACTCTTGAACCTTCTGGAAATATAGTACTTTCTTTAGGGGAAAAACTGGAAATCACCTGCACTTTTTACTCTAGGATTTACGCACTAATTCCTTCCTGGCATATTCCAAAAACAGCCAATGTTAGTATGTGAGTACTCGTTAGTTTTTAAATGTGTTCACGAAAAGGCAGCCAATAAGTTTTTTGTCAAAAAAAAAATGCTAACAAGTAAATATGATTTGATCGTTGCTGTACGGTTATTGGGTTGTAGTTTAGAAAGTAGTTCAACTTAACCGTTGTAGGCGTATTAATTTACTAACGCGGAAAAAAGTTGAACAAACCTCTTTTCAAACAACATTGAACTAAACTTATTTACAGTATATATAGACAGCTTTCAACTTTAATACAGTTTTTTTGTAGAAAATTTAGGTGACATAATAGTATCTTAACAAATTTAAGGCACGGTGGCTGAGCGGTAAAGAGCTTGGCTTCCGAACCTGGGGTCCGGGTTCGAATCCTGGTAAAGACAGGGATTTTTTAATTTCGGGATCTGAATCCACCTAATTCTAATGGACTATTAAACCTTCTAATTTTATAAGTAGGCTACTTAGATAGTTCAGTGGCTGACATGTTGGACTTCGTCATTAAGGCTTGAGACCTCGAGGTTGAATTCAGATGCGAGCAGCTTTTTTAAAGTAGCTTTTGTAAAGGCAGCACGTTGATCTTTCAGATACCCATTTCCTCCCCACCCCACTGATGCACGAAAATGATTGGACCATTGCGCACCTAGCATTGTCTGAGCATGAAAGTTGTGCCGAACAAAAAAAAAAAAACAATTAATACAAATTTTCCAATCTCACAAATTTACTATTATTAGTCTAGATCAGTGTTCTTCAACCATTTTTGGCATACCGCACCCTTTTTCGTATTTTTTTTTCTTTTAATTAAAAAATCCGCCAGCGCTTATAAAGAAGCGTGGGAAGGCAAATTTGAACAAAATTGTCATTTATTTATTAATTTGTATGCTGTCAATTAACACTTGAATGTGACTTACGCGTTTAGGACCCCCCTCTCCGGACAATGATCTCTAGGTCAAGACAGACCCAATAACTGCAGAGGAGGTTACCATGGCCATTGCAGTGCTAAAGAACAGCAAAGCACCAGGGCTAGACACGGTGTCAGCAGTAATGCTAAAACATGTGGGCAGTGCATTGTTAAAAGAATGACTGATCTCTTAAATCTCTGTTGGCGAACTTCAAAAGTCCCAGAGGACTGGCAAAAAGGAGTGATTGTAAAGCTTCCAAAAAAAGGGCAACTTGACAGAGTGCAACAACTGGAGGGGCATTATTCTCCTCTCTGTCCCTGGCAAAGTTTTCAGCATTGTCTGTAGATGCTCAGAGAAGAACAAGCAGGCTTTCGAAGAGGCAGATCATGTGCAGAGCAGATATTCATTCTACGAAATACCATAAAAGAGTTGGAGAAGTTCACATACCTTGGCAGCATCATAACAATTGATGGGGATGCCTACCATGATGCATGTTCCAAAGGCTGCAGCCTATTTGGACAAGCCAAGCCATTGGGCTCTAGGCAAAAGTACACCGTCTCAACACAATCGTCATCCCAACAGCAACATATGCATGTGAGACATGGAAGTCATCTGTCAAAACTGAAAAAAACTAATTGTGGCTCAACAAAAAATGGCTGATTTTGGGAGTCAGTTACACAGATTGGGTCTCAAACAAAGAAATCCTATGCCTAACTGGGAGTCAAAAACTTAGTGAGGTTGTGACAGAGCGTCGCATGAAGTTTGTCTCCGACAAAATGAACTACGCATATCAGGACTTTGCGATGACATGGAGGCCAATACGAGGAAAGCGCAAACAGGGACGTCCTCGTATAACTTTGCGCCACACCTTCATGGAGGACCTCAGAACAGTCGACACCAGGTGGGAGGAGGCTGCAGACATAGCCAGTGACAGATCTTTGTGGAGACAGCTTGCCGCCCAATGTGCCGAACGGCGCGGGAGATCCTAAGTCTAAGTAAGTAATAACACTTATCCCGCATGGGAGACGACCGCATGCCAAAGGCGATCTTCTTTGGCGAGTTTAAAAGAGACGGTGTAACAGAGGTGCCCTCCCCAGGCTTTGTAAGCGCAATAACGATCAACTTAGGCGCCATTTCGTCCCCCCCCCCTACTGGCATAGAGGAAAGTATCTGGCAGCAGATGGCCTCTGAGAGAGACTGTTGGAGAGCTCTCACATGAGCTGCGGGACAAAGATTTGAGACTCCAAGAAAAGCCATTATTGAAGAAAGGCGCAAAAGACGGAAAGAGAACTTAAATAGACCGCCAGCAGACAACGGCTTTGTCTGCATAAAATTCGGTAAAATATGTAGGTCGCAACTGGGTTTGCGTAGTTATGTAATACATGTAAAACACTGCACTCAGCCTTAATCTTCGGAATAGAAGACATTGCCATTATTATCATTATACAAAAATTATGTCAAATAATTTGCACTGATTACACACAAAACTTAATCTCATTGTCATGACTTTCTTTCAAATCCCAAGAATAGTCCCTTTTTAAATTATTGAATATTAGGGCCAACCGTTTTTAGTTTTAATTGTAAATTCAGTTTTATTTTTAATAAAAACATTATTATTGCCGAATTCACTTTGAAATGGAAACCTTGTGCCTCCTGCAGTCTGACAATATTTAGAAATTTCAAGCTTTAAATTTGACAAAACAAGTCGAAGATCTCCTCTAGTGGCTACATCCAGTCTATTTCTTTGCTTATTCATTTTGTTACGCACTAAATCTAGGTTAAACATGTATGTTGATAGAAAAAAGGTAATAAATAGCTCCATTTTCGACCACAGTTTTGGAGTTTTACTGAAACATTTAAGTGCAGCCATATCTCTGTCGTGCCTCCTAGGTTAACATTATTTCTACTGAAGACATAATTTTGTAAATTATTTTTTTCCTGCAACTCAATATGAACATCAGTAACAGATATTTAATCATTGTTATTTATATATATTTATTTTTATTTATTTACAACTTTACATCCTAGAAGCGAATCGTCGTTTCTTCATAGAGCATTGTTAGGTGAATTGCATAGATATCGATGTCCTTAGGCAGTAACTCGTCAACAAATAAGCTATGTGAGAGTGTAAAACTCTTTCAAATAGATTTAATATCTCGATAAAAGAGAAAATGATATGATCAATGAAAGTCAATTTCTTTCCTTGCAGTCGGAGATTGGTTTCATTCATTTGCGTTCTGACCGATGCAGAATGAAAGTAGATGTAAATAAAAGCAATTTAAAAAAAAACAAAACTAGATCAACTTATTGATACTCTCAATCTTTAAAATGATTATCGGACAGACCCATTGAATTAGTATGCAGCGCCAGAGTTTTTTCTGTGGAGCCCATGGGCAGGATTTTGTGGATACTCCTACCAGTGCCGTAGCAAGGAATGTGCCATCGTTTGGGGGCCCAATATAAATATATACTATAAATGCACTTGTTAGCATGTTTGTAAAACGTTTCGGATGTTGCGCCAGAGCTGAAGTACCTCCCGCAGGATAAAGGGGAAAGGCAGCGGGCAGGGTAGATACCCGAGACCAACGAGAAGAACAAAACGACAATCCTGAGCGCATACCGCAAGATTAGGCAGCCATCCCTAATTGAATGAATAAATCTAAAAGCATGCCATATTTGTGAAGAAAGATAGAAAGTACTCGTGAATGCTATTCCCCGCCCCCCCCCCCTCGTTTTCATATATTCAATATGCGTGTTTTATTTAAAATCTTATATTTTTTGAAAGTGTGGAGGCTTACTTAAAGGGATGAAGTCCTGAGCGCGACCCCCCCCCACCACATGCACAGTCTTGCTCTGTCGTAAATGGGCCCTGCCCTGCTGCTATGTCGACTTCACATCAGGCTAGCATTGGTTATATGGTCAGCGGGAATGTAACTTAGCAGACATGACCTTGTTTTGCCCTGGTCGGTGTCGCAGGTTTCGGCAAGCTAACCAGCTAGCAGACGGACTTTACATCATCAAGTCCATTGTCATCTCCACATCTTTACAGTTGGGCGACGCCGGCAAGTATATGTGTCACATGGGGAACAACAATCACGTCGACGTTACGGTCTTCGCCGTCTTCGGTAAGTCTTAGTCTCTTTGTTATTTCCCAATCTCGATTGGGGGGCGGGGGCCTTAAGTCCGTGTGCCAGGAAGTCGCCTCCCCCCAAACTAATTCTTCGTGGAAAGCTGTGTGCAGGAAAGCGCTCTCGGAAAGGGAGAGAGGGAGGGGGGGGGGGTTCAACACAAACGTTACAAAGACACCCCTAAGAGCTCCTTCAAGGAGTATGATATCGACATTCACGGCTGGGAAACACTGACTCTTGATCGCTCAGGATGGCGTGAAGCTATGAGTGTCAGAGTCTGAAGATACGAGGGAAGGAGCGCAGCCAGCATGAATGAACGCAGAGAGGAAAAAAAAAGGCTGGGAGAAGAAGCAGGCTTATCCGCATTATACCAAACTTACCCATGCCATGTATGTGGCCGGCTTTTCAAAGCGAGGATTCGAATTAATATGAGAAATGCGCTCATCTTGGACCACGAAGGAGGAGCTGCATTGGTAAGTCTCTTGTTGTGTCCTTGTTTCTAGCACAGGGGTTCTCAACCTGTGGGTCGCGACCCCCTTGGGGGTCGATTGACCATTTGCCAGGGGTCGCCTAAGACCATCGAAATATGTATTGGTATTGTCTACTCTTCTATTGCTGTATGTGTATGTGGGGGGTCGGGGGGTCGCGGCAGAGTGGGGGATTGTAAAAGGGGGTCGCCGAGCTTATAAGGTTGAGAACTGCTGTTCTAGCAGATCCAATCCTCTTCCAGCCTCTTGATAATTTTTACATAGAAAACTAATGTAGGAATAGAGGGACGTTATTCTGTATTGATGACAGACATACAGGTGTGTGGGTGTACTGTCTGACCAACGTATGACCGTGAGTTATTTACCAGCAGCCGACGTTAGGGACCTAGAGGCGTAAGATGTATATAAAAGTTTCAGTAATAAAGTTGGTTGCTGTTGTTTGCTTAACTAAAACGGAGTTTCTTTATTGAATTGCTAGGCGAAGGCAATAAACAACAAGCAGACATACTATTACAAAAGTCAAGTGTTACAAGAACATGTAGTGTTTCGCATTTTCTAAAGTAGATTTCTTTTATTTTTTTTTTTACTTTGAAAAATTATAACGGTCAAACTAAAGTTTTCCCTGTGTGGCCAATGAGCTAGTAATTCTTTTCTCACCAAAATACACCAACTGTTAAATTTCTTGGAAAATCATTAAAGCCGTTTTTGAGATCCGTGTCTAGGTTCCAGTTTCCTTCATGAAGTTCTGATTTGAGTAGAGTTTGTGATACAATATTATGAAATCGTATTTTTAAATAGCTTTTTTATTATTACTTTTTTATGTAACCGTGACAGACGGACGATAGAACGACAAATAAAAAGTAATAGAGACTTCCCCCCTTTTCGGAGGCCGTTTTATTTTTGCAAAACTTATAAAAAAAATCACTCTGTCTGTCTGGTAAAAAGTGTGTACACGTTATTATTCCCACACCCATTCTTCAAGTTGAAACTTTGCACAATAAATCATTGGCATAGCCAAGAATCAATAAAAAAATATTAACCAATCAGTCAATTAATTTTTGGTAAAAAATGATTTTGCTCGAAATAGAATAAGGGAACTAACTTCTACATTATTAAGATACACAGTTGTAAGTGCAGAGCTTTTTCCCTTTGATAATTTTTTCATAGAAGGATTTTTACAAAGCTTGCATCACTCTGTCTGTCTGGTAAAAAGTTTCAACATGTATTTTTTCTCCCATTTCCCTTTCTCGGATCAAGTTGAAATTTTGAATAATTATTCATAGTCAATGACAACACACGAATCAATCCAAAAAAATTAACCAATTAGTTAATCATTTAGTAGCCTACTGATTAATTACTTTTGTGTTATAAAGCAGAAAGGGAGCTAAACTCTGTAATTTTTTAGATCAATGGCGGTTCTTCCCTTTAGATAAGCTTTTTTTTTTTTTTTTTTAAAGTATTCTTTTTTTTTTTGTCTATTGCTTTTAATATTTTGCTTGAAAATAAAATGCATTTGCGATCTACTTTGGTTTTGCAGCGGAGAAAAAAAACGTCACGTTCGAATGGAAGATGAAAAGGGTAGATTTGAGCTGCAACTTGTCCACATTGGATAACGAGGGCTCATTAATCTTCAACGGTTGGCACTATGGCTCCTTCCCATTGACGGAAGGCTCACGTTATACTATCGTGACTATGACCAGATTCGCGGGCAAACTAGTGACCAGCAACCTGGTCATTGGGAGTCCTAGTAAGTAAGTCTCTATTATAACATATATATATATATATTTACTTTTGGGTCTCTTTAGGGCGCCTCTGAGTCCACCCAGCTCAGTGACCTTAGTTGGGGCAAAGTGAAAGCGGTTGGTCGTTTTACTGGCCACATGACACCCTGCTCGTTAACCGTTGGCCAAAGAAACAGATGACCTGAACATTATCTGCCCTATAGATCGCACGGTCTGAAAGGGGAACTTTACTTTTTTTTTTACTTTACTTCTATTTCATAATTCTGCTACTAGTCTACTATATAAGTCTTTACTTATATATTTCATAAATCTGCTACTAGTCTACTATATAAGTCTTTACTTATATTTCATAAATCTGCTACTAGTCTTTACTTATATATTTCATAATTCTGCTACTAGTCTACTATATAAGTCTTTACTTATATTTCATAAATCTGCTACTAGTCTTTACTTATATATTTCATAAATCTGCTACTAGTCTACTATATAAGTCTTTACTTATATATTTCATAAATCTGCTACTAGTCTACTATATAAGTCTTTACTTATATTTCATAAATCTGCTACTACTCTTTACTTATATATTTCATAATTCTGCTACTAGTCTACTATATAAGTCTTTACTTATATTTCATAAATCTGCTACTAGTCTTTACTTATATATTTCATAAATCTGCTACTAGTCTACTATATAAGTCTTTACTTATATATTTCATAAATCTGCTACTAGTCTACTATATAAGTCTTTACTTATATTTCATAAATCTGCTACTAGTCTACTATATAAGTCTTTACTTATATTTCATAAATCTGCTACTAGTCTACTATATAAGTCTTTACTTATATATTTCATAAATCTGCTACTAGTCTACTATATAAGTCTTTACTTATATTTCATAAATCTGCTACTAGTCTACTATATAAGTCTTTACTTATATTTCATAAATCTGCTACTAGTCTTTACTTATATTTCATAAATCTGCTACTAGTCTACTATATAAGACCTGGTAAGTCTTTACTATGCATAGGATATATAACGTTAACCTCTCAGTTTATAAAGCGATGTAGGTCAACACGAGATCAAAGTGTTAGTCATTAGCAGCTATGCCATGAATATTCCTTACATTCTAGAGCAGGGTCTCCCAAAGTGAGGTACGCGTACCCCCAGGGGTACGGGAAGAGTTTGAAGTGGGTACGCGCTGCACATAGCTAACTATGCTGATTCTTTTTAAAATACCCGATTTGTTTTTTAAAACTAGATTAAAATATAACAAGTTTTAAATCCTTTTTATTATTTTTTAAAGAAGTTTTTACAAACTCAAATACGGCGCTATTTTACATTTTTAGACGAATTTCTACAAAGATCAGGAAATGTTTAGGAAACTTCCTTCGACACGCCCACTTTTTGAATGTAAATACTATTTTCCATTTTTTTAAGAATGGATTTGATGTGTCTCTGAAACATGCAAAAAATAAACTCAATAAACTTAATTGTGATAGAGTCACCATTATTTTGTGAATGTGTAGGTCTACAGAAAAAATGTGATTGTTATTAAAATAAATCCTTTATTTGTGTGTGTGTGTGGGGGTAGGGTGGGCGAGGGGTATTCAGCGTTACGAAAATTCTAGAAGGGGAAATCATTGGTCAAAAGTTTGGGAAACACTGTTCTAGAGCTAGATTTATATCCAAATTACCTTCAAATTTTTAAATTAATTAATTTTAATTAACATTTTAGATTTCAAGCATTCGTATTTTGTTTTCATTTTAGTTTCTAAGGCACTAGATTAGTGATACACAAATAAAGACCTGCGGGTCGCGGGTAATATGCGGCCTGTAAGATGTATTTAAAGATATGGTATTTATACACTATTATAGTTTCGTTAGAATATCACATGACCGAGCTTTTGAACATGAAAAGATGCATATGCCATGCAGGTGTAAGCCCTACCTAGATCTATAGATCTATATAGACAAGTGCGATGCTTGTTGCTTAGATCTATATAGACTAGTAAAATGCTGTCTGGATTCGCGGTGGCTGAGTGGCAAAGCGCTTGGCTGCCGAACCGGTGACCCGGGTTCGAATCCTGGTGAAGACTAAGATTTTTACGTTTGGGATCTTTAGGGCGCCTCTGAGTCCACCCAAACAGATGACCTTTAAATCATCTGCCACATAGATCACTATGCCTGAAAGTGGAACTTAATTTTTTTTTTGTTACAGTGCTTGTTGCTTAGATCTATGCTATGTCTATAAAATGACCATACTTAAGGCTAAGAAGCAAATGAATCCACAAGATTCCGTGCCATGATAGCATTGAACGTGTAGCTAAATTCGATAAAAAAGAATCTCCTCTTGTTTCGAAGTCGGTCATCTTGTGTACTGTTAGGCCTACTATTGTGGATTTTTCTGACTCGAGAGACTTAAGATATGCCGGTTGGTACATTTCTAAGCGTTAGATAAACGAATCACGGGTTGCTCATGGAATGCTATTCGACTAACGCAAGACTGGCAGGGTGTGTTAGAAAGAATGCCATGGATGACAGTTTTAAAGATTTAACGCTGAAATGACTCTTCTCCAGGTTTCTTCTCGCGGATGACTCTAGAAGCCTCGCGACGTAGCGAAAGATTGAAGCAAATGTAGCTTCCAATGGCACGCGTCTAAAATAGCATCTGACAACTAGTAAGAGCCTTCACTTGTGGTTCAGATATTGAGCCCGGGAGAACTGTTAACACTACTCAGAGAAGGGGCAAAGGCGAGCAACTGGCGCCTATTCCAGTAAGCTTCGGACAGCAGGGGCTCGTTAACCTTGGATGGCTACACATTTGGTAGAAGGAAAAGTCTGAATCCAAACCTACGCTACCTGGCTTAACATGGGAACGATTTTGGGAGATAATCCTAAGGAAAAATCAGGACAGCCGGGGTACTGCTGTGTGGGCGACATCGACCCGACCATAAATAATATCGATGTATATATAGATGAATCAGCATACTTAAGCAGACGAGCTCTGTCCGAAGCTCCTGGTTTTTAGAAGCGCCCGGTATCTGCCTTCACTTGTCACTCTAAATGCCAGAAGAAGCTATATCGCCATTTTTACTATCTATCCGTAGATGCAGACCTTGTGCTGGACGTAGTGTCCAAGCTATTTGCCTTTTAGAAGTATTTGTTTAGACTTCCACAGAGTTAGCTTCTACCGCGACGTTCAACGCATAGAACGACAAGCTCTCTCAATAGAAATCGGACAACTTTCACAACCCCCTTCTAACTGTTGCCCACGGATTTTAGGTCTTTGCTTTGAAGGGCTTGCCATGTAAATAAAAATAAATAAATTATAGCTTTTATATAGCGCTACTTTCATGCTTATAGTATGCTCAGAGCGCTATGGTCCAATCTCATATGTGGACCAGTGGAGGGAGGGTATATGGGAGAAGGTTTTCCGTGCTGCCTTTAGGCGCTCAGTAAACACAACTCGGGTGTCTTCATAGCTCCTCCACTACGCTTCCCGTATCAGGCATTGGGCGTGTCCTGACTGATTTGGTCCATGGCCGTTATCTTCATGTTTAAAGTTTACCGTTTCTGTAGCAGTCGAGGTTGCACAGGGTGCGGTCGCTAGCCCCACACTAAACTCTCAACCGGCCTTGGTACATGCAACAGCAAGGTAATAGACAATGGGAGCTCATCACCATTGCCATCCCTAGGCGTTGAAGACTTTTGAATGGATGAATGCAGTTTTTTTTTTTTTTTGGTGTTACATTTACTATTCCCTATTGCCTCTTGTTTTGTTTTCTGATGAATGTTTCCCTGACACACTAGTTCGCAATGACTCGGGCTTCTACACCTCCGAGTTCGCCATCGTATACCCACATACAACCTTGTCTTATCGGTGTCTGGTGGCTCTTGAAGGTTAGTGCGCCGTCTGTCACAGTGGTGCCCAACCTGTTTGGCCCTGGGGCTATATGCATTCCCAACACGGGCCGTACCACTACAAAACAAAAAAAAATAATAATGATAATAATAAGGTAACTGTGATAATAATTATGATGGTTATAATAATAATACAACTAAATTGTGGTGTCCAATATAACAGCCTCTTTGGCTTCCTAGTGGGTAAACGTTCCGAGGTGCCGGATGTGGCCCGCGGGCCGTAGGTTGGGCATCACTGATGTAAACGTTTTCGTTTTGTTAAGACTTAGTTTACAGTCTTTATCTAAACAAGAGGAACTGGCTTAGTCTAAAGATGGATGTCTGCCTGGTCATGTGATAGGCGTCTTCGGACTGACGCTGTGATGGTCAGCGGTCGGACCCTGTCCCGCTTTTTCACGGTGTTCTTGGTCCAATGAGCGTCGTGACTGTGGCAAACCTACAAAAATAAATCCTGAAGAATTTCATAATGAGGCAGACATGCGCCAAAATCTGACCGAGCCTACATTTTGTTATTAAATATGCAGGGTAACCCAAAAGTAGGTTTACAGTCATCACGTAGACTATTGACTTGAAAATTGGACACTAAAAACAGCTGGAAATTCGTACACCTGTTAACTTACACATAAACAATTGAATCTCTCAGATGCTCAACAGGAATGTTTACATTGGTATAACTAAGCAAGTAACTTCAACCATATAAAAGGTAGTTTAATAACTGTAAACCTACTTTTGGCCACCCTGTACAGTATTATAATTTTCTTTCATGCTTTAATTGTGTATATGTTTAAGTATTATTAATCTTCAATTATTACATCTGTATAACTTTTGTGTGAAAATATCAAGACTGTTCATGTGTAAAGTTTTATTAATTTAGACCATTAGTCCAGCCTGGCAGATACACTAAAAGTCATACAGTAAAACAGAAAGTAACTAAATATATAGTACAAGCAGTACACACCGGCTACGCCCATGGATTGGTTCCTAGGCTTTATATTAATAATTATGACCGGAAATCACCTTATTTTCTTTCTTTTTTTTTTGGATTATAATAAACGAGCCACAGTTTAACGATCAACCTAACATCTTTTTTATATTATTGAATTTGTTGCAATTTTACGACTCGCTCTCTATAACCTTCTCTCTTTCTCTCCCGCATTTTCGTTCTCTGGAACCGCCATTTTTGTTTTGTTTTTTTAACCAGCGCTTCGTCATTTCTCCGACATAGACTTTTGACTTGACCTGATTTGGAAAGACGCGCTTCATTATTCGCCCCCTTCCCCACACATAGACGTTAGTTATAGTAGCACTTTCGCTTATCCGCTTACGCCCCTTCATCCTTCGTACACTCCATGACTTTTCTTCGGCTCCTTAATTCAATGTATATATCGATCGCGAGTGCCCCTTTCTTTTTTTTTCAACTTTTAATCTTAATGCAAGTAATGTACGGTCTAAGACAGCGAATACATTTCTGCATACCACCAGTTTCAGGGCTAGAGACAAAAGAAAAAATGCATTTTTCGAAGGCCCCAATGGAATGCCACATTCTCGTTCCTCCTTCTTACATTTTTTTTTGTATTTTGGTATCTAAAAAAAAATATCAATTTGTTTTTATTTACTGTAATAGATTATCTCACCACTTTTTGAATGTAGAGCATAGACAATAAATCTAGATTTATCTTTTTAATGCTATTAGGATAACTTTTTTAAAAAGTGTCACAAAGTACCGTTCCTTGCTCTCTCTCTCTTTCTCTCTATCGAAAAAAAAAAAAAAAAAAAAAAGAAAAAGACTCTAGCTCTATCTTAATGCTATTAGGATTTGGTTTTTTGTTGTTGTTTTTCTTTTATTTAGATGGCGTCTAAAAGGAAGTGGAAATGACGTAAGGCCTATTAAAATAAGTAAACTTTAGGGCAAAAGAACAAACATATTTTTTTAAATGTGGATTTTGTGACATATTTCTGTTGAACCTTTTTAATTAGACTTTTGGGGAAATACCGAAAATAAAATACAAATGTTTGTTAGAAAGCTTGCAGTTTTTTCGCGAATAGCGGTCCTCAGGCTGTGACTCTTTCAAAAAAACGTTCATAGTGAGCGTCTAGGAGGTAAAAAAGAACCTGTGTACGAAATTTTATGCGGATATGTACGACGGTTTAAAAGATCTCTTGATCAATGAATGAGTCAGCGGTAACTTACAAATATATAGTAGATTTGATTTTTAGCGGCCCCCGAAAGGGGAAAAGACGCTATTTGTGTTTTGTGTGGCCTGTCTATCCGTCCGTCCCGTTTAGATCTCAGAAACCACAAGAAAAAATGAAAATTCGGACATCATATTTTAGATCATTCAAAGTTCTGATGCAACGGCTACTTTTTTCTTTTCCGAAAGTCAACGATCTAATTTTTTAAATTATATATGCAAGCAGATTTTAAAAAAAAATTACACCACTTTGAAAAAGTATCAATGGATCATTATAAAATAGATTTTTCATTTATTAAGTAACTCATGAAATAGAATACTGATTCAAAAGTTGATTTTAAAAAAGAATTTTAATACGAATTTCGGTTTCAATTGTAAGTTTAACAAACAAAGAAGTGAAAACCACTTTTATACCGCTCAGTTTTTACACATCGTCATTAGGCTATACACTTGACGACAATCTACACCACAATGAATAGAGGTCAGACATAGATCTAGATTTAGATTTAATTATATTTAACACTTTGAACAAAACTTACATTTATAATCCATTAAGAAAAAAGTGTATCTTCTAACAACTTTAAAGGATGTAGGTTTATTTATTATGTAAGCAGCAGTGTCACATCAAGAAGTGAAATTGTAACTCAGTAGTAGGCCTACCAATCCTAAGCCTATTCTGTTCGCATGGGAAACCTGTTAAGTTGTGCAGGCCCCCCTTTTATTTTATTTCATACTACGTCTACTCCAATATATTAATGGAAATTGTTGGGAAGAAGAAGGTATCTTGGCGCAGTGGCGTCGTTGAGGGCGGGGGTTGGCGACGGTACGATCCGCTCCGGTCTACACCATTTTGGGGGGGTGACGATCAAGTTGGAAAAATTATAACTTGGCAAAAGGAGACACATTGAAAAAAAAATTAAATCTCGAGATATATCTTAGAGCAGTGGCGTCACTACGCTCCACTCCTTCACCACACTCTACCGCTCAACACGCCCTACTCGTTCACCAAACCCACTCGTTCACCATACCCTACTAGTTCACTACGCTTCACTCATTTACCACACCCCTTTCTTCATCATGCTTCACTCATTTACCACACCCCTTTCTTCACCACACCATACTCCTTTACCACGCTCACTCCTTTCCCACACCCCTTTCTTCACCACACCACACTCCTTTACCACGCTCACTCCTTTACCACACCCCACTCGTTCGCCACACCCCACTCTTTCACAACACTCCACTCTTTCACCACACTCCACTCTTTATTACAACCCGCTCTTTGCAGCTCCGACCTGTCCAATGAGAGAACTCTCGTACTTCTTAGGCACTTTTGGACAAATCGTTTTCACTCGGGCGCCGGGTGTAGTTATCTCATCTCCTGATCAGGGCCGGTCTTAGGCCACTGCAACCTATGCGGCCGCAGTGGGCCCCGCATTTTCGTAGGCCCCGCGCGATGCAATTTCTAGGTGTAAATTATTAAATTAAACCATTCCTGGAATTCTCCTGAAATTATAAAAAATAAGAAAAAGTCATGAAAATGTCCTGAGATTATTAAAATCTTCTGAAAACTGATGCAAATCTTAAAACAGACAAAATTGTCATTTTGATGTGTCATTCAATATGGAAAACGCCAATTCTACTCGCGATTTAAAAAAAAGGCATTGTCAGCTTTCATTTAATAAAAATGTAATAATAAGCCGAATTTTAACCAAAACAAGAACTTCAAATACTTAATTTACTTTAATAGTCAATATTAAACAAATATAGATCTACATCTATCTTGACCTCTTATATATAATAAAAAAGCGATATTTTGCGAGTCGATAGTAAATCTAAAAGGCAGATCTGAATGTTTATCGGATCTTTGTTGGAAAACTACTATCTTCTGTAGATGCAGGGGCGGACTGTCTATTTGGGCAAATGCCCGGTGGACCGGTACTCAAACGGGCCTAAAGGGTCTCATGAATGCCACTATGTCACGCATTAAATTTTTTAATGTTTTATAATATTCTCATATATAAGGGGATATGTGAGCGTCATGTTAAAAACATCTTTTACAGACTACAGTGTAAAACTAATTTAATCTAACACATAATATAATAGCCTACATCCGTAGACAGTACTATTAGTAGGCTTCATCCTTTAAGGGCCTACAAACATAGCGATTCAAAAGCAACATAATGTCTATATTTCTTATAAAGATATAGAGCATACATACAGTTATCGGTACATTATAAAAAAAACCTCAATGATTTTGAGAACAGATAGGCCTATAATTGGAGGCCCATCATATAATATACAATATTTGCTGTGGTGTATAGAAATGCCTGGGCCGAATTAGACATCCAGTCCGCCCCTGTGTAGATGGCTCGTAAAGTTAATTTGATAGTGATTTTGTACTTAGTAAAGTATGAGTAAAATGCAAACACGAATTTATTTTCTAATACAAAATCTTAATTTTCACTTATTATCCTTATCGCAAACCCAAATTAGGCCCCGCGCAATCCGTTTCGCATAGGGCCCCGTAACCTGTAGGACCGGCTCTGCTTCTGATCTTATATAATACAGACGTTACTTCAAAAAAGAAGATGATTACGTCCTACGCGTCATGCATTCAGTCATGCATATTAACCAATGACTTAAATTCTGCCAAGTCACTGGTTTTTCTGGATAGCTCAGGCAATCCATTCCATGCTCTAATAGCACTAGGGAAGATGGAGTATTTGTACAAATTTGTCCTAGCATATGGAATGAGGAATGTGCCTTTATCTTTGTGTCTTAGTTGTGCGATTATAACACACACACACACAGACCACTGTCATTTAGCTTTGATAAACACACACACACACACAACAACAACAAAACAATGAAAAACAAACCAACACTGATTGTCTTTGTTTCAGCTTCGCCCATTATTCTGATTCCACCAAGATCAATCGCTGCTACGATTGGACATACCGCGACCTTGACCTGTATAGTGATAAGCTTCCCGAAAACAGTCGTGACCTGGAAGTCGGACAGTTTAAATTTGACAAACGACGCCTTTCGAATTAGTTACGGTCACTTCGGCGGGCACAATAACAGCATTCTTAACATCAACGACGTTCAGGAATCAGGTGATGAATTCATTTATTCTGCTTTAGAATATCAGGACCCCAGGCAGGTTCGGAAGCCAAGCGTTTAAACACTCATCCACCGCACCCCCAACTATTGTTAGAAAGATGTTACAGATGTTGCAGCCTTTAATTTATTGACATGTTTCATCCAATAAATAATTTTAGTTTTTTTTTTAAATTTATTTTGGCTTTTTTTGTGTTTCTTTCTCTTTAAGGTTTTGTACTCAATTTTGTCCTCTTCTGGCCGTATATATAAAGGTCCGCAAAAGAACCCCACATCTCAAATAGCTTTTCAAGTCTACGGCGCTAAGCAATGTATTCTGCAAGTTGCCCAGGGGTCACTGCTATTGATATCTCCTTTTCAACGTTTTAATTCATTAAATCTTGTTATACAGTCCAAACCATAAGTGTAGGCTATCTGATGGTCAATGATTCGCTGTTAGAACCCCCCTAGTCTGTAAACTTACTGCAGTCTTAAAGATATGTAGATCTGGATCTAGCACTGAGTCCAAAACTGAAATATTCATATTCTGTGCAGATAGTGGAATGTATTCCAAGTCCTTTAAATATGTAGATCTAGATCTAGCATTGATTCTAAAACGGAACTATTCCTATTCTGTGCAGATAGTGGAATGTTTTCCAAGTCCTTAAAATATGTAGATCTAGATCTAGCATTGATTCTAAAACGGAACTATTCCTATTCTGTGCAGATAGTGGAATGTATTCCTGTTTTGCGAAGAATGAGGTTTTCAGACACAGACCACACAGAAGTATAAGGATATACGTAAAAAGTGAGGCGACACTCTCTCGCTCTCTTTGTTTCATTCTGTCTCCACCTTTCTCTGGCTTCCTCTTGTTCTCTCGCTTTCTCGCTCCTTTTTCCCTTCCTCTCACCCTCTTTTTCGCCGTCTCTCTCTCACACACTTCCCTGTCTCTATTTCTATCACTTCTCCCTCTTTCTCTCCCTCACTTTTCCGTCTCTCTCGCTCTCAATGCTTCTTTCATCCTCACGTTTCCGTCACCTCTTATTTCTCTGTCTCTTTCTCTCTCCCTCAACTCTCCGTCTCTCTCCCTCAACGGTCTGTCTCTCTCCCTCAACGCTCTGTCTCTCTCCCTCACTTCTCTGTCTCTCTCACTTCTCTGTCTCTCTCCCTCACTTCTCTGTCTCTCTCCCTCAACTCCCCGTCTCTCCCTCACTTCTCTGTCTCTCTCCCTCAACTCCCCGTCTCTCCCTCACTTCTCTGTCTCTTTCTCCCTCACTTCTCTGTCTCTGTCTCCCTCACTTCTCTGTCTCTCTCCCTCACTTCTCTGTCTCTGTCTCCCTCACTTCTCTGTCTCTCTCCCTCACTTCTCTGTCTCTCTCCCTCACTTCTCTGTCTCTCTCCCTCAACTCCCCGTCTCTCCCTCACTTCTCTGTCTCCCTCAACTCCCCGTCTCTCCCTCACTTCTCTGTCTCTCTCCCTCACTTCTCTGTCTCTCTCCCTCAACTCCCCGTCTCTCCCTCACTTCTCTGTCTCTCTCCCTCAACTCCCCGTCTCTCCCTCACTTCTCTGTCTCTTTCTCCCTCACTTCTCTGTCTCTGTCTCCCTCACTTCTCTGTCTCTCTCCCTCACTTCTCTGTCTCTGTCTCCCTCACTTCTCTGTCTCTCTCCCTCAACTCCCCGTCTCTCCCTCACTTCTCTGTCTCTCTCCCTCACTTCTCTGTCTCTGTCTCCCTCAATTCTCTGTCTCTCTCCCTCAACTCCCCGTCTCTCCCTCACTTCTCTGTCTCTCTCCTTCAACTCCCCGTCTCTTCCTCACTTCTCTGTCTCTCTCTCCCTCACTTCTCTGTCTCTCTCCCTCACTTCTCTGTCTCTCTCCCTCACTTCTCTGTCTCTCTCCCTCAACTCCCCGTCTCTCCCTCACTTCTCTGTCTCTCTCTCCCTCACTTCTTTGTCTCTCTCTCACTTCTCTGTCTCTCTCTCCCCATCACTTCTCCGTCTCTCCCTTCCTTACCTCTTCGCCTCACCCACTTCCTGGTACCTCACTTTTTCCTTTCTCTTTCGTTCTCTTTTCCGTTTTTCTCCCTTACTTCTCTGTCTTTCTCTTTATTTGCTTATTGCTGAACCACCCCCTTCCCCTCCCATATTGCAGACAACAACTCTACTCCGCTTTTCGAAACATAAGAAATGGACTGGGAGTCACTCTGTCTGTTTAGTAAAAGTTTGTACACCTGATTTCTCCCACACCCCATCTCGGATGAAGCTGACAATTTTGACTAAATTATTTCTTTTAACTGACAACATGCGCATCAATTTAAAAAAAAATCAACTAATTATTTAATTATCTTTGGTAATTGATTATTTTGTTCGGTATATTGAACAAGGGAAAGAAATCGTACTTGACAGATGTGGTGGTATAAGTTAAATTAATCCCCTTGAGGACTCTTCAGCCCTGAGTGAACATTTTTTTTTATACATCTAGAAAAACGATCATTCACCACGATACCATCTTCTTCCTTCCCCCTTTCACAACTGGTCCAGACAAGTGATCGGATCAGGGGTGTAGTTAGGAATTTTCCATCATTTGTGGGCCCGGGGGGCTTGACCTCGTTGGGGGCCCCTGCATTTTGCGTTATATATTTTATATTTAATGTAAACCCCCCCCCAACTGAATAGGATCATAGCGCATTGAGAAAGCTAAAAGCTAAACAAAAAAAAATGGTGAAAATATTTCTAATGTATAGGTCAATCATACCTATAATTCCATGGCTGATTCAAGCTAATTCATAAAAGTACACTTAATGTAAACTTTTTTTTTTTTATTATTTTTATGTTGTTTTTTTTTTTGCTTATATTTTACTTGTTGCACCCAATATAAGCTTTGTTTTGTTTTGTTTTTAAAGTATTTTTTTTTTAAATATGTTACTTGTTTTTTTCGCCCAAGTCACGTGACTGTTTTTCCGGGACGTTTTTTTGTTTCTTCTCATTGATATGAATAGCTGTGTGGTCATAGTGTACGCTTTGTACTATTGTCGTGATAGTCGTGAGTTCGTGTCACGCCCTCTGCCAACCCCTTGCCCACCTCTCGAAACTTCACTTTTCCACACATCGTTAGTCTGTAGGACCGTCTTTCTCCATTCCTCATTGTCTTTTTCTTGGATAAAATTTCTTTCAATGACAGGCCAGAGGCGTAGTGAGAAGGGGGCTAGGGGCCACGATGCCATGGGTGCCATCCTCAGGGGGGCGTCACACGCAAAGAGGCCCCCCCCCCCAAAAAAGTAAAATTATTGTAGATATTTTAGTTAGGTAATACATTTTAAGGTTATTTGTATTCTATTATTATTAAGTACTTTCTATATATATATATATAAGGCTATATTTTCTTTGTGATGTTCATGGAATATGCAGGTGGTGGGGGGGGGGCGGTAATAAAGTTTCTTGCCCCAGGCACACGTTTTGCTGACTAAGCCTCTGTAACAGGCCCGTCCAATCTTTTATATTGTCTCCCAATCGCGTTCTCTGTCTGCCTCTCCTTCTTTTTTTCCTGGTACTGTTGCCTGTAGGAAAGTTTGTAGCGAGAGAAGAAACAAAGTATCACTCATGAACGTACTTCTGAAAGTTTTCGGATGAAAACAAACAAGAAAAATATCAAAAATACTTTAAAAAAAAAACACAGCTTGCATTAAGTGCAATCGTATCAATTTGTTTGGATCAGTCACGTGATTAAATGTCTAATAAATCTAGCCCAAAAACAAGAAATCATTGCGATTAGAAATAAAAACAAGAGTGGGGGAGGGGAAGGGAGGAAGAAGAAGGGTGTATTTGTGTGAATGTTACAGTGATCGCTTTTTAAATCCATTTAAAAAAAAAAGTTGTATGTACTTAGGGCTCAAGCCTCCTCAAGGGGACTAATTCAACTTATACCACGACATCGGTTAGTACAATTTTGTCCCCTGGCTCAATACCAAACAAAAAATGTATTAGCAATAGTTAATTACGTAATTGTTTTTTTTTTTTTTTATTAATTCTTGTTTAGTCAGGTACATGAAATAATTGTGCAAAGTTTCAACTTGATCCGAGATTGGGTGTACGAAAAATAACGTGTGCAAACCTTTTACCAAACAGACAGAGTAACTGACAGACAAACGAATATTCACATTTGACTAGAGTAACACCTTTATTAAAATCACTAAATTTAGAAAGCCTTCAGGACAGAAGACTTAAAAGTAAAGTAGCAATTATACATAAAACACTGAACCACAATCAAATACAAATACAAAATTTAATAAAAATACTCTGAAAGACACAAAGATAACAGCATGTTCCTCATCCCATATGCTAGGACAAATTTGTACAAATACTCCATCTTCCCTAGTGCTATTAGAGCATGGAATGAGTTGCCTGAGCTAGCCAGGAAAACCAGTGACTTGGCAGAATTTAAGTCCTTGGTTAATATGCATGACTGAATGCATGACGCGTAGGACGTAATCATCTTCTTTTTTGAAGTAACGTCTGTATTATATAAGATAAGATAAGAGTAAGTTGATATAAGCTTTGCAGAAACAATGTCCAATTTATCAAGACACACCATGCTTCAACACTTTGAATGCCTCTTTGTCTGCACAGGTAGATACGAGTGGGTATTTCCAGTATTGATGTTAATCTTTGAAGTTAACATTACCGTTATTCTAACTATTGTCTTGACTAACAGACAAAACAAAAGAAGACTGGCAAGGGAAGAAAAAATAAGGTAACCTTTTCATTCTCACTAAGTCCTAGTGTTTGTCATTTTAACGACTGGTTTCAAGCTCAATGTGTTCTTTTTTTTTAATAACAAATAGTCTCTAACTCAATTTTTGCATTATAACAAATAGTCTCTAACTCAATTTTTGCATTATAACAAATAGTCTCTAACTCAATTTTTGCATTATAACAAATAGTCTCTAACTCAATTTTTGCATTATAACAAATAGTCTCTAACACAATTTTTGCATTACAACAAATAGTCTCTAACTCAATTTTTGCATTATAACAAGTAGTCTCTAACTCAATTTTTGCATTATAGCAAATAGTCTCTAACTCAATTTTTGCATTATAACAAATAGTCTCTAACTCAATTTTTGCATTATAACAAATAGTCTCTAACTCAATTTTTGCATTATAACAAATAGTCTCTAACACAATTTTTGCATTATAACAAATAGTCTCTAACTCAATTTTTGCATTATAACAAGTAGTCTCTAACACAATTTTAGCATTACAACAAATAGTCTCTAACTCAATTTTTGCATTATAACAAGTAGTCTCTAACTCAATTTTTGCATTATAGCAAATAGTCTCTAACTCAATTTTTGCATTATAACAAGTAGTCTCTAACTCAATTTTTGCATTATAGCAAATAGTCTCTAACTCAATTTTTGCATTATAACAAATAGTCTCTAACACAATTTTTGCATTATAACAAATAGTCTCTAACTCAATTTTTGCATTATAACAAGTAGTCTCTAACACAATTTTTGCATTACAACAAATAGTCTCTAACACAATTTTTCATTACAATAAATGAGACTCTAACACAATTTTTCATTACAACAAATAGTCTCTAACACAATTTATCATTACAACAAAAAGTCTCTAACACAATTTTTTAATTACAATGGAAATTTTCATTACAATAAATGAGACTAACACAATTTTTTAATTACAATAGAAATTTTCATTACAATAAATGAGACTAACACAATTTTTCATTACAACAAATAGTCTCTAACACAATTTTTCATTACAACAAATAGTCTCTAACAAGATTTTTCATTACAACAAATAGTCTCTAACACAATTTATCATTATAATTAGTCTCTAGGAGGTGTGGTGGCTGGGCGGTAAAGCGCTTGGCTTCTGAACCGGAGGTCCCGAATTCGAATCCTTGTGAAGACTGGGATTTTTAATTTCGGAATCTTTGGGCGCCTTTGAGTCCAACCAGCTCTAATCGGTACCTGACATTAGTTGGGAAAAGTAAAGGCGGTTGATCGTTGTGCTGGCCGCATGACACCCTCGTTAACCGTAAGCCACAGAAACAGATGACCTTTACATCGTCTGCCCACAAGGTTTGAAAGGGGAACTATACTTACTAATTAGTTTCTAACACAATTTTTCATTATATCAACCAGCCTCTAACAATTTTTCATTTTAACAACTAGTCTGTAATACAATTTTTTCATCATAACAACTAGTATCTTTTTTTGGCTTAACACCATGTCTCTAACGCAGTTATCCATTATTACAATAATGCTCAGGACACTTAAGCAAGATAGTTTCGATAAGAGGACGTCCCTGAATCCAACCATTAGAGCCGTGTGGACTCAGAGACGCCCTAAAGATCCCGAAATTAAAAAAAAATGGATTCGAACCCCCCCCCCCCAGTTCGGAAGTGAAGTGTATTACCACTCAGCCACCTCGCATCCGTTAGTGTTCTCTAATTGCTTTACTTTAAATATGAAGAGCCTCATCTATCTCACTTTAATTTCATTGACTATTACGTCATATCCTGTTTACTCCACTAAGACAGTAAGTGATAGACAAAAACAAAACATCTATTGTTGTACCTATCATTGGACTAGCATGATTACACTGACAGACTTGTTTTTTTTTTGGTCCACCGCAGGACGTTATATACTGAAATGGAAGAAACACTTGATGAACCTGTGAATGTTTCCCAGGCAGAGCTACGGGAGGAAGAAGTCGAGTCACCCTCCGAAGGCAACAGAATGCAAAATTCACCACTACAGCAAACTTCGTCAGAGGATAATATCCAGCAAGAGACCTGGCACAGCCCACCCGAAGAGGCCATTATAGAATAGCGTTTAAATACCCAATAGCAGTGGACGTATATAATAGTACTTTAATCTTCAGAATAGCTGTTCACATCAACAGAGCTTCTTATTTCGGAATTGGTATTGATAGGTATTGACCCTAACAGAACTAACTATAGAATACGTGTTGACCTTAACTTTAACAGAGCTTTTAATTTCAACATAGGCGTTGACCATAAAAGAGCTTCAGAAAAGTAAAATATTGACAAGATTTTTTTCCAGCTCAACATAGCAGCAAACATTGTAAAAATAAGTTGACCACAAAAGCAGTTTACTTTGAACGAACGTGCGAGCCTTCACAAATACAGTTAAATTAATGGGAAAGGATGTTTTATTTTCAAAGCAATTAAAGCAAAAAAAAGTTGAATATGAGAGATTTACATTATTACGATTCAGAAACAAGTTTGAACCGTATTATCGTACTGCCAATGGCAGTTTGAAGCTGTTCCAGTTAACAGCATAACAATAGACGGACTGTGGTTTTTATCAGCTTTGTATGTACTGTTGCACCTTTTTCTCTTGTATTATTTTGGCGATCAAAGACTTTAGTGACATCAAAGACAGGAAGGAAGTACTTCAATTAGCAACAAAGTGCGTCTCCTTTGCAGGAAAACCAAAATGTTTTAAGCCGGTTCCTACTCATAAGAGAAAGACAAGATTTCCTGCCTCATGAGTTTTGCGAAGGATCGCCTTTGTGTTGACGACTTAGAGAAGCCAAAGAGTACGCCTATTTAAACAACGCCCACTTGGGCTTAAGTTCATAGAGCTATCTTCTTGGCTTGTGTTGAGACGAGCCTTGATTGATGACAGACGACAGCTAAAGACGCAGCATCTCCGTATAAGTCGCTTCATTGTTTCAGGTCAGAGACAGTCGATGAACCTGGATATAAGGAAAAGAAATTAAATTAAATAGGAAGGTTAGGATCAGACTTTGTACATTAAATAAATTTGGAACACAACAATGAAATGACTTGCTTTTTAGTAGTGAAACCATTTTAGTTCTTTAGTGTTCTTGTGGTTTTGTTGTTGCCTTTTGAAACACTAAGAATTTCATAATCTTATCTATCTATCTATCTATCTATCTATCTATCTATCTATCTATCTATTTATCTATCTATCTATCTATCTATCTATCTATCTATCTATCTATCTATCTATCTATCTATCTATCTATCTATTTATTTATTTATTTATCTATTTATCTATCTATCTATCTATCTATTTATTTATCTATTTATCTATCTATCTATCTATCTATCTATCTATTTATCTATCTATCTATCTATCTATCTATCTATCTATCTATCTATCTATCTATCTATCTATCTATCTATCTATCTATCTATCTATCTATCTGTCTATCTATCTATCTCTCTATCTATCTATCCATCTATCTATCTATCTATCTATCTATCTATCTATCTATCTATCTATCTATCTATCTATCTATCTATCTATCTATCTATCTATCTATCTATCTATCTATCTATTTATCTATCTATCTATCTATCTCTCTATATCTCTATCTATCTATCTATCTATCTATCTATCTATCTATCTATCTATCTATCTATCTATCTATCTATCTATCTATCTATCTATCTATCTATTTATCTATCTATCTATCTATCTATCTATCTATCTACCTTATCTTATCTCAGGTCCTCCCTCGCCGTTGTGCGCATTGGGCGGCAAGCTGTCTCCACAAAGATCTGTTATTGGCAATGACTGAAGTCTCCTCCCATCTGGTGTCCACTGTTCTGAGGTTATCTATGAAGGTGTGGCACCAAGTTATACGAGGACGTCCCTGTTTGCACTTTCCTCGTATTGGCCTCCATGTCATCTATCTATCTACCTACCTACCTATCTACCAACCTACCAACCTATCTATCTATCTATCTATCTATCTATCTATCTATCTATCTATCTATCTATCTATCTATCTATCTATCTATCTATCTATCTATCTATCTATCTATCTATCTATCTATCTAATCTGAACAATGTAGCAAAGGCAGCGGCCAGAAACCAGAATATGAACATATGCTGGGTCTGTAAGTATTGCATTCACTACTTCCACTTTGAATATTATAACAGACAGAAGTGACGATGCTATGAAGTTCAGGTTATTGACAAAACCGCATAAATGGCGCATAAACTTCCAGAAATTATAATATCCGGACCGGTTCAGCCTATCAGAAGCGAGCATATGGAATAAGAAATAAGCCTTTGTCTTTCTGAGTCTTTTTGAGTATTCTTGTAAAAATTAGGGTTTGTATTTGTAAATCATGGTACAGGGTTTTATATAGGATACGTGAATCAATAAAAAAATTAACCAATTAGTTACAAGTTATGAATTATTTTGTTTGATAACAACAAGGGAAATAAATTCTTCAGTATTCACAGATATAACTAAACAGGAAGTGGTTTCTAAATTGCTAAAAGTACTGGTCATTAAAAGATAGTATTCATGACGAGAATGGATTATTGTTTTATGAGAACAGAATTATAATTCCTTCTAGTATGAGAAATAAAATTCTCGACAAGTTGCACGCAGTTCATTTTGGTCTTGAGAAAACCAGATTGAAGGCAAGAGAGAGTGTGTTTTGGCCAGGATTGTCCAAAGATATTTTTTCGACAATAATGAAATGCTCAACATGTGCAATGTTCAAAAGAAATAATGTGAAGGAAAAATTGCTACCTCATGCTGTACCAGACAGACCATGGAAAAAGGTTGCGACAGATTTGTTTGAATGGCGGAACAATGACTACTTGCTAGTTGTGGACTATTTCTCCAAATACCCTGAAATAAAACGACTGGAGAGCAAAACAGCAGAATGTGTTACTAAGGCACTGAAAGGTATTTTTGCTAGACATAGCATACCAGAAGAAATAGTGAGCGACAATATGCAATTCAACAGCTATCAATATACAGAGTTTGCTTCTGAGTGGGGTTTTAAGATGACAACGTCAAGCCACAGGTACCCTCATTGAAATGGTCAAAGTGAGGTGTACGTTGGTATCGTATAGCAGATATTCAACAAAGCATACAAAAGTGGGAAAGATCCATTTCTCGCTATGCTCGAGTATAGAAATACTCCGATAAGCGGACTGCCGTATTCACCATCACAACTGCTGATGAGTAGAAGACTCAGGGACATCATTCCAACTGATCCCAAACTATTGAAACCATCAGTAGCTGAAAATGCAGAAACATTAGTAAAAGAACGACAGATGAGAAGCAAAGTGATTTACGATGCAAAAGCAAGGCTACCTAAAAATTACCATGTCGGAGAGAAAGTGAGAGTTCGTCTAGGACAAACATGGCAGAAAGCAGTTGTTAAAAAACATTCGTCACCCAGATCTTACATCTTAAAGACAAATGATGGGAAAACCTACGTAAGAAATCAACGTTTTTTAAATAAGAGCTTCGATGAAGACATCTCTGGGAACTATGATACCGATGAAGACAATGAACAGCAAACTGTTGCAACAAACAGACAGTTATAGACCAACGTCTAGAGAACTTTGTGCCAGTCAAGACAACCCGAAGTGGTGGAGTTGTTAAAGTTCCTAGTAGATATCAGTCTTAAGAACTTTAAAAGAAGGATGTGAATAGTTGTGAATGCTTTATGAGAAAGTAGGATGTGACGTAACATAAACAAAGATTGTCTTCTATGTCTACTTGTATGAACACAAAGTCTGTTATTATTATTGTTATTATTAATTAATGTCTACAGTATTTTATTTATATCTGTCACAATATAACAAATAATTGCACACGCTATTTTTCCCACACCCATTCTCGGATCAAGTTGAAACTTTAACAAATTATTTATTTTACCTAACAAAACATGAATCAATTAAAAAATTAACAAATTAGTAAATTTCTTTATTGGCCATTAATTTCTTTTATTTCGAAAAAAGGGAAATAACTTCTAAATTCTTGAGTGATAAAGATGTAAATGTGAGGTTCTACTCCTTAGATAAGCTTTGTTTTTTTTTTTCAAAAGGATTTTTTATATTTTGTTTATGTTCTGGGACAAGTTTCTCAATCTAACCATTTGATAAAGTATGCAGATTTGAAAGACAAAAGCATCAGTAAAGTGGCCGCCAGTCGCTATTGTAAGATGGCTCCGCCAAAAACAGATTTTTTTCTCCCGAATTCTATCTCATCTCATCTGTCCCTTTTCTTTTGTGGTAAGGGTGCTGTCATACTTTGTGTAACCATATCCCTCCACTTTCCCGGTCAGCAGCAGGATGTCAAGAGAGAGGCTGGTCCATTCTTTTACATTCTCCAGCCAGCTTTTCTTTGGACGACCCAATTTTTGTGGCTTAAATCATTCCGGGAATTCCAGAATTACCTATCTCCCTCAAAACCACGAGGGGGAAAGCCCGATGTCTCGGTTGCGTAAATCTAGGTCATTCAAAGTGGTCAGCAACGAAATAGTGAATTTCACAAAGACTACATGTTACTGTTCTAATTCTCCATGAAGTCTAAACTGAGGACTCAGGACAATGGAATATTCCATGTAGGCCTATGGTATAAAATCTAGAGTATTGTTATGACGTTCTCCCGTAAGTATAGACTTCATAGTTTTTTTTTTAGTGCGATTCTTTTATTATTTTTATTTCTGGTCTAGATCTAGATTTAGGTCTTGTCGAACTTCCATATATCTAAAAACTTCCGCCTAGTTAGTTAGTAGTTTATGATTTGCTAAAGCACTTTTACTAGATATATTATATATAATCATCTTCTTTTTTGAAGTAACGTCTGTATTATATAAGATAAGATAAGAATTACATAATGGCATGTTATGCCTTTGTCTTGAGAGAAAAAAAGCTAAACAATTTATCATTTATGATTGACGTGATAGACATTCTAATTAGTTATTACAAATTACTTTTTTATTTTTAAAGAGATTATTTAGCCGCTATTACCATTACCTACCGGCTACGCCCTTTGATTTGTTCCCAGGCTAAATATTGTTATTAGGCTATGCCCTCTCCTTTTTTTACTTGTAATAATAATTATAAAAAGGCCCACACGTAAACGCTCCCCCATTCAGTGACGCTCTAAAAATCCCGATATTAAAAATTCAAGTCTTCACCGAGATTTGAACCCAGGATCCCATGTTCCGAAGCCAAGCGCTTAACCACTCAGCCACCGCGCCCCGACCTGCCATAAGGTAAAACATAAAGCAAAAAGGTTTTCATACGTAAAGCCTCTTTTTATAACCTCCCCCACCAGGGTGAAATATCTGCGAAACAAAACACTAGCATAGAGTCTGAAAATCATTCAGAGACATTGTTTTCAAATACTTTGAACAGTCACTTCTACAAAATTATGTGCCTAGAAGTTGAACTTGAAACTGGAGGCATTAGTTTACCAGACATGGGGGTGTGCTTATCCAATGGAGCTGCGGAGAGATGTGCTAGATAGCTACGCATCCCCATGAAGTTAGCCTTTTGATTAGTTGTATTATGATATTACTGATTTTTGGTAAATGTAATGTTGCATTTTTGTATGTAATTGAAAGGTTATCGTGTTTGTGTTTTTGTTTTATTCTTCAGAAGAAAAGAGAATGTCGAGTGTACAAGTGAAGATCGAGCTTTACCAAGGGGATATAACTGACTTGAATGTAAGTCTATAGCTAATTTAATCTATTATTGTAATAGGTTTGTCTTGCAGGTTGTGTGTGGCTGAATGACATTGACAGATAACTTAGGAGGTGTTAGAGTTTCTTGTACGGGTGTATTTATTGCAGAGTCCGTCAACTTTGGTGCGTCGCTATGCTATATAAGTGGCTAACAGATTTCTCCTCACATATCCGCCAACTTACTTGCACACCTGCATATCTATCTACGTACTTAGCTACCTGTCTGTTTGTACGCCTGCCTGCCGGAACACGACGTTTTAGCGACGCCGTTTTGGCGCAGTGGTCGTTTTAGCGACGCCGTTTTGTCGTTGTGTTAGTTTTGGTGACGCCGTTTTGTCGCAGCGGTCGTTTTGGCACAATGGTCGTTTTGGTGACGCCGTTTTGGCGCAGTGGTCGTTTTGGTGACGCCGTTTTGGCGCAGTGGTCGTTTTGAGGCTGAATGTTTTAGATATATTATAAATGTTCATTTTATTTTGCCTTTAAAAGAATGATACATATCTAATGTTTTGCATCTATTATCTATCTATATTATCTATCTATATGGCAGTCTACATCTATTATCTATCTACATGTCAGTCTGTAATCCATCTCTTTATAAAAATTCTAGGCACACGCGTTGGTCAGTTCAGTTCATCGTAGTAAGACTTTGTCCAGAGGACCACTTTCAAGACACATCAGCCGAAAGGCTGGTCCATCATTGCAGAATCAGTTAAACGAGGTAAGTAGTACAGGTGAACTAGTAATCCGTTTCCATTGGACTGTCCTCTCACATCTCCAGGGTCAAAATGCATGACGTAGGACGTAATCATCTTCTTTTTGGAAGTAACGTCTCTATTTTATAAGATAAGAAGCTCTCCACTCATTTTCTAAACAAATCACAAAAGTAAACACTTCTTCTTCACGTTTGGTTTTAAAAGTGTTATTCGATAGGGCATTTAAAAACACTTGATTACAGTGTAGCACTTTAAGTTTTAGCTCTAGGCCTACTTTAGTATAGGATAGTACAGTGGCGTCACTAAGGTCGGTGTCACCCGGTGCGGCTAGCTCAGGGTGTCACACCCCCCGCCATCAACTTTATCCAAAAGAAACTATCGTTAATTCTTGTTGTTGAACCAATACAGTCAGAGCTGATGTCCTACTTTTTTGTTGAACCAATACAGTCAGAGCTGATGTCCTACTTTTTTGTTGAACCAATACAGTCAGAGCTGATGTCCTACTTTTTTGTTGAACCAATACAGTCAGAGCTGATGTCCTACTTTTTTGCACAAATGTAAAATGAGTGGCAATACTATTTTTAAATCCCATTGTCTATGATATTTTTAATATAGTTTCTCATATTTTACAATATAATTTTTTTAACATCACCTAAATATGTTTACTTTGTTAGTCTTACAGACAGGAAACGGTATAACATTCGCTGTGTTATTCAAACTTTGATAACCACCTAAAGGAGAATATGAACTTTGCCGTTATTTTATATATCTATTTGTCTCGGGGAGCGTTTAAAGATCCTCTAGCGATGTCCGGGCGCCAAGCATTTTTCAGCATTTCTGGGCTTCAGAAACTCACTCTCCGTAGCGTATACGATTTCGAGTTGTAAGAAGATTGCACGTCAAATAAAATTAAATTAAGAATAGATGGGCCGTATCTGAAGCGTGAGAGACATTAGAGGCAAACGAGCAGAGTTTCTCAAACTTTTACCGTTGGCGCCCTCCACCCACATTTTTTCACAAATACTGTTTTTTATATAATTTTAAAGTGTTTTGTATAACCGAAAGAGAGGCATCAGCACTGTCAGGTTCCCTATCCATCCAGCAAGGTGGTCTGTTGAAGCTCCTCCAAGTGTTTTCCTTCGTTCTCAGCTTGTGTCGTCTTCAGGGGAGGTATCCCTAAAAATCTTATTTTTGTTATTTCTAAAGCTAGGCCTTTGAAATTTGTTATGGTAACATATAATGATATTCTAAAATAAATAATGCTAAAAAAACGTTTTTTGAATGATGGTTGCCATGGTAACGGCAGGCATATTGTTTGTTATGTACAAATTAAAACTCTGAATTTTGCAAAAACTATTGATCAGAAATACATGAAATTGAATTAAAAAAGAAGAAAAAAGGATCCTCTAAATTGGTACAACGTTAGAATTAAAGATTTAAGTATGTTAAATTTTTAACAAATTTTTGAATTTTTAGTATTTTTTAGACCTAAAAAACAGGATAAATATTAATTAAAAATACTTTAAAAAAAAAGTAAATAAAATATTGAAAAACAATCATTGTACGAGTTAAGTTAATGATGTCCTTAAGAATTGTTTCAAATTTCATCAAAATCTATCAAGTAGTTTAGGAGAAATTCCTAGTAAGGCACAATGACATGTGCAAAAACTAACATTTTGAGAAAAATGAGTTTAAAGTATACATTTTATTAAGATTTTGTCTCATAGCCCTTACAAAAACATTAAAAAAACATGTTTTAGACACAGATTTAAGCAATAAAAATGATTGTAATGTAAAGAAAAATGATTGATCTACTTAATTATGTTATTAGTTAAAAATCGATATCCTAGACCTAAAACTGAATTTTCTCTAGGGATACCTCCCCTTCAACGCACATTTCTTCCCGTAGTAAGAAGAGCTCATGTCAGTCTTAAAATATAACAGGGTGGGACGTTCCGACAATGAGCGCAATATTTATACTAGTTTTTAAAAAGTAGCTCAAATTAAGTCTAATAAAGAAGGAGGTAGCATTGGCCAATACTATTATACGAGGGATGTTCGAGCTACTTATAGCGCACGTATGTCTTAACATCATCTTCGTGTTCAGTCAGAAGCCTTGCCGCGAGCTTGTCGTTTTTGTCACAAAAAGGCGTCAACATAGCGACGTTAAACACATGAGAGAATTTGGACCATTCTGACCATTCAAAAAGTATCACGTCAACAGAGACGTTTTTTAATCGCTTTTTTTGGAGATGCCTCACACAAAATTGGTATACATTTGAACAGATCCTTATTAGTAGTCTTTATCTTACAATATTTTAACATTTTAAACTTTTATAATGCCATTTCACTGGGTTATTATTCAACATTTGAACAGGCAACTTTTAAATTTTACCAGTGAAAAATAATTTGAATTGCCTCACCCCTCCCCATTGCTTAGGACGTCGCGCCCTCCCCCATGTGGTGAACCCCTCCACAGTTTGAGGAAAGCTGCAGTGGTTTATGCGAGTTTCTAATGGGCTTGTTGTCCTAGGATCATCCTCATCTTTAGAAGGCGTCTTGTAGCGGGCCTGTTCTGTTCTAACAAAAAAACGTCAATAGTAGGATAGTACGTTGGTCGGGTGAAAACGGGCTAGACTCTAAAATCATATTGAAGAGGCAATAAAACGTTTTGTTTAAAAAAGCCTTTTGAATCGATCTTGCTGCTAAAGTAGAAAAGTTCTAATTGAACAATGAAGTGATGTGCAATAATTAATAATTTAATTATTCTTAAATTTTTTTAACAAAGTCACGTTTGCCTAATTGATACTAAAATATAAAATAACTATGCAAATGCAACAAATTTTCGTTCTTAAAAAAAGGTTGCCTTTGCATCCCCCTTGTTATCAAGTAACTTTTTTGACATTTGTACCAAAGAAAATAAAATATGTACAATAGGGCCTAAAATAAAATATATTGATTTAGATTAGTACAGTAGATATGCCTAGACATATTTAGGTATATATCTATAGTTTTTTTTTATTTTCTAGTTTTTGCTAATATTCCTTTTTTTTTCCATTCGGTTGTGACCCCCACCCCCTAATGGGTGTCACCCGGTGTGGACCGCATCCCCCGCACCCCCCCCCCTAGTGACGCCACTGGTATAGTATACTAAAGTTAAAATTTAATTTGGCTTCCATGAAATTGTTTAGTTTATTGCGAAAATGTCCCAAAAGAAACAATATTTCTTTTTATATTTAATTTTTATTTTTTTGACACTAGAAGATTCGTGGCGAGCTCCAGTTTAAGCAGATCGTCACATGTAATCCAGGGGCACTAAAGAACTTTAACTCTGTCATGTTTATGTGTCTGTACCACTGGAGAGATGGCAATGAAGTGGTATGGGAATTTCTTTTTTTTTTTGAACTTGTAGTTTCAAAATATTATATAGAATCTATAGATAGATTTATAAACAATTTGTGCTGTGTAAAAAGAGCGTGCGTTCTCCTATAATTCGATACCAAATATAACATTTTCTGATAACAAACGAAAAATTTATTGAAGTTTAAACTGAATAGCATAGTGAAATACTAATGAGCAAAATGAATAATACTATTGGAACGAGGAAAATAATTACGGTGAGAAAGAGTTAATCTAGTCTCATATGTAAACGCCAGATGTTCAGTTGCATGACTTAGCACTGTTAGTAATGCAATATTGTGTTATTTGTCTGTATATAATAAATATGGCATAGTAGGCTACAACTTTTGGGGCGAGGCCTAAACATAGTCTTCATAGTAAACTAACTAGCGAAAGCAGAATATATTAAAAAAAAATTTGGAAATTTACAACTCTGTCTCTCTGTCTGGTCAAAAGTTTGTACCATAGATCTCTATATATAGATTATACATAGGTCTGTGCTTTGTACACGTGAACTGTTGTTAACAAATATGTGTTACTTTATCAACTTTTTTTTTTTCACAAGGATTTGAAGCATGCTATTGGAGATTGTCTACAGATTGCCTCAAACAAGAATTACAGGACTATTGCCTTTCCTGCTTTAGGAATGGGTGGAAATCAATACCCTCCTTTCGAAGTGGCCATGGCATTATTAGAAGCAATCATTACCTTTGTGTATGATAACCCTGGCACTTTGCTACATACAGTCTACATCGCTTTGAATGATCCAGACCAAGACTCCATCAGGGTCCGTGTTTATTTTAATTTACATTTTTCAAATATATTTTTAGCAATCATTATATCGTGAATACTATTGAAAGTATATAAGGTCCCATTTTCCATTTCTAGTCTCTAAAACATTTTTTTTACAAGAAATTAAATGAATAGACTCTCTGTTAACAAACTTAAGATTCGCAGATGATGCTCATGAGGAAAGGGAGGAATAAGAGGAAGGGAGAGGAGAGGCCATGGACAGAAAAGGAAGAGAGAGAGAGAAAGAGGAGGGAGAAGAGTTGAGTTTTTTTTTTCGGCACATCGGCACACTTTAGGCCATGTCGTGCCTGTAATCCCTAGAAGGTTACTCTCCCTTCATACCACAAGAGCTAAATTTTACTTAGTTAAGTTATTAAAAACAAAAGTCTTTTCACAGTTAAAATAGTAAAGGTTTTTTTGCCAGCGCTGTTCTCTTGTCCTCTGCAATTTGTGATATCTGTAATGTAGACCCTTGAGGTTTTAAAGTATTTTGTATGAAATGCGTACAGAAAAAAAAAATATGTGTCTGTGCCTTGGGAGAGGGGACGAACAGGATTGTGGTGGGCAAAAGATAACTTTACTTTGCTTCCTTTTTTTCAACAGACGTTTGTTCAGTGTGTCATGGCATTTTGTAGAGGAGTCGAGGCCCAGCTGGACTTGCAACGAACAGAGCCTGGTGACGAAGGTTCTTGGCTGACCATTAGTGGTCAACATTTAACTGAGCTGATACGCTCCAAGCCAGCCAAAGGTAAACAATAACTTTTGTTGTTTCCTGATTGATGGCCAGCTGTAGATGTTCATCTCCTTTTCTTTTACAAAATTTAAATCAACTCACTGTCTGTCTGTATGTGTGTGTATATATAATTAATCTTTTTTACATACCGACCCTTCATTCTTTTGGAAGACGTTTATTGTACCCTAGAATAGGCTCTACATGGAGTATTTTAGACTTCCCACCCTTGCCAGCAATGGGCTCTGGGAGAGCGCTGCGAGATTCCTCATCAGGGTTCGGGGCGGAGCCCCGCCTCCAAGCACTATTTCCAGTATTGAAAGCCAACAAATTGTATATTTTGAGGTATCTTCAGTGCATTATCCTGCTATTAAAAAGTTTTATTTCAAAAATTTAATCTGCTATTCTTACTTGCTTAGATCCTCTCACGCCGTTCGGCGCATTGGGGGGCAAGCTGCTTCCACAAAAATTTGTCTCTGGCAATGTCTGAAGCCTCTTCCCACCTTCACCTCCATAAAAGTGTGGGTCCAAGTTGTACTAGGATGTCCCTGTTTGCACTTGTTGTAAAATGTTTTACATGTTTCGGATGTTCCTTCAGAGTTGAAGATAGTTTACTTCCTAGTCCAAACCTCCCGCAGGACGACGGGGGATGGATTTGAACCCTCGACCATCGATAAATCCGAACGACAGTCCAGCGCGCAAACCTCACGACCAGGCAGCCATCTTTCCTCGTATTGGCCTCCATGTCATCGCAACTCTTAATATGTGTAATTCATTTTGTCAGAGAACATACCCCATGCGACTCTCTGTCACAACCTTACTAAAGGGTCGACTCCCAGTTTGGCATAGGATTGCCTTGATTGAGACCCGATCTCTATAACTGGCTCCTAAAATCCGTCTTAGCCATCTTTATTGAGCCACATTTAGTCTCCCACACCTATTCTTGAATGAGGTTGAAACTGCAAAATTATTCATTGGCGTAGACATTACAGAAATAAAAAAAAACAAGTAATAAGTTAATAAATTACCGGTTATTGATTATTTTCTTTGATACCAACAAGGGAAACTAATCCAGTATTCACAATTATGGTTAAATATGTCCGGTTTTGTCTATCTATCTATCTATCACTCTATCACTCTATCACTTTATCACTCTATCACTCTATCTATCTATCTATCTATCTATCTATCTATCTATCTATCTATCTATCTATCTATCTATCTATCTATCTATCTATCTATCTATCTATCTATCTATCTATCTATCTATCTATCTATCTATCTATCTATCTATCTATCTATCTATCATTAGCCATATGTAAGTGGATTTCTTTTTTTTATTTATCTTTAACGTCTATTAACACGATGTCTTTTTTTTTTACCCAAATCCTTCCAGTCTCTAACAGTCTTTCTTCCAAGGCCCTGAGTGTTATCAACTGTCTTGGAGACGCCACTGTACTGTACAGTAACGATGCAATGACCGTGACGGCCCAGAAAACTATAAGTCTCTCTGAATTGAGTTTCCGCGGCGAAGTAAAAATTTATGTTCCGGCGGCCTTAAAAAAAGGCTGGAACATTGTAAAGCAAAAAATTAAGGAGAAATTGTCATAAAAGTTTTATTGTAATTTTGAAATTAATTTTTTATTACTGTTTTTTAAATAGATTTTTTAATCATTGGGATAAGTCTGCTTTTGTAAGGTTACCATAGGTCCGGCAAAAAGAGGACATGTCCGGAAAGCTTAGGCATTAATTATTACATTGTCCTTCTTTCACTCTGTTCTTTACTGCAATAGCATATTTTTACATCAGTCGAATTCATTTATTCACATTATTTAGATTAAATATACCGTTCTTTTTTTCGGAACCTCTCCGCATGGATCACTCATTTTTTTTTTTTTACAAAGGGAGTACTCATTATTTACTTTCATTTCCTGCCAGAGAAACAAATTTTATCTCCGGATCCTTTATATAAATATTTGTGACCAACTATTTCCCAGAGGAGAATGGATTCCTTCCCTTGTCATTCAATATTACGCATACTATATTTATACCGAGGAAAAAAAAAAGAGGATTTTAATCGTATTTAGACAACTTTGAATATTCTGTTTATGTTAAAATTTTAAATCTTAATGACCTTAAAGCATTTGTTTTATTTTTAGTATTCCACAAATCCTCCACATCAGGGGCAGACTGCCTAGATGGGCGTTTGGGCAGATGTTCTGTAGGCTGGTACTCAAATGGACCGGTAGGGCAACCTAAAGGGCCTCATGAATGCCACTATAGAAAGTTAGAAACTATTCAATTATTAAAGGTTTTATAATATTCTGTTGTAAGAGGGGCCCACTGAGCGTCGTGTTTTAAGAATAATTCTTTTACAGACTCTACAGTGTAATGCTAATTTAATCTATCACATTTTCTGAAATAATGTAATAGCCTACACCCGTTGACAGTGCTTCTATTAGGCTTTATCTTTTAAGGGCCTACACACTTAGCAATTAAAAAGCAGCATAAGGCCTATATTTCTTATAAAGATATAGATTTCATTGTATGCATGCGTAAAGTTATCGATACATTATCAAACTTACAAAATGATTTTTAGGACAGGTAGAATTAGGATTGTATGCCCATTATATGATAAAGAAGTTATTGTCCGAAAGGTATACAAATGCCCGGGCCGATTTTGACACCCAGTTCGACCCTGCCTCCACATGTCACAGTGCACCAATGGGTGCCACTTAGATATCTGGAACTATTTTTTTCTTTATTTCTGGAAATATCGAATAATTTAAACAAATTTTAACAACGTGTTTCATTAACTTAAATGTAGAGATTTTGTACAAACATTTTGTGACTGAACTGTTACACTGTTTTAAAATTCAAACTCGTCATCTTCCTCTAGTCAGATTTTTGCTGCTGAGCTGTGAGCTCTTTTTCAGACTGTGCCAAGGAAAAATAGTGTGCTGTTTTCTTCAGTTGTTCAGCACTGCCGTACAGGGTGTTGCTTATGCTGGGCTGAAATGGTAGTAGGGTCTGCCTAAATTGAATTGGAAGGGGTATAAAAAGAGGATGTGGCTTACGGACTCTTAAGGGTGGGCGCAGTGTCTACAAAGGGGAAGTTGTGTGGGATTTATTTTGCTAGGATGGTAATTTAACAGAGGTGTGTGTCCTGTACTTAGTTGGAAGATTGTAGATTGCTCTTTGCGGGGGAGGAAGTTAATGCTGTCCAGATTGTTTGGCATGGTCATTTCCTTGTACATAGCTCTGCCTGTGTTGTTTCCTTAAAAGTCCACCCATTTTTACCTGGGTTGTTTCAAGCTCTTTATTCACACATACAGCTTTCCTCTCTTTCGAGGAATTAAGATTTTACTTTGAAATCTTCAAAGAGAAAAATATGTTATTTTATTAAAAAATGTATATTTTGTTTACTTTATTCGTTGATGTGGATTGTAGAAAAATTCTTGTCATGATAAGAATTTGAGATGTAAAGGTATGCATTTTATCCTGTTCACGTGTTTTTAAATAACAATATATGTATTCACATTGCCTAGAGTGCTGTCATTTATATACAATATCCATCTACAAAGATTTTATAATACTTTAATTTTTTTGTTTAAATATATGTTTTAATTCCATTCAATTACTTCAAATGGAATGGAATAGAATTAATGAAAGTTGGTTTTAATTTAGAAAATTGGTTGATAAAAATAAAGAAAAAAGAAACACATTTTTATTTCTATACTTCGGAATCTAAATACTTTTTTTTTCCAATTCAATAAAACATAAAATACCACAGGGTGTACAAGAGTGAGTGTGCCACAATTATTATAATATCACAATTAGGATGATGAAAAGTATCTAAGTAAAAATGTAATTTTTTTAATGAGATACAAGGGGAATTCACTCTGTTGTAAGCTGTAACTATTGGCAGACGTAATGAATCTAATTCTTCAGCATTGCTTTATGTGAGATCGCAAAATGATTAATAATCAGATTTTATGTAATAATATTTTTTTAAGGCCTGAATTTTTTCACTAATCTGTAAATTAAAAAAAAATTATTTTTTTTTTAAATTAACTAAAATTCAATACACTTAAATTTACAACATTTATAGGAATCCATGATTGATCACGGAAGCCTATTATTCAATCTGGACCATATTGAAATAAGTGATGGACAAAGAAACCAGAAGTAAATTTTCTGGTCTAAGAGGCGGCGGGAGGCTTCAATGGTAAAAGTAAGAGAAAAAATGGCTTTTGTTTCGTGTGTCCATAACGTGACCTAGATTTGTCTCTATACTTGTTTTGTCTAACACATGTGTAGCAACAAGTGTGTCAATCTTATCCCATTTGCATATTTTCTACAGTCGTTCTCAAAACGAGGCCTAGTTTAACTACCGTATTTTCCGCGCATATAACCCGCGAGTTATACAAGTTTTTACAAAGGAATGGTAGCCTTATGGGGTATACAAAGGTATGGGGTTTACTAATTTATTTTACTCATAAACATAGTATAACCAAAACTAAGGGCATACCAGTTGTTCTTTATACCTTCTTTAGTTCACTGTGTGGTTGTGACATGTACATTGGAAAGCTTTATGGACATCTCCTACTAAACTTAAGAAAACAACTAGTACCGATGCGGCAGAGAATCTTTAATATATACCACCAATCAATTGAGACAGCTTTACGGATGGCAACGCTTTGCACATGCGGGGTATATAAGAATTTTACGATTTTATTTCCACTTATTTTGTAATTTGTGCGGGTTATACTCGTATGCGGGGTATATGCGCGAAAATACGTTATTCCATCCTCAGTAAATCCAATGCCAGATTCTCTGGTTCATATGTGAAAACAGATATTGTCAATAGATGAATAAGTTAAACAAATGTATTTTTTTTTGTATTATATATTGTAATCTTTCAAAGTTGCAACCATTTTACAAAAACAAAATTTCTGCATTCCTTAAATTCAACTTACACACATAAACCTGCAAAAATAAATAAAATAAAAATAATGTTAATAATGTTAAACAGTTTATTTAATTTTATACGGGGGGATTTTTGATATTAAGAATAATACATAGCAATTTGTTCTTGTTTGCATTACAATTATTTTTATTCGAAAGTGGTAAAAAGAAGTGCAAAAAATTATTTCGCGGTTTTAAAACTGTAAAAGTTTTTCAATACTTTCGTATTCTATACATCGGATAAGCCAAAAATCTTTCTATGTATGGATTTGCCTCCATAATCTGCATATTATAAATGTATTTTGAAAATTGGCTTTAATTTCTTATTGAGGTTGTTGGGTTAATATTATATGAATACATGCCACTAGCCACTTCATTGACTCACCAAAGCGGAACTACTCCGTTAAAAAAAAAACGTATGTTATTAGACCATCTAAGATAACACCAAAAAAGCAGAAAGACAAAAAAAATAAATGGAAGATATTGGGTTAAGCTGAGGTCAAGAGACAGAATTACAATAAGTAGAACAAGGATAGGCGGCTGGTTAATACATTTGACCTATGGAATTAGTAAAATTTGGAGTTAGTTTTGTTTACAAAATCTTTCGGATCATAAATCATTTGCTAACATGAGCACCAATTATAAAACTCAAATTTATTTCTATTTAATTGTTTGCTTAAAAAAAAAATGGAGCACAGTCATGAAATCAGAATAAGAAAAGATGTATATAAATTTCGAAAATACAAGAAAAAAACAACAACAAAAAAAACCTATAACATAGTAATCAAAACGTGAAAAAAGAATTAATTATACTAATGAAACGATTCTCTCAAAATCAGGCTCTCTGCAAACATATGTATGATCCAACCAACCTTGAACTCCAAATAACGTAACTCCCTAATGTCTCATAAATTCGCTGCCAGTACCGTGCCAAGGCAACACGCAACACTCGACCGTTAACATGCATCACCACTGATAACAGTACTGCTGTATAGAACCTTACTGGCTTCTCCGTCTCGCTCTGGACTCGTATTTTGACTTCCTCTTCTTCTTCTTCGTTCTCAATTTCTGAACTCCTCAACATAGTTGAAGTTGCGTGTCAATGTGTTATGTGACAGGAGGCCCAATGACTCCGACCTCAGCCTGCCTTTCTTTCTGGAAATGCTCCCACAGCCTTTGATCATCCAAGATCATTTGTAAGACAGCACTTGCTTTATTTCGGAGTTGTCCCCTCTAGATGAATAACTATATCTTATTAACGAGCTTTATCTACCCGGGTTTAGAGTTTAAGCGCCCTATACTCGCTTTTTGCAATCATTTCTCTGGATTTTTTTAGATGTTTTAAGTAAAAAAGCTAACTGCGACACCCGATGTTTTAAGTAAATATCCTAACTGGGATACCCGATGTTTTAAGTAAATATCCTAACTGGGATACCCGATGTTTTAAGTAAATATCCCAACTGGGATACCCCCACCCTCATCCATCTTGACGTAGGCCTTACGTTTTGTTCAAGGGACAGCATGGATATTCTTTTTTTGTTTTAAATGTTCCTAAGGAATTTGAAGTTTAAGCTCCTCTTGTTTTTATCTACTGCTCCATCTCAAAGTTGGCAACTTTTTTTTTATTCACAAGGCTTACATTATAGAGTTACTGAGTTCAAAACCCTTTTTTCATAATAATAGTCGAACTCACCGTCCGCATTGGCGACACCGACATCACAGACACAGATGTGATCTGCCGAGCAATGAGTGGTGCGGATGCACTCTTCAGATGAGAAGCAGAGTTCTCCCGCGAGGCTTGACTTTGTGCAGTGACCTCTGAAAGAAATTTGTTTTAAAATAAATTTAAGAACTAGAGCTGGGTCATATTTTAGTGGTCGCGCTTCGGAAAGAAAGGAAATAATTTATATTGATGAATGATCTGTCTGATGTGCAACTGCTGACGGATTTTAAGATTTTAGTAGTTAGTTACAGAGATCGGTTCTCCAACAAAGAAATCCTATTCCCAGTAGGGACTCCTTACAACATAATGAGGTAGTGACCGAGCGTCGCATGAGGTTTGAGGAACATGACCTCCTTTAAAATGAATTGCGCATACCAAGAATTGCAATGACAGGGTAGACAACACGAGGAAAGCGCAAACAGGAACGTCCTCGTATAACTTGGCGCCACACTTTTATGGAGGACTTCAGAGCAGTGGACACCAGGTAAGTTGCTTCTCAAAACCAATATTTAAAAGTAAACATTGTGTTTACATATCTCTTGAGAACTTGCCGCTTACAATTAAGTGACAAGGGTATAATAATAATAAAAATACAGATGAAATAAACAGTTTACCTGTAATTGTGAAAGCCTTGACCACAGACACATCTGCTGCCGACACATTCAGCTTTGTTGACACACTTCTCTCCCTGGACACATTGCTCCCCTAAACCGATTGCTGAGGACAAAAAAATATGTCGAATCATCAGATAATTATTTATCATTGCAGGAAGTGGTAATGGATACAAGCAATCCACTACCTATAAAATGCTTCCTAATTTCTTGTATCTCAAATAGCCTCTGACAATTAGTCCAACCCAAGGCCTTCAGGTGTGTCCGGCAGAACTATTATCATTGATAGGAGAAGGGTTGTAGGCGAGTAACTGGTGCGTAAACCAGTAAGTTTCGGCTGAAGGCCCTCCTTGCTATGACTTGCTACCCACCTCGGAAAAGGAAAACTACCTTGCAGCTATACCCAATCATGGGAAAGGCTTCGAGAGTCAACCCTGATGAAAACTCAGTGACCCTAAGTTAGTTTGCAGCACCTTCGGATGCATCACCTGCTGTGTGGGCGACATCTTTCCAACCATAACTGATGCCCAGGCATTCATATTTCTATGAGATGATCCACCATAGTAGCTTTGGGGTTACCATAGATTAATACAAGAGAGAGAGAGAGAGAAAGAGAGAGAAAGCAGTACGCAGTAGAGATAGTAATGCACTGGCCCTAATGAAAGTTGAACTAGTTAAAACGAGTTTTATTTATCCCTTAGCTGTTTAACGAATTTTAAAAAATGACACAGTACCAGCACACAGAATTATAATGGAAGCTACATATAATGTAAGCAGCAATTCCGAAAGCACAAATGTGCAAATGCTCCTTCTTCACTACTGCTAGTAGAGGATGGAATGGGTTGCCTGAATCAGCCAGGAAAACCAACGACTTAGCAGAGTTTAAGACACTGATGACTAGATTGACCAAGGACACGCGTAGGACGTAGTCATCTTCTCTTTTGAAGTAACGTTTGTAATTTATAAGATAATAATAGTGTTAATAAGCTTATAGATACCAGTAGAAATAGATAAACGACAAGGCCGATTTACAAAACACACACACATGCTTTATTCCACCATATTAGATAACGAACAGCAACACACACTTCTGAATCCGCTAAGGGAACTAACACTCACGCAACATTACAACATATATCAACAAATAGAACTACCACTTTTCCTTATATCCTGTCAATAGTTTTGGCCTCAGATTATCGTAACAATCCCAAGCAGCTTACTACCAATGTAAACATTGCAAAATCTCGCATATCGCCCTATAGATTAATAAATTAAAATAAACTCTTTGAAAAAGGATTCCAACCCGTGACCTCTCAGACTGCCAAGCTGAACCCCTGTCCAGGCCTACCTGACTTGCATACGCCTGCGCTTGCGTAATAGCCACTTTTACATTCACACACTCCTGACCTGTCCACTCCGCACTCCGCGTGCTGGACACACTGGCCATAGTCGCGACATGTTTGACCAAGCTCGATGGCTGAAATTAATAGAAAACCATTTATTAATTATTGTAAGATACTTAAAAAAATTCAATGCTGGCTAGGCTGTAGACTGAATCTGTATCACTCGCAAGAGAACCCTTAAATTTTCTCATTATTATGTTAGATTATAATGGGAAAAAAGATGTATCAAACATGTTGCAATGTTTCTGTATTTGTTTTATCTACACATTCTACTATACATTCATCTCTCCATGTAACGGTGTATTACGATCTAATGCTAAATAGTTGACAGAATGAAGTTAGGTAGTGTTACAGATGTCCGTGGACAAAGGTTAAAATAAGTAGGCTACTACTCCACACTCGAGTATAAATCGTGAGTTATAGTCCCAAATTTATTTAGCTAGAAAAATATCAGATTGAAAAGGTTGGGAAAAGGTGACTATAAAAATGTTATTTGAGTTTAGAACTCATCTCAATCATGACTCTTATACTGAAAAATTTCGTTTGAATTCTAACTTTTCCAATGCAAAGTCTTTCTTAAAATACTTATGATAACTTCATGTGAAATTACAAAAACTCTGTCTGGAAATGGGAATGGCGGTAGAGTGAAAACGATTAATCCTCGCTCCTTTACTAATTTCTGCTAAAGATTGCATTTGGCATTAAAGAATAGGTATGGGGCGACTCGATATAAGAATTTAATTTATAGTATATATAAATTATATTAGTGACAGATTTTTTAAATTTTGCAATTTCTTAACTATAATACAAAAAGAAAAAGTATTGATTTGTCCGATGGGGGAAATGCGATTGCATGTATCGCCCCTCCCACCTGGTACAACCCTTTTTCATTTAAATTTACTAATGATACAATTTGAGATTAGAGTGTGGTACGACATATTTACAATGGGTCACATATCAATACGTAGTTTATATTATATAGATATTCAACTAATTTTATTCACAAACTATGATTTTCCAAAAAAATAGGACCGCCCCCCAGCACTCAGAGAACTAGAGTGGGGAGGGCCGTACATGCAATCGCCCCCCCCCCCCCTCACCCAACCGAATCGGCCAAAATACCAGAAAGGGAGAAACATAATATAAAATTTATATATTAATTCAACTAATTTTGTTCACAAACTATGATTTCTCCATGAAAACGGACCGCCCCCCCCCCACTCAAAGGGTTTAGGTGGGAAGGGCAGAAGAGGTATTCGTCCCCCCCCCCCACCAATCGGCAAACAGGGAACGACATAATATAAAGATCGGTTAAAATATCAATAACAAGTTACAAGGATATAGATATTTAATTGATTTGTTAGCAGGCTGTGATTTCTACCATTAAATTGGACCGCCCCCCCACTCGAAAGTGTAGGGGGGGGGGCGGGATTGATACCATCGCCCCCTCCCGACCCCACCAAATCGGCCAACATACTAGAGGGGGGGGGCGAAATAATCTAAAAATAAGTTGAAATATAAATAATTAGTATATATTTTTAACATAAGTAATAAATTCGTATACAAATTGTGTGAATCCTATACTAAAGTTCGTCCGCCCCCCCTTCGGGGGGGGGGGTCGGCCGAGTGGGGGGGGCGATCGCCCCTACCGCCCCCCCCCCCCTGGATCCGCCAGTGGTCTGATGATGGTTTTGTAAATGGCGTTCTTTGTTTTCTTTGATACACGTTTGCTTTTAAGTATGTGTTGTGTGTTATAGAAAGCTCTGTTGCCTCCCGCTTATCGTTTCTTTACCTCTGACCTTTGTTTATTGTTGGAATGTATCACGCTGAAATATTTAAACATTTCTACGTTTTCAAACTTGTGGTTAGTAATCTATATATATAATTCTCTTCTTCGCTCAAGAGTTTGGACGAGAAGAAGAAGGAAAGATCACTCTTTTATTTCTGCGGATAGAGTTATCCCACGAACTTTACGAGCCTTGCGTGTAGCGAAGTCATACAGTGTATCATGAAAATTTTATTTCCTACATAGATCACGCTCAATAGTAACAATATACAGACGTTTCAATCATAGACTTATATAGTATATCTAGACTGGAAAAAACCGGAAATATATTCTTATCCGCGACTGATAGATTCACAGACCTATCCATATATAGATTTATATGTAAGTAAACTCTTTTTTCAGGCTCTAAGGGGAGACGCCCGAATCAATCTTTTCTGTCTTAGAAAAGTAAGTAATGATCTTTTGTTTTCAAAGTTTAGAAATAATGCAAAATCATTTCTCGGATATTCACGCAAATATATGAAACAAAGTCATTTTCTGTTTGTTTCCATTGAGATAATGTTTTAAAAATCCTAGATCGAAATAACTCATAATTCATCTTATGTACATTTAAATATATTGATTACCTAGATCTTTCTAGATTATGTATCTAAAAATTGCAAAATAATAATTATGAGACTACAGTACTCTTATTTTGCTAGATTTAGATATAAAATTTAAATTATGTTACATAGGTTATGGTTGAAAAAAAGACAACTTTACTTCTTTTAACTAATTTACAAAACAACGCCTTGATCCAACTTTCTAAAACATTTTCACGGTATTTTTTGTAGTGTTAAAAATCTCCATGTCCAGTCTAGAGTAGTATATATAAGTCTATGGTTTCAATATATCTACGAGAACTGTTTAACTAAAGTAACTCTTCATTAGTTTGAGGCGCGAGAAGCTTCTTTCACCAGATTACACAATTACGGCTAATACATAATTCGTTTTTATTTATCGCCCTTAGGGTTGGCGTTTTCCATATTGAATGACACCCCAAAATGACAATTTTTGTTTATATATTTCATGAGATTTGTTTGAGTTTTCAAAAGATTTTTAATAATTTCCGGAGATTTCCATGACTTTTTCATTTATTTTGCAATTTCAGGAGATTTCCAGGAGCTCCTGGTAAATCATGCGGCCGCGAGAAATCTGTTATGTAATGGTTTAATTTATAATTTACACATAGAATTAGCGCGGGTCCTATGAAAGTGTGGGGCCACTGCGTCGGATAGGTTGCTGTGGTCTATGGCCGGCCATAAAAAATAGCGGCGTATGCTACGCCGCCGGTCGACTAGTATTAATATATTTTTCTTCTGCCTGATTTTCTTCCAGTTGAGTGAAAGCTCCAGCAATGTCAGAGGCGTCTTTACCCAATCAAGCAATATCATCTGCATATGCAAGGTCAGAGGCAGCCCTCGATGTTGAGATTGAATAAGAGGAAAACAAGATTACAAGTAAAGTTTTTGTTTTCAGACAAACTCAAAGACGACTCCCCATGTTGAAATGGATTAAGAAAAAATCAAACCTTTAATGCATTCCCCTGCGTTTAAAAAGTACCCTGAGATACAGTCACAGTGTCCGCCCCTGGCAGTTAGTGTGCAGTCGAAGTGAAGAGGACATTGTCCTGGTCCAGAACAGAGTCTCACATCTGTCAAAGCTGCCAATGAACAAAAGATATTTTCTCAAATTAACTGTAACACCAATCTACAAACTGAACAGAGTTAATGAATGCTAATGATATAGAGAGAGCTGAATAGTTTTGTCAAATATGTATAGCACAAGTATAACTTTTAGTGAAATTAAAAGAAAAATAAAATTCCGTTCCTGTATAAGTAGCGAATTAATACGGATTAATGAAAAGGAAAAACGAAGAGTATAATAAATTATTTCGTATGTTTGTAAAATGTTTTACATGCTTCGGATGGTCTTCAGAGTTGAAGATAATTTTAATCACAGTCCAAACGTCCCGCATGACGACGGGGGATATCTGAACCCGGGACTATCAATAAATCCGAACGACACACCAGCGGGAAACCATCTTCATCCCTTAGTTGTAGTTCTTAACAATACAATAGTTTTAATAGTTAGTTTCTTTTTTTGCTAGGCATTTTAAGTGAAAATTTATATACGCTACCACTAGGCCTACAATGATGATAATAATAATAATAATTACTTTTTGATAATAATTATTATGATTGACCTAGATAATGATAAAAATGGTTATCACTATCAACAATTTCTATTAACCTAGATCAATTTTTGTTGCTGCTTTTGGCATTTACAAATGCACTTGGACATTTTAATAAGTAAAACACTTTTCAAAAGTAAGTGCACATGTTTATAGTTCAACATGAGCCTCAGCAATGACTTAATGAATAAAGAAGTCTCCCCCCCCCCACCTGTGTGGGAGGAAGTAATGGCCTAATAGCCTAATTTACAGCCTGTGTTTATGATAAAGAAATAGTCGTGACTAATTTTATATACAAATGACAAGAAATACTTTTTTTTTTTTTTTTTTTTTTTAAATTATCATATGTTTTTTTTAAAATGATCTTTGAAGATGACCAAAATTATAATGACAAGAACAAAGATGACGTAACTATAATGACAAGAACAAAGATGACAACTATAATGACAAGAACAAAGATGACAACTATAATGACAAGAACAAAGATGATGTAACTATAATGACAAGAACAAAGATGACTTAACTATAATGACAAGAACAAAGATGACAACTATAATGACAAGAACAAAGATGACTTAACTATAAAGACAAGAACAAAGATGACTTCACTATAAAGACAAGAACAAAGTTGACTTCACTATAATAAACAATAAAATAAAATAAATTATAGTTTTGCTATGCTTATAGCATGCTCAGATTTGAGGACCAGGGAGAGGGTATCTGGGAGTGCTGCCATTAGGCGCTTATTAAACACAACTCTACCCGAGCTCCCTTCATAGTTAAGCCAAGCCTAGCGTACTTAGCCTCTCGACCGCGCTTCCCACAAGAGCTTTAATGAAAGGAACCGAAAGGACAAACGTGGTCTCAGTAAGAACATTTTCCACAAATCCCAGATCTGGTGGCAAAAAAGAAAGCAGGTTTTACACTTAACGCAGCAATTAGAGTAATAAAGTGTTTCGTTCAGAACGAAGTTCTCCTGTTTCACTTTTTACTGTTCGAAAATCTGATTTCAAATAATCGTGACTCCTTAAAGTTCGATATTTATACACATCTCTTTTTATTTCTAACGATTCTTTAATAATTAAAATTTAATTAGTTTGATATCGCTTTTCATTGATAGTGATACTTCAGTTTACTGGTCCTAACAGAGTGATACTTCACTATACTGGTCCTGACAGAGTGATACTTCAGTTAGCTGGTCCTGACAGAGTGATACTTCAGTTTACTGGTCCTGACAGAGTGATACTTCAGTTTACTGGTCCTGACAGAGTGATACTTCAGTTTACTGGTCCTGACAGAGTGATACATCAGTTAGCTGGTCCTGACAGAGTGATACTTCAGTTTACTCGTCCTGACAGAGTGATACTTCAGTTTACTGGTCCTGACAGAGTGATACTTTAGTTAGCTGGTCCTGACAGAGTGATACTTCAGTTTACTGGTCCTGACAGAGTGATACTTCAGTTTACTGGTCCTGACAGAGTGATACTTCAATTTACTGGTCCTGACATAGTGATACATCAGTTAGCTGGACCTGACAGAGTGATACTTCAGTTTACTGGTCCTGGCAGATTGATACTTCTGTTAGCTGGTCCTAACAGAGTGATACTTCAGTAAGCTGGTCCTGACAGAGTGATACTTCAGTTTACTCGTCCTGACAGAGTGATACTTCAGTTTACTGGTCCTGACAGAGTGATATTTCAGTTAGCTGGTCCTAACAGAGTGATACTTCAGTTAGCTGGTCCTGACAGAGTGATACTTCAGTTTACTGGTCCTGACAGAGTGATACATCAGTTAGCTGGTCCTGACAGAGTGATACTTCAGTTTACTGGTCCTGACAGAGTGATACTTCAGTTAGCTGGTCCTGACAGAGTGATACTTCAGTTAGCTGGTCCTGACAGATTGATACTTCAAATTTACTGGTCCTGACAGAGTGATACTTCAGTTTACTGGTCCTGACAGAGTGATACTTCAGTTAGCTGGTCCTGACAGAGTGATACTTCAGTTAGCTGGTCCTGACAGAGTGATACTTCAGTTTACTGGTCCTGACAGATTGATACTTCAGTTAGCTGGTCCTGACAGAGTGATACTTCAGTTTACTGGTCCTGACAGAGTGATACTTCAGTTAGCTGGTCCTGACAGATTGATACTTCAATTTACTGGTCCTGACAGAGTGATACTTCAGTTAGCTGGTCCTGACAGAGTGATACTTCAGTTAGCTGGTCCTGACAGATTGATACTTCAGTTTACTGGTCCTGGCAGAGTGATACTTCAGTAGCTGGTCCTGACAGTGATACTTCAGTTTACTGGTCCTGACAGAGTGATACTTCAGTTTACTGGTCCTGACAGAGTGATACTTCAGTTACCTGATCCTAATAGAGTGATACTTTAGTTAGTTGGTCCTAACAGAGTGATAATTGACTTTGCTGTTCATCACAGAGTAATACTTCACTTTAGCAAAGACCTTCTTTTAGGGAACAATACCAGGAACACGCAGAAGAGGCAGAGAAAGCGATGGGACAGGTCGTGCTTGTCATTGAAGGAGATTCCATCGAAAGCTAAAGACAGAGAGGAATGGATAAAGACGATCATCAGATCTTGTGTGGTGCCCCAAACGGTCCAGCAGGCTTAAGAATAGGTGAATGTGAATATTAAGCAGGAAGTTATCAAAAGATGGGACAATTTTTGACATTTTAGGTGTGGCTAGAATTAATATATTTGCACACCTTCTTAATACCGTTTTTGTTTGTGCTCGTGTGTGTGTGTGTGCATGTGTGTGTGTGTGTGCACGTGTGTGTGTGTGTGTTTATGTGGTTTAGGCTTAAAGACTAGTTTTAATAAAAAAAAAATTAACTTCCTTACACAAAATAACCTAAACAGTATATCTCTTGAATACGTTTATTGAATATTCGTCAACACTCTCAAAGCAAATACTCACAAAGTCGTTTAAAATATTACTTTCATTGTCCACGAGATTTACTCGCTTGTACAAAACAAACCAAGAATGATTAAGTGAGTCTAAATGAAAATATTATCAGCCTTTGGAATACAATGAAGACCGTTTAAGTAGAAGATTCACTCACCGGCTGCAACCATTCTGTATGCCGAGATGGCCATCAAGGAAGTCATCAGTTGCTATCAATAGATAATCAGAACATGGTCAATCGCGAAACAATAAATAGACAAATTTTATTGATAAAATGACATTAAATCCAAAACACTATAGCGATATGCGAATTATACAAACAAAATAATGAATGAAGAAACCCATATGAAATCCAGATGTTTTTCGGTCAACCATCGCCATTCCTCAAACTGTCCATTATAGCTTCACATTGAAATGGCCGGCTATTTTGTGATTTGGCCAGCCAGTCCGCGAAAGGGCCAGGAATTATGGTCAGGAAATGGTCATGTGCAGAATTTTATTAAAATACCGTAATGATAATTACGTGATATCAAATCTGTCCGATTATCTATCTAAATATATAATTCTCTTCTTCCCTCAAGAGTTTTGTCGAGTAGTAAGAAGTAAAGGAAAGATCACTCTGCGGATATGCGGATAGTCCACGAGAAAACAAGAGGGATGGGAGAACACGTAATCACAACATAGCAGGGCAGGATCGTTGCAATATCACTCTTTTTTTTCTACCTCACGTTTAAAAAAAAAGGGGGGGGGAGTAATGTACTCTGTAGTAATTATCGAGGCGAAGAGTTGGGACACAACGGAAAGATCACTCTTTAATTTTTGCAGCTAGGACGAAGAGAGTTGTCCTAGGTAATTTAAGAGCGAAAAAAAAAAGACAATATTCGTCTGTATATTTCAGGAGATTTGTTTGAGTTTTCAAAAGATTTTAATAGATTTCCGAATATTTCCATTATATTTTGCAATTTCAGGAGATTTCCAGGACTTCCTGTTAAATCGACAGGAGGCCGCGGGAAATCTGTTATAAGTTATAAAATGGTTTAATTTAATAATTTATACACCTAACATTAGCGCGGGTCCTATAAAGGTGCTGGGCCCACTGAGGTCGCATAAGTTGCTGTGGCCTAAGGTTGGCCCTGCAAAATAGCGGCGTATGCTACGCCGCCAGGCGACTAGTTATTATTATTATTTTTTTTAGAAAACGATCAAATGCTAGAATTACTCATTACAACAAGACTGTGGTTACTAACCTTAAAAATTGCCAACATCTTTTTTTTTTTCTATGCCTTCTTATAAATTGAGACTCCAAATCTTGGTGATGACCTTTTCTATGCTCACGTGATCTTTTTATTTAATGTTTCCAAGCTAGGCTTCATCGCTGCTTCCGCGTTAAAGCCAACATAACTGAAATACTCGTTTCAATGTTAATTGTATTGACAAAATTTGTCATAAAACAGAGAAAGCACTGTGAATAAAGTCATAACATCTTAAGTTACAACGCGGAGACAACACAGGTAGATCGGCAGACAATCCCTTGGTAAGAGTTCTTTCCTTGAGTTCTGTATACACTGCGAGCTCCTTGCTTGCATTTCATTTAAAGACAGAAAAGAGTGTATACGCAATAGAGAGTTGAATTAATTAGCTTTTGACCGATACAGAAATATGGGGGGGGGGGCGTGAGCACAGGTAACAAAAAAAGAAAAAAGTGGGGCAGGGGGCAGAATTCAAAACAGGGAGTCATTAATAATAGGCTACAGCTGACGTTGGCTTTATGCTTCTAAATGTTTTACCAATTTTACCTGGTTTTCGAAGAGTTCAGAGTATTTTTTTTACTGAAGCCTTGTTGTTAAATAGCCAGAAAAGCGTCGTTTTTTTTTCTGAGGGGGTGGGGGGGGGTTACAGTGGAAAAGTAGCACACTTGCGTAGCAGTCATTGAAACTTTGTTTATAAACTTTAACCGGAGCATTGTTTGTCATCCTTCATAACCGCTGAGAACTAATTCCGTAATTCACCGGGCTGAAGGCTTGGCAAAAGTATTCATATTTGCTAGGCGAGGCCTTTTGTAACACAGAATGAGTTTAAGTCTAGGCATGCTACAGCGTCCGCTGCATGTTAGAATAATCTCAGTGTTTTGTCACATTTTAATTGATACTTTCAGCCAGCCTCTTAACTCCTAACCCCAGGGCCGGTCCTACAGGTTGCGGGGCCCTATGCGAAACGGATTGCGCGGGGCCTATTCTGGGTTGTGATAAGGATAATAACTGAAAATTAAGATTTTGTATTAGAAAATAAATTAGTGTTTGCATTTTATTCATACTAATTACTAATTATAAAATCACTGGCAAATTAGCTTTACGAGCCATCTACAGAAGATAGTAGTTTTTCAACAAAAAGCTGATAAACATGCCTTTTAGATTTACCATCGACTATCAAAATATCGCTTTTGTTGTTTTTTTTTAGAGGTCGAGATAGATTTAGATGTATATTTGTATGCCTGTGACTATTAAAGTAAATTAAGAATTTGAACTTCTTGTTTTGGTTAAAATTCGCCTTATTATTACAATTTTTTAAATGAAAGCTGACAATGCAATTTTTTTTAAATTGTTAGTTGGATTGGCGTTCCCATATTGAATGACACCCAGAAATGACAATTTTGTCTGTTTTTAAGTAGATGTGCATCAGTTTTCAGAAAATTTATATAATTTCAAGAGATTTTCATGACTTTTTACGTATATTTTACAATTTCAGAAGAATTCGAGAAACTCTTTAATATTAAGTTAAAAAGGTTTATTTTAATAATTTACACCTAAAATTCGCGCGGGGCCTATGAAAGTGTGGGGCCCACTGCGGCCGCATTGGTTGCAGTGGCCTAAGACCGGCCCTGCCTAACCCGAACAGTGATGCGCCAAGAGAGTGTGCCGCTTGTTGCTAGCTACCACTGTCGATGTTAAACCAAGCAATCCGAAAAGGCTCATCTTCTGTTTAAATAATAGAATGAGTAAAATATTAAAATAAAAAAGGGGGGAATAACACCACATTTATAACTCTATATCTCCAATAATGTAGATTTTTTTCCGTTTTTTTTATATAAAAAGTATCGATAATTTTTAAATTTACTCATTTTTTTTAAGGTACAATAAATAGTTATGTGATGTTTCAACTTTATTCTAGAAAAGGAGTGCTAGAAATTACGGATCATAGTCCCACATTTTTAGTCATATCTCTTAATACTGAAAGATTAATTTCACTTTTTGGCATGAAACAAAAATAATTAATTACCAGTTATTAATTGACTAATTAGGCGTGGTCAACATTTCAGCTGTTTAAAAGAGTTTGTATGTCAGCTTGTTAGCTTCTAAAAAGTATGTAGTTCATGTGTGACTAAGTTCCACAAGGTTGTCATTGCCGGAAGTGGTAACAAATGTAAGCACTCCACTACCTATAAAATGCTTCTTAATGGCATGCGTCTCAAATAACCTCTGACAACCAGTCCAACTCCTGGCCTTCCTTCATGCGTGGCTCAGATATTGAGTCCGGCAGGACTGTTCTCACTAACAGAAGAAGGGGCAAAGGCGAGTAACTGGTGCCTAAACCAGTAAGCTTCGGGCAGGAGAACTCGTTAGCCATGGCTGGCTGCCCACCTAGGAGAAGGAAAACTCTGAATTCAAACATCTGCTGCCTTGCAGCTATACCCAAACATGGGAAAGGCTTCGGGAGTCAACCCTGAGAAAAAAACAGGAGCTGGCGACCCTAAGGCAGTTTGCAGCACCCAGTGCTACATCCTGGAAGAACCTGCGACGCCGCTGACCCCAAAGTGTATCGGCACTGCCGTTCCTTTGGATACATCAGCTGAGTGGAGAGGGGGGAACTGATGTGTGGACCACAGCTAATGCCCAGGCATTCATCTCATTTCCATGAAATGATCCATAGTCAAGAAGTTATATATACTATAAGCGCACTTGCACACTACACGGCTTGAAAAAAAACCTAGACGAGTTATTGCTATGACGTTGTAGTCTTCATATTGGACAGGATACCCCGTGCCGTTTTCGAGATCAGTGTTTAATTTTTTTTTCCATGAAGTTATGAGTTCAATAGAGGTATTGTAAAAAGCAGACCTGTGAAAACTTTGCCATTCGCGCCTTCTAAAACTTCTATTTGTGTGCATTATTTTCTCAAAGCGCCTAAATCATTCATTATGTTTTAACAGCGCTAAAAAAATTTAATTCTTAAATTTATAATAGCCCTGCCATGCACACCGCCATCCAAGCTAGTGCAGTAGGTGTGCACTGCTAGAGACTGAGAAACAATGTTGACTTTGAAGAGGAGAACGAGGTCTAGAGCTGATGAAGAAGCTACGCAGACGTTGTTATTATGTGCTAGTGATGTGAATAAAACATCTGTATTTCTTGAGTCGCCTCCCTTCAATTCTTACTCAATTGACCAAAAGAAACATTTAAACAAGTAAAAACATAACACACACATACACAATGAATATACGTCAAGGAAAGTGACATGATGTCAAGATGTCTCAGACATCCAACGTCATTTGTGACATAAAGCATTTTCCTTCCCCAAAATGTCAAATTAATCATTTTTTTCTTTTTTCCAAATATATTTTATTTTCCATTTCAAGAAGTTTAGCAAAGTATTAACACAGCTTTGAATTATTTGAGCCACACATTTGAAATATACACTACTAGCAATTATTAAAGGGACGCGTTGGCTAGGTGCTTGGCATCCGAACCTGGGGTCCTGGGTTCGATTCTCGATGAAGACTTGGAATTGAATTATTGGATTTTTAGACCTTTAAGAAAGTAAAGGTGGTAGATCGTTGTGCTGGCCACACATCTGTGGCATTTTACGTCTCGACAGATGATCTTTTCCCTTTGCAACTTCTTGTTTTACTAAAGAGGCCAATCCTTGATACACAGCTGCGATCGCAGGTTGGGCACATATAATCACCAGGCGCCGTTGCATTTTCACCCTTCTTTCTGCTTCTGTTGTGTATGACATCTGCAATCCTTGACCCTTCCTTTATGCTCTCTCTCCATGTGGATCTGTCCAGTGCTACCTCTTCCCAGCTGCTAGTGTTGATTTTGAAGAGCTTCATGTCGCGTTTGCATACATCCGTATAACGTAAAAGTGGGCGACCAGCGGCTCTCCTGCCGTCTGTTAGATCGCCATACTGGATGTCCTGTGGAAGTCGACTTACTGGCATTCTACGAGCGTGGCCAAGCCAGCCAAGGCGTCTGCTGCTGATAACAGAGAGGATGTCCTGGCACCCTGCTCTTTGTAGCACATAATGCTCTCGTTAACCGTCGGCCACAGAAACATATGACCTTTACATCATCTGCACTATAGATCACAAGGTCTGACATGGGTACTTTACTTACTGTTTAACATTGAGAGAACTGGGTGGCGGGAGACAAGACTTGACGTCTGTTCCGTATATCTCTTCGTCATCTCCTCATCATGTTCCGGTGTCGATGTTCTCTAAGCTCACTTTACCCTGTCCCCTCCGCTCATTTAACTGTGCCACCGGAGTAAAGCGTATTTATTACCTCTGTCACGAATCGATAGTGTGACCTAATTCGACCTGTTTCTACAATCCGGGGTCAGGTCAAAGTAGACGCAGAACAAACACACGTTAATTATAATCATCCATTCAGGGAAAGAGGTTAGGAAAAAAATCGCATAGAAAGTCATAGTTAATAAAATATTTAGAATAGAAGTTTCTAAGATTCTGGAAGATACGGTTTAGCAAAGTATAAATTGGGGGAAAGCTAGGTAGTCGGGGTCCTTGCATAGTAACTATTGTAAATGGTTCTTGTGTTGAGTTATTAAACAGTTGAAGGTCCACTAGTTAAAGTTGTATAGAAAGAATAATACTAATCCATAATCTGTCAGGCAATCAAGCAACAGAAATCACAACCACCACGTTCAGTTCACTATGTCCTTAATGTTTAGTTGACCGTGTCCTACATCCTCTGTTACTTATGTCCTTCATGTTTAGTTGACCGTGTCCTACATCCTCTGTTACTTATGTCCTTCATGTTTAGTTGACCGTGTCCTACATCCTCTGTTACTTATGTCCTTCATGTTTAGTTGACCGTGTCCTACATCCTCTGTTACTTATGTCCTTCATGTTTAGTTGACCGTGTCCTACATCCTCTGTTACTTATGTCCTTCATGTTTAGTTGACCGTGTCCTACATCCTCTGTTACTTATGTCCTTTATGTTTAGTTGACCGTGTCCTACATCCTCTGTTACTTATGTCCTTTAGGTTTAGTTGACCGTGTCCTACATCCTCTGTTACTTATGTCCTTTATGTTTAGTTGATCGTGTCCTACATCCTCTGTTACTTATGTCCTTTATGTTTAGTTGACCGTGTCCTACATCCTCTGTTACTTATGTCCTCTAGGCTCATTTCAGTCTATCCAAACGTTTGACTTATGTTTACCCCTTTTATCTTTTTTTGTAATGCTTAGTACCCCTGCCCCCCACCCCCCACCACATTTAATTTATTAACGGAACATAGTAAAAGGTATTTAAAAAACAATCACAGCTCATAAATGCTGTATAATAAAGTACACAAAATTGCAAGTCACAAATTTTCGTTTCATAAAACTCTTTAATCGGCCAGTCTACATTTATTTATGTCTATGATCATAACACTATCATCGCGTAAAATCATCAGCTAATTTTGTTTTAAAGATTTAGAAACAAAGATATACATTTCTATAGAGTTAAAGCATCAGACCTTCACTTAGGTTACGACATATATTCAACCAACACCAAAGCCTGTGTAATGTGTTGATGCAGTTATCATGACCTTCTATGTGGTTTCTCTTGAAGGCCTTTAATTTCAAGAGACAAATGGTATCAGATACTACCGTAGATAATACCAAGTTGTCTGTTATCTCCTTAGGCTATTTAAGAGTCTGACACGAAACGAACACTTTTTTTGGGGAGTCGAAATGTTAATGTCACATATTCCTAGCTTTCGGTTGCTGGTCTATCACATAGGCCTATATGTTTGAAAGTCTAAAACCTTTTATTTTCTCACTCAACAAATCTTTCACACATTTTTTTTTATCCTACCTGGAGGAATCCATGCAGAATAGGCCTATTGATAAGCGGACCTTTTTTTTTTGTTATGTAAAGCAAAGTACCTTTTTTGTGAAGATTATCTGTTTCGGTTTAAGATAGTGTCATGTGATCAGCACAATAAAGTTGGATGGTCTCGGGGGTCTACTAAAAAAACCGTATCTTCACCGAGATTTGTACTCGGGAGATTTCAGTTAGAAAGCCAAGGGCTTTACCACTCAGCCACCACTTTTCAACATAAAAGAATGTTTTGTTTGGAGCACAAGTTGTCTTCTTATTTTAGTTGGTAATTGGGATCTTTCAATACATCGTCCTTGACATTGTTTATGTATTGATTTCAGAATTTCTCCCATTCATATTTTTATTTTTCTTACGTTTTTTCTTAAGTTTCTATTACGTTTTTGTTACGTGCACATTTTGGGCTGAATTATTTGTAGAATTAGCAGGGTGAGCATTTCCTTGTTCAAATAAACGAATCACCCATTCCAAGTCTGAAGACACTTTGATCCATCTCTCTCTCTCTCTCTCTGGTGGGCTGGAAGAATGCTCACTTTGATATTCTCTTAAAAAAGTGAGAAAAGATTATTTGGAACAGTTTATGACTTTATTTGCATTGTATGTTTTGGAAGTTCTTTCAAAATAGAAATGACATCTTAGCCTCCAAACCTTCAGCAGGAAGTTGAAGGATGACATCGGGCATGACTTGAACCCTGAACTATCGAGACGAGAGTGCAGAAGGCATGACGCACGAGCAGGCAGCCATCCTTTGACTTCAAAGTTATCAAACTGTGACCTGATCAACCGTGTGAAACGGTCAATGCTGTGTCAAAAATTTTCTACGGAAAGCAAATGTCAAGTTTCGGGAATTCCCGTAATGACGCCTATCGTAAATAAATGTTTACTATTGATGACATTCTCTTTAAGTTCTCTGACTTCTAATTCCATCGGGAGAGTTACTGTTATTAGTTTTGTGCTTCTAAAAGTTTTTTTAAACCCTTGCAGCCAACGTAAGTCTGATTTAATATAAGTATATAGAGTATATATAAGTGGCAAAGTAACATTTTGCTGGGGGCAAAGGGTGTGAAAAAGGGGGGGGGGGTGTTATTAAAGAAACGAAAAAAAAACAACGCGACCACGTTATTGGCTTTACTTTCTACCCATGAAGAATTGAATTTGGGTCAGTGCGCACTTTGTTTAGCCTGTTTAAAAAAAAAAAAAGAGGAGTAATGACCCAATGGGGGAGGTTCCGAATTTGCCGACCCCACTATCACATCACTCTGATGACATCGCGTTTGCTTGCAAAAGTCCGTATCTCAATTATGACCATTTGGTTCTTGCATTAAATGCCATCTTGCTTTGACTAACAGTTTAGTTAATTTGATTAAAGTAAGATCGAGCAGGAAGACTTATTGGTACAATATAATCCCAAGATTTGATTTTTTTTTTGCACAGTCAAAGCCCTCGAGAGCAACTTCCATTATCCTTTGAAGGAAGATATTGAAAAAAAGAGTTGGTGAAAGTAGGCAGCCTGGTCTCATTCCAACTGTGGTTTAAACCAGTCACCGATTTTGTAGTTGAAGTACACAGCACTAGTGGCCTACTTTAATAACATCAACACATCCCAAAACTTTTTTCATATTTGTAACGAAAGAAAATAGAACAGGCCCTACTAGTCAATTTAACATATTTAATACACATTTCCTTTAATTTACTTTAATGTCACTTTAATAGGGGCCTAGGTATTTTTTTGTTAAAATTTAATTTTTCTAAAATATTGAGTCCCACTTTAAGGGCAAGGCCCCTAACGTCTGCACTTCTATTGTGAATCCGGCACTAGGTGGAAGAAATTCTTAAATGGAGTGACGGAGATAAGAATCTAGTAATCGAAGTAGCCGGAAGAAGGAGGTAGGATACTTTTGTTTAGTCTTGAGGGGTACTGTTGTTCTGTGTGTCAGAGGAGACATTCTTCTAGAAAGGGAAGGATATATATTGCTACCACAGGGAATGTCGCAGTGGTTGGGTGACAAAGCGCTTGGGTTTCGAACCGGGTTCGAGCCCCGGGAAAGACTGGGAATTTAAATTCGGGATCTCTTAGCCCGCCCGGCTCTAATTAGTACCTGTCGTTGTGCTGGCCACTTAACACCCTCGTTAACCGTGGGCCACAGAAACAGAGGACTTTTACATCGTCTGCCCAATAGATCGCGAGATCAGGAAGGGGAACGCTTTAGATTTTTTTTTTTTTACAGCGATGAATTCTGCAAAGATTTGACGGAGATGCAGTGTAACTGATGCATGTATGTCAGATGTAGCCAGTGGCGTAGCTAGAGTATATGATGCCTGGTGCGGTACCTCATCTTGATGCCCCCCCCCCAAAAAAAAAAACAACACAAAACAACTAACTAATTAATAACATTGCAAAACCTTACTTTTTTTCAAAATAATATGTAGGCCTATTCATTAATCAAATATTGTTAATTCTTTCATGACCTTAATGACCTTTCATGACCGCAGCATTATCATAGCCTTTGTGTCGATGAAGTCAACAAAAGACTCACGAACCTGCACCCTGTCATTCTCCATGACAACATACCGTAAAATTTGGGAAATTTGATCCAGCTTTGAGATGTCAGGTGTACTGTCAAAAATAATAGAGAAATATTTGGCTTGTTTTACTTGCTGTATGATTTGTTTTTTTAGCGTGATCCCCCAATATTGTAATAAATTCATTTTGTATTTGTGGAGACATGTATATATTCGATATGGAACAAAGCTTAGTTCGAAGCACATGCTCCTTCAAGAGTGGATCGTACTTTGATAGTAATTTTACTAACTCTCCAGGGTTTTCGTCTCTTGTATAATCAAATCTTGGGCCTTGTTGTCAATATTGTTCCCTACTCTCAGGCAAACATCAAGTTCCCTCCAAGCAAGCGATGACTGAATGTGAGCTCTGCTGGTCTCATGTTTTTCTATTTTCGGGGATAACCTCAACCACTCATTGAATCCATCTTTGGATTTAAATGAAGATTTGGTACTTGATCTTGTTGAGAAGAGCATGCAGGGGAAGCAAAATAATATTTTTTTTTTTGGAGAATAACACATCCACTTTCTAAGAACTTTCTCGCCGTTTGACATTTGCCGGAAAAACCAAGCCTTTGAAAGCTTTCTAGCCTTTCCTTTTGCTGATTCTTGATGTCTATACGCCTCTCTGAATTGACTGTCCATACGCTGAACTGTTTCAGATCCTTGAGTGAAAAGGTGTATGCGAATATTATCTGTGATGACATCAGGCCAATCTCCAATGTCGTTCAGTCTAGAGTTTATTATCCTGCTTTCTGTATTGTTTACACTGTCTGATGGTTCAGCTTCTTCAGTATGAATTTTTGAGGACATGCTTGTGTGCTGTCCTTTAGTCTCTAGAACCTGCGGCATTGAAGTATTTTCTTCTTTTCATGATGTCGGCCTCATCCTTTTTTTCTGAATGATAACCGTCTCATCTTGCTTTGTTGCTTTTAATTGTTCAGTTAATTCATACCCATTAACATCTCGCCTATAGTCGGTGGACTCTGGCAATGATGTGACTTGAAATTGTCTCGATGCTTCTTTAGACTTAAGAAATTTAAGAAACGCACCTCACTGCGGTCAAAGAAACTGCTTTATGCGGATGACATTGTCCTCTGGTCAACCGGCAAGAAAGCCGACCAAATACAGGCGGCATTACAAGCAGACCTCCAAACCATCTCCTCGTATTGCGACAAATGACAGATTCAGATAAACATTGCCAAAACGACCTGGTCCCTGTTCAGCCTATGGATCGACATTCTTAAGGCTCCATTCGAGCTTCAACTTAGTGGGCTGCGACTCCAACGTGAAAACACGCCAAAATATCTAGGGGTGACCCTGGATAGAAAGTTGTCAATGCTCCAGCACGTCCAGGAAGTTGAAAGAAAAGCCTCGGAGAAGTTAGTGTTACTAAGAAAGCTGGCCAGCACAAAGTGGGGTGCCAAAGCTTACATGCTACGCACATTGTACTTAGGGGCAGTCAGATCACACATTGAGTACAGCTCAAGTATATGCTAGTAAAACTGCCCTCGAATCACTCGACCGAGTACAATCACAGGCACTAAGGTTCATTTGTGGCACCTTTCGGACAAGCCCAACAAACGCTGCTGAAATCTTAGCTTAGCATTTATTAATTACTATTACATTAATTACTGGTAGTGGATGGCTGCCTGGTCGTGCGGTTTGCACGCTGGACTGTCGTTCAGATTTATCGATGGTCCCGGGTTCAAACCCTGCCCGCTCCCATCCCCCGTCGTCCTGCGGGAGGTTTGGACTAGGAAGTAATTATCTTCAACTCTGAAGGAACATCCGAAACATGTAAAACATTTTACAAACAAACATCATGCAGACGTGACGACACTACCAGTAATTAATGTGTTGTTTTTTTATGATGAAATGTTGTCAATGTTGTTGGTACTTAAGTTAAAGTTCCCTTTCAGACCTGTCAAAAGGGCAGATGGTGTAAAAATCATACGATTCTGTGACCCAAGGTTAACGAGAGTGTCATGTGTCCAGCACAACGACCAAACGTCTTTTCCTTCCCCAACCAATGTCAGGTACCCTTTAGAGCTGGGTGGACTCAGAGGCGCCCTAAAGATCCCGAAATAAAAAAAAAATCCCAGTTTTCACCAGGATTTGAACCCGGGACCTCCAGTACTTTTTTTTTTTTGAAACATTGATACATACCGAATATAGGCTTTAAATCTATATTATGAGCGCAAAATACCACTCACTGAATGACTTACGTATCAAGAGATCACAACAACTGCCGTAGGGATTCGCATGAAATTCCATACCCAGGTTCCTTTCACCTCTTGATAAAACGCAGTTTAGAAAGATTCGCTTTATAACGCCGCAATTTGAAAAAAAAAAAAAAAAAAAAAGCACAGGCTTTCTATCAAACCTTTACCTTTGTACTTTATTTCCGGTATTTCCCCTAAATCCCAGTAAAACATAAAAAGAATAAGTACGAAAATGCGTATTTTTAAAGCGAATTCTTTTTTTTCCTCTAAGTCAACTTATTTTTAATTTGCCTTACATCATTTCCGCTTCCTTTAAGATGCTCTCGAAAAAAAAACAAAAAAACAACAACAAACTAATAGCATAAAAAGATAGTTCTAGAGTCCTCTTTTTTATTTTTCAAGAGAGAGAGAGAGAGAGAGAGAGAGAGAGAGAGAGAGGGAGAGAGAGAGAGAGAGAGCCAGGACTGATACTTGTAAGTACTAATATTTCTCTACATTCAAAAGGAATCAAATAAACGATTCGCTCCCTATCTCAGTATCTGCACGCCTCTCTCTCTGGGTGCAACTCCCTATCTGCACGCCTCTCTCTCCCTCTCTCTCTCTCTAGGTGCCACTCCCTATCTAGACGCCTCCCTAGCTACCCCCTCTATTTGTCCACCTGATGAAACGAGTTTAGCTTTTTATATGAACCATTTCTTGGTGTCTTTGAGTGCTGACGTCACCACCTCTCATTTATTGCAGGCCTCGCTGTGTGTCTCAACAATACACATCAGCAAAAACTTGCGCAATGGCCGTCTCTCTTCTAGTATATTACACAAAGCGGGAGCTGGTATTCAAACAGAAATCAATACAAAAGTAAGTAAACAATATTTATTTTTAGAGGCCCCCCCCCTAAGGGGAAAAGCCGCTATTAGGTTTGTGCAATCTGTCAAAATCTAGAAGAGAAATGAAAAATCTTATTCCACCATGCGTTGTGGCTTGCAAAGTTAGCTGCAACGGCTACGTTTTTTATTTCTAAAAGCAAATCATTTAGTTATAAAATTAACTTCGCAAGCGATTTTTTACTAAAAAATATTTCAATTCTAAAACAATAAATAAATGTTAGGGAGATATTATTGTTTATAAAATGTTAACTAGCTGCTAAAATTAAATGAAAACATTTATGTTCGTTTATAAAGGCTAAGAATGCACTTTGTATGTAAATATCACTCACATTTTTTAAAATGGACTGTTTATGCAGCGAATTTCTTGCAGTAGAGTGACGGCCTCAACCGCATTGTGTAACATTAGTTCCCATAAAAGATTTTAAATAATCAGATTTTTTATTTATTTTTTGTTTAGTTCCCCATAAGAATAAAAGCTGCTTACGTCAATGCTTTTTGTCTGTTGGTCTGTCTAGGACTAAAAAGCTATTGAAAATTAAACAAACACGCCAATCTAAACTTAAGCTTATAAATAAAAGTTTGAAACTTAAGCAGACGTCTCAAGAGGAGCTAGAGTTAAATGGAAATAGTGGCAATGAACTGTGACACGATGCCGTAAGAGAGACCGACCACATAAGACCAAAAATTAGGTAAATATGCTCCTGAATATTTGCAATTCGGGATTTCTACCGTACAAAGATAACAGCCACAAGGTGTCTTATGATTCAGTGCGTTAGCGAACGAAAGTTTCAAACCTGCTAAAATGAAGCGTCATCTAGTAACAAATCATTATGAACTTAACCACAAATTCGTTGATTTTTTTTAAAACATGAAAGAGAAGTGTATGCTTATCAGCAGAAAATTATTAACAATTCAACAACAGTGAATAAAAACGGTCTTCAGCCTTCGTATATTATTGCATAGCGCAGAGTAAAAAGCACACATGATTGCGTAGAGATAATTGAATATTGCAACGGCTTTACACATACGTGTTTTGGGCCGAGAAATCAAGCTGTGTCAGGGATCTGCTAAAATAGTGAGGCTTGAAAATGGGTCGCTGTACGGAAAGAAAGTTTGAGCACCTCTGCTCTAAGAGTTTGTATGAAAACTCCCTTTTTAATTTTTTTTTTTTCAATGTGATCAATCTTTTTTTTTTTTTAATTGACGTAATGATGTTTTATTATTTTCAAGTAATAACCCTTATTTTTATCCAATATTAATTTTGATTGGCCTATATTTTACAAACCATTGGCTCGAAAACACTTGTAGGATAAGGCAGATAGATATTGATTGAAAGACATAATGCATGCTTGTGTTCTCTGCAGAGTACCGAGACTCTCCAGCGCTGTCATCGCATCGTGACGTCACCAGGCAACCTGAAACACAAATTCAGTCAACTTATGTTTGTCTGCCTTACGTCATGGGAGGACGACTGCAAGGAGGTACTGAAGAAATAAGAGGGCTGGGGAGGAGAGTGCTTAAAATCATGCCATTTATAATATCTTCGTTGAATCTTTGAGTAGTTTTAAGAATCACAAGTAGACAACTGTTCAAAATGCTAAGCAATTGTGTAACAACTATGGCGGGAAAGAGTTACTCCATAATCATAAGGAGCCCCCCCCCCCACACCCCAAAAAAAAAAAAAAGAAACACATATTTAACTCGATTTGGTTATTATAACAAAGCTACCTTACCGGGAGGGGAGGGATGCACCCTCATTTTCTTGGACTCAAACCCACTGGCACCTGTTACGCTATTAAATTATGGCTTTTATACAGCGCTACTTTCATGCTTATAGCATGCTCAGAGCGCTTTTGTCCAATCTCAGTTGTGAACCAGTGGGGGGAGGGGGTATCTAGGAGAAGGTTTGTGCCTTCAGGCGCTCAGTTAACTCAGCAAACACAGCTCTGCCCGAGTCGGGTATCGAATCTCGAGCCCCCTTCATAGGTAGCCAAGCCAAGCCAAGTTTTTCTCCCATTTCCTACTCTCGGATTTAATTAAAACTTTTGCATAATTATTCATTGAACCTGACACCTGAAAAAACATATATCAATTTAAAAACAACAACAACAACAAAAAACAAACATTTAGATACCAGATAAATGGCAATTAATAATCTTGTTTGATGTGGATTCTCGGATTAAGTTGAAATTTTGCATAATTATTCATAGCCGATAACAATTCATGAATGAATCGAAAAATTAACCAACTAAATAATCATTTAGTACTAACTAATTAGTTTTGTTTTAAATAGCAGACAGAGAGATAAACCCCGTAATTTTCATGTTAATGGCAGTACTTAAGGGTTCCTTCCCTTACATCAGTTTTGTTTTTAAAAAGTACTTTTTTTTTCTATTGCTTGTTAACATTTTAATTTTTGCAAACCTTCACAGGATTTGTATCAGGTGGTTTACGACTCACTGAAACATGCCTCGAGAGAGACTTACGATACTGTCGCTTTGCCCGCTTTGGGAATGGGCGGACTGAGTTATCCTCCTTATGAGGTGGCGATGGCAATGTTGAGAGCGATCGGTCGATTTTTCGCAGACACGCCCAGGACAACAGTGAAAAACATTCATATATCAGTGCACGGGGTGAACGAGTCTATACTGAGGGTAAGATTGCGTGTGTATGTTTGTCTGAGTGTGTCTGAGGGTGTATGTGTGTGTGTCTTTGTGTGTGACTGTGGGATAGTTTTGAAAAGAAATATTAAAAGAACCGTTCTGGGTACGTTACAGTCTTTTGTCGTTGTGAATGACACTGAAAAAGCCTGTTGTTCTTTTTAAACATAGCTTATATCAACTCGGTCTGTCTGTCTGTCTGTTTGGTAAAAGCTTAGAAAACGTTATTTCTCCTACACCCATTGCCGAATCAAGTTGAAACTTTATACAATTATTCATGGGCGTAGACAAGGCATGTACCAATAAAAAAAAGATCAACCAGTTAGTCAATTAATTACTGGCTATTAATCATTTTTTAAAATACCAACAAGAAAAATTAATCCTTCAGTGATTGAGATTCGCCCCCCTTAAATAACGGTACACGTTATTTCACTCACACCCATTGTCGGATCAAGTTGAAATTTTAAATAATTATTTATTGCACCTAACAAAAAATGAATCAATTACAAAATTAACAAATTAGTCAATAGATTATTGGTTATCGCCAATGAATAATTTTAAAATGGTTCAATTTGATCCCAGAATGGGTGTGGGAGAAATAACGCATTCAAAATTTTTACAAGACAGACTGACAGAGTGAGTTGATATAAGCTTCGCAAAAATGCTTTAAATTGTTTTTAATTTTTGAGAATTTTGTTCTATTTTCGTTTTTCTTCCCCCAGAGTTTTGCCAGAAGTTCAATTCTATTTAGCAACTTGTGCAATGATAAGTTAGCAGAGTTCAGCTATGCAAATTGGTTCTTGTCATTGACAATGAGACTGTGTCGAGATTAAAAGAGAACCAGACAGCACCAGGTGATCTTACTGTTCGAGCTTAAAATATAGGCAATCACAATTTTCATCAGTGCCGGTTCAAGCAAGGCCACTCGTAATAGAAAGCCTCAACACTGACCTGCAACGTCACAACGTGTGGGTAGTCTAGACCAATAGCTCGATGCCACGTCGCAGGTCTGTACGACGTGGAAACGAGTTATTGGTCTAAACTGCCCACAAGCTGTGACACTGCACGACGGCGTTGAGGCCTTCTATAACAAAAGGTCTCGGTTTAAGTAAGGAGTGGGGCCTGAGTTGTAGGCTGCATATAGCCCTGGGCCTATCTTTGCAAATTGTAGGCTAAAAATAGTGTCACCTAATCAAATCTGTCAAAGTTGCAAAGCCGAAACAGATTTGTTTGTACCACATTTGATTCTATAAGTTAAAATCAATTATATCGTTCATGGGAAGTAGTTTTTTTTTAAAGTTAATTTGACTTTTGGAGATGGAGACTTCTGTAAATTTTCAGCTCTTCATGTCACGCCATTTATGTAACTTCCCTTGAGGAACGGCGCCTGGATTGTGACAAGGCTGTGGGAGTTTTTTTTTCAAATCCGCACAGTGCAATGAGGATGCTCTCGCACCCCATAAGGCACCCCCACGGGAGTCTTGTTTTGCTACCCTTTAGCCTAATCGTTTCCTCCTACGATCGTTTCCACCAGGGCGCCACTATGAGGCAGGGTAGGATGCCGGGGCTAGAGAGGATATGGATGACTGTAGTACATTGTATGTTTTAAGCTTGATATAAAATTATTTCTGAGGATTGGTTTTGTAATTAAATTCTAGTGCGATTTTTCGCTTGTAGTTTTGTGTGTGTATAATAACCCTGCACTCCATTAAGCTTGGGACCCGAAGACAAGCCTTGGCTTGATACCATGATACTATGATTTCAATTTCGACTGCTACATTATTCAATCCTCTGTGGAGATTTTTTTTTCATTTTCACCAAATCTTATATTGCCGAATACGCAGGAGGTTCAGTCACAGACTTACTGTTTACTAGTAGGGAATAGTATTTCACGCCAGCGTCACATAAAGTAATCTCAACTGCCGTGTTGTGTGGGTTTCAAGTTCTTTCAAGTTTGTTTTTTTTCCAATTAAAAGTTAAAGTTCTTTTGATTGACTTTCGGCGCATTGATCGTTTGTTTTACATGTTCCGGATGTTCCTTCAGATTCTGAAGATCATTACATACTAGCCCAAACTTACCGCAGGATGACGGGAAATGGCAGCCGGCAGGGTTTGATCCCGGAACTTTATAGACCACCGAGCGACAGTTCCGAGCGCATACCACACGACCAGGCAGCCAGCCGTTTCTTGGCGATTTCTATGTGACGCTGGCGTAATTAATTACTTAAATAGAGATGGCGTTGCTAGGTCTATAGGTTTCAAGCATTTATCTTTAGATTAGTGCACATTAAATAATTTGGGAATATAGGGCAGGACGTAAATCTGTTCAGTTCAGTTCATGATGTTCTTCTTCGGAAGTCTGTCTGTTCATTTGTCTGCGGCCTGTTTTCTAACCGTCGTAGCAGAAGGGAACTGCACTCTTTACCTAGGACTGAGAGGAGTCGATGCCTCTTCAATTGTTGCAGTCTGCCAGATAGCTCTTTTAAGGAAGTTGTATTTGTACGTCCTAGTTCAAACCTCCTTTAGGACGACAGTGGAACGCAGCGGACAGGGTTCAAACTCGGGACCTTTGTAACGCAGAATAAGAAATGAATAGAAAAATTAGAAATAAAATAAAGAGAAATAAGTATGATTAACATAAATGTCATTGAATGTGTCTTCTTCTTACAGCACTTCCCAGTGGACTGATGTTCCAGGTGGAAGTCCGCTTACATCCCATCATCACCCACTTGGACAAAGCTTTTCAAAACGCTTACAATGAGGTGATGGTTCAAACCCTCAAAGAGCGCAACAAACAAGGCCGTGACTGTGCTATATCCTAGGTCATATTTTATAGGGTCACCTGCCAACTCTAGGCTGGAGAATCCATCTGTTCTCAATAGTCTTCCCCATGGGCGTAGCCAGGGGGGGGGGTTTTGGGGTTCAACCCCCCCCCCCGAAATGAAATCCCCCCCATGGGGGTGGGGGAGTATCGGAATTTAGTGAATGATTTTTTGCTTTGATTTTGTTTATTTTAGGTGAGATTTTAATACTTAACCATCAATTGCCCCAGCACAACCAATGGGGTTTTTAGTTTAAAACCCCTTACCAGGGGGTTTTGAGTTTAAAACCCCCTACTAGGGGTTTTGAGTTTTAAACCCCCTACTTGGGGTTTTTGCAGTTAAAACCCCCTCTTCTATAAAACAAAACAAAACAAAAATGCAAACGAAAATCCCCTAATTCCAAGAGCACAGTTAAGGTAGATTTTGATTTTATAACCCCCTCCAAAATTTACGATAAACCCCCTCTTCGATATAAAAAAAAAAGTTAATTACGATCTCAAAATGTTATGAGCGTAGCTAAATGGGTTTTGACGTTTTTTAGTTTAAACCCCACTTCAGCGGGGTTTGAAGGTAAAAAATACCTCTTTAATAATAAAAACAAAGCAAATTATACACTCAAAATGTTTTGAGTGTAGTCAAAGGGGTTTTGAGTTTAAACTCCCCGTCAGGGGGGTTTGAAGCTAAAAAATACATCTTCAGTGTAAGAAAAAAAGCAAATTACGCACTCAAAATGATATGAGCGTTGCCAAAAGGGGTTTTGAGTTTAAACCCCCATTCAGAGGGGTTTAATGCTAAAAATACCTCTTTAATATAAAAAAAAAAGCAAATTACACACTAAAATTATTTGAGCGTAGCCAATCCAATCGGGGGTTTTGAGTTTAAACCCCTCTTCTACAGATGGCGTTTGTTTAAAGTTTAAAACCCCTCCAGATGGTTTTGAGTTTAAGATCCCCCTACAGAGCATTTTGAGGTGGAAAACCCCCAACAGATGATTTTGACGATAAAACTTCTCTTTTCGACATAAAATCTAAAGCAAACTACAGTCACTTAATTCCAAGAGCGTATTCAAGAGTGGTTACACATTTTTACCAGTGGCAGGGCTCCCTTAATAAGCTGTAGTGAATAGTCATCTTCCGAAATTGAAAAACACTAAATGTGGCTCAACAAAGATGGCTAAGACAGATTTTAGTAGTCAGTTATAGAGATCGGGTTTAAATCAAAGAAATCCTATGCCGAACTGGGAGTCGACCCTTTAGTAAGATTGTGAGAGAGCGACGCATGAGGTTTGCGGGACATGTTCTCCGACAAAATGAATTACGCATAAGAAGAGTTGCAATGATATCCTAGTACAACTTGACGCCACTCATTCATTGAGGTCCTAATGGCAGGTGGGAAGAGGCTTCAGACATTACCAGTGACAGATTTTTATGGAAAAAGCTTGACGTCAAATGCTCCGAACGGCGCGGTAGGGTCTAAGTCAGTAAGAATAGCACATTAGGTTTTTGAAATAGAACTTTTTAATAGCAGGAAAATGCATTGTAGATACCTCAGAATATGCATTTTGTTGGCTTTCAATACCAGAAATAGTGCTTGGCGGCGGGGCTTCGCCCCGCGCTAGCGCTCCGCCCCGCGCTAGCGCTCCCCAGACCCCATTGCTAGTAATGGCAGGGAATCTACAATTTTATGGAAACAGCTTGACGGCTAATGCGCCAAACTGCGCGGAGGGTCTAATTCAGTAAAAATAGCTGATTAGGTTTTTGTAATAAAACTTTTTAATAGCAGGAAAATGCACTGTAGATACCTCAGAAAATGCATTTTGTTGGCTTTCAATATCAGAAATAGTGCTTGGCGGCGGGGCTTCGCCCCGCGCTGGGGGAGCTCCTAGCGCTCCCCCAGACCCCCTAGCTAGTATTGGCGGGGAATCTACAATTTTTCCACTAACTTATGGAAGAACCTATTCTAGGGCACAATAAACGTCTTCCGGAAGAATGAAGGGTCAGAATGCAATAAAGATTATGTACACACACACACACAAACATAAATACATATAAAAAAAAATGCGCGGGGGGGGGGGGAGAAAAAAAAATACCCCCCCCAAACCCCCCCCCGAAAAAAAATCCTGGCTACGCCCATGGTCTTCCCCCATAAAGGCTACCACATTTTATAGGGTCACCTGCCAACTTTAGGCTGGAGAATTCCATCTGTTCTCAATAGTCTTCCCCCACCACATTTTTTAGCTAGCTGTTGTAGAGTTATTGTTTTCCTTTCCGACACATTTGAAGAGTATTTATGTATTCAACACTGAATGCACTTTAACATATTGATAATAATTCATATATTTCAAAGACTTTGATCACTTGCACGTTTTACATGGTAATTCTTTCATTGCAATGCCAAGGTGGTAAAGTAATTAGGGAGAAGAGCGTCCCTAACGACCGTTCCCTTTAATCAGCATTGCAATTATTTCTTTTCGAAGCCAAAAATCTGAACAAATGTCATTTATTATTAAATTTTCTTTTTGAAAGTTTCATTTATGTGTACATATTTTTTATATCTAATATATAAAGTAGAATGTAAGGTATTGTAACGATCACACTTGCCTGGGATTATATTATCAAACTTGACAATCAATGAAATGAAGAAAGAAACATCTCTCTGTATTTTCTTAAAACTACTTTAATAATATTTCTTCAACTTTCACATAAAATTAACATCTCAATTTAACAATAACTTGACTTGATACTTCATAAATAAAACTTAAAGATACATGAAACTTCAATTAGTATAACTTCAACTTCAACTAATAAAACTTTAATTAATGGACCCGCTAATATCCCAAAACTTATAACCATTACTAAGCGAGGACTAAGCGAGGACCCCGTCTAACTGACTTTCCCTTAATTTATACCTTTCTTAATCGTACATTCCAGAATCATGGAAACTTCTCCCTAATTATTTTAGTAACTTTGACCTTCTAGAAGCTGACGTGTGCTATTTTTTTCCCTTAGCCTCTTTCTTTGATTGGATACCTAAAATTAACTTGTTTACGCTGGACACTTGCACTGGTTTGACCTCGAGCTTCTAGAATCTGGTCGAAATGGGTTTTATCTACTACAACTGCATAGTATATATAGAAAAATTAAAGCTCCCATTTTTGACCTTGCGATCTAAAAGGCAGATGATGTAAAGGTGAACTGTTTCTATGGCCAATGGTTAACAAGGGTGTCATGTGGCCCGCACAGCCGAAAAGTTGCCTTTTATAATATAACAAAGCAAAAAGAAAATAGAACGAAAGAAACCAGAGCAAAGCCCGGGTAAAAAAATAGAACGAAAGAAACCCCAACAAAGCCCGGGTAAAAAAAAATAGAACGAAAGAAACCCCAACAAAGCCCGGGTAAAAAAATAGAACGAAAGAAACCCCAACAAAGCCCGGGTAAAAAAATAGAGCGAAAGAAACCCCAACAAAGCCCAGGTAAAAAAAAATAGAACGAAAGAAACCACAAGAAAGCCCGGGTAAAAAAATAGAACAAAAGAAACCCGAGCAAAGCCAGGGTAAAAAAATAGAACGAAAGAAACCCCAACAAAGCTCGGGTAAAAAAATAGAACGAAAGAAACCCCAACAAAGCCCGGGTAAAAAAATAGAACGAAAGAAACCCCAACAAAGCCCGGGTAAAAAAATAGAGCGAAAGAAACCCCAACAAAGCCCAGGTAAAAAAAAATAGAACGAAAGAAACCACAAGAAAGCCCGGGTAAAAAAATAGAACAAAAGAAACCCGAGCAAAGCCCGGGTAAAAAAATAGAACGAAAGAAACCCCAACAAAGCCCGGGTAAAAAAATAGAACGAAAGAAACCCCAACAAAGCCCGGGTAAAAAAATAGAACGAAAGAAACCCCAACAAAGCCCGGGTAAAAAAATAGAATGACAGAAACCCGAGCAAAGCCCGGGTAAAAAAATAGAACGAAAGAAACCCCAACAAAGCCCGGGTAAAAAAATAGAACAAAAGAAACCCCAACAAAGCCCGGGTAAAAAAATAGAATGACAGAAACCCGAGCAAAGCCCGGGTAAAAAAATAGAACGAAAGAAACCCCAACAAAGCCCGGGTAAAAAAATAGAGCGAAAGAAACCCCAACAAAGCCCGGGTAAAAAAATAGAACGTAAGAAACCCCAACAAAGCCCGGGTAAAAAAAAAAATAGAACGAAAGAAACCACAAGAAAGCCCGGGTAAAAAAAATAGAACGAAAGAAACCCCAACAAAGCCAGGGTAAAACAAATAGAACGAAAGAAACCATAACAAAACCCGGGTAAAAAAAAATAGAACAAAAGAAACCCCAACAAAGCCCGGGTAAAAAAAAATAAAATGAAAGAAACCACAAGAAAGCCCGGGTAAAAAAAATAGAACGAAAGAAACCCCAACAAAGCCAGGGTAAAACAAATAGAATGAAAGAAACCCCAACAAAGCCCGGGTAAAAAAAATAGAACGAAAGAAACCCCAACAAAGCCTGGGTAAAAAAAAAAAGAACGAAAGAAACCCCAACAAAGCCCAGGTAAAAAAAATAAAACAAAAGAAACCCCAACAAAGCCCGGATAAAAAAAATAGAACGAAAGAAACCCCAACAAAGCCCGGGTAAAAAAAATAGAACGAAAGAAACCCCAACAAAGCCCGGGTAAAAAAAATAGAACGAAAGAAACCCCAACAAAGCCCGGGTAAAAAAAATAGAACGAAAGAAACCCCAAGAAAGCCCGGGTAAAAAAAATAGAACGAAAGAAACCCCAACAAAGCCCGGGTAAAAAAATAGAACGAAAGAAACCCCAACAAAGCCCGGGTAAAAAAATAGAGCGAAAGAAACCCCAACAAAGCCCAGGTAAAAAAAAATAGAACGAAAGAAACCACAAGAAAGCCCGGGTAAAAAAATAGAACAAAAGAAACCCGAGCAAAGCCCGGGTAAAAAAATAGAACGAAAGAAACCCCAACAAAGCTTGGGTAAAAAAATAGAACGAAAGAAACCCCAACAAAGCCCGGGTAAAAAAATAGAACGAAAGAAACCCGAGCAAAGCCCGGGTAAAAAAATAGAACGAAAGAAACCCCAACAAAGCCCGGGTAAAAAAATAGAGCGAAAGAAACCCCAACAAAGCCCAGGTAAAAAAATAGAACGTAAGAAACCCCAACAAAGCCCGGGTAAAAAAAAATAGAACGAAAGAAACCACAAGAAAGCCCGGGTAAAAAAAATAGAACGAAAGAAACCCGAGCAAAGCACGGGTAAAAAAATAGAACGAAAGAAACCATAACAAAACCCGGGTAAAAAAAAATAGAACAAAAGAAACCCCAACAAAGCCCGGGTAAAAAAAAATAAAACGAAAGAAACCACAAGAAAGCCCGGGTAAAAAAAATAGAACGAAAGAAACCCCAACAAAGCCAGGGTAAAACAAATAGAATGAAAGAAACCCCAACAAAGCCCGGGTTAAAAAAAATAGAACGAAAGAAACCCCAACAAAGCCTGGGTAAAAAAAATAGAACGAAAGAAACCCCAACAAAGCCCAGGTAAAAAAAATAGAACGAAAGAAACCCCAACAAAGCCCGGATAAAAAAAATAGAACGAAAGAAACCCCAACAAAGCCCGGGTAAAAAAATAGGACGAAAGAAACCCCAACAAAGCCTGGGTAAAAAAAATAGAACGAAAGAAACCCCAACAAAGCCCGGGTAAAAAAATAGAACGAAAGAAACCCCAACAAAGCCCGGGTAAAAAATAGAACGAAAGAAACCCCAACAAAGCCCGGGTAAAAAAATAGAACGAAAGAAACCCCAACAAAGCCCGGGTAAAAAATAGAACGAAAGAAACCCGAGCAAAGCCCAGGTAAAAAATAGAACGAACGAAATCCGAGCAAAGCACGGGTAAAAAAATAGAACGAAAGAAACCCCAACAAAGCCCGGGTAAAAAATAGAACGAAAGAAACCCGAGCAAAGCCCAGGTAAAAAATAGAACGAACGAAATCCGAGCAAAGCACGGGTAAAAAAATAGAACGAAAGAAACCCGAGCAAAGCCCAGGTAAAAAATAGAACGAAAGAAACCCGAGCAAAGCCCAGGTAAAAAAAAACAGGGAAAATAATAGCTTGTCCTTTATAAATGTTTATGTTGATTTTGTATTTGAGGTTGTTTTTTTTTTTTTTTGGTATTGGAAGATGCTTCTTGGTAGTTTATCTTTGTGATCATTGGTTCCTTTCTGTCTTGTCCAAAATGTTATTATAGAGTCTAAACACGTGATGACAATCGTCAGAGTCGAGTCGCGAACTATGAGTACAATGATAATTCATTTTGATAGTGTTATAACGCTTTATTACAGAGTGATTCGTCTGGTCGATACTTCCATTTCTAATAAAGATAACACTTACACATTTACTGAGTTGTTTTGTATGTAACACTGTTACTGTTGTCCTCAACCACCAAAGCCAATGTCACCCCTACCTTCGTTACATACGGACGAGAATGTCTCTTCAGAATAGGGCTCTAAAGTCACGTGATAAAGTTCCGAGATGAACAATTGTCGTTTCACGACTGGAGGAGGCTAAGACCCCTTATTTCTGCTTCGTTAGTCCGAGCAACCAGCCGCTACATCTATTTATCCTCAATTCCATTGGTGCTATAGACTTTGTAGGGCCTGACCTGCCTGCACACATCCAATATTTCCTCACGGACATATGGAGCAAATGATGCAAGAAGCTCTATTGCCTACGGTTAACGAGGCTGTCATGTGACCAGCACAACGCTTTTACTTTACCCAACAGATGTCGGGAAATGGCTTAGAACCAGGTGCCTCCTAAATAGGGAGATCCCCAGTTCAAAAGCCAAGCGCATTAGCCCACTCACTCACTACGCTGTAAAAAGCTTGGGCCAGAAATGACCCATAATGTAGTTATGAAAATAGCACGAAAGGGACAGTACGCAATATAAATTCTTTGTTTTCTAGCGAATTTGTTTAACATTTAGTGAGATACTCATACAGTGAGTAATATAAGTGTTAAAAGTTAACAAATTGTATTTTCTCAATGATAAATACGGCTTGACAAATATATTGAAGTTAGGATAAGGTTAGGAGAAGCTAGGAGACGTTAGGGGATTTTAGGAGAGTTAGGAGAGTTAAAGAGAAGTTAGGATAAGGTTAGGAGAAGCTAGGAGAGGTTAGGGGATTTTAGGAGAGTTAGGAGAGTTAAAGAGAAGTTAGGAGAGGTTAGGAGAAACTAGGAGACGTTAGGGGATTTTAGGAGAGTTAGGAGAGTTAAAGAAAAGTTAGGAGAGGTTAGAAGGAGCTAGGAGAGGTAAGGAGAAGTTAGGAGAGGTTAGAAGGAGCTAGGAGAGTTAAAGAAAAGTTAGGAGAGGTTAGAAGGAAGCTAGGAGAAGTAAGGAGAAGTTAGGAGAGGTTAGAAGGAAGCTAGGAGAAGTAAGGACAAGTTAGGATAATCTAGGAGAGTTAAGGAGAAGTTAGGTGAGGTTAGAAGGAGCTAGTAGAAGTTAGGAGAAGTTAGTCGAAGCTAGGAGAAAGAGAATAAAAAAACATGAAAGATCCTGCGATCAAGGCTGGATAAATGTCAAGAATACTTGAGGGAAAAAAATAGTAAAAGTCTATTCTGTTTTGCTCAAAACAAATTTATAATAGTGCAGTGTAAGTATAATCGCAGTCTCGAAAGAATGTTGTTCCGCCTTGTGTAGTTCCAGAATTTGAGTACGGGAGGGCAAGCGCCGTATGTTAAGTAGGCTACCATCGATGCAGAACTTGATGTAGATGCTCTCATGCAGGCGTCGTCTCATTTTATTTAGCACTGCTGCAAAGGAATGGCTATCTCGTCATAGAAAAAAAAGTAAAGCTCCCCTTTCCGACCTTGTGGTCTGATGATGTAAAGGTCATCTGTTTCTGTGGCCTCAGGTTAACGTGGGTGTGATGTGGCCAGCACAACGACCAGCAGTCCCTACTTTCCCCAACTAACGTCAGGTACCCATTTAGAGATGGATGAGGCGCCCGAAGATCCCGAAATAAAAAATCCCAGGCTTCACCAGGATCCGATCCCCAGACCCCAATTCATAGTATTTTTTAATGTAATTTTGGTCTAGAGAATATCTTTATCTTTTTCAATGCGTAATAACTCAATTACTCACATAATCTCAACTTCTGGCCTAGAGATGATCTTTATCTTATCACTTCCTTAAACTATCGCATCATCAGTTTGTGAACTTCTAGTCCAGAGGGTATCCATATCTAATTCATCTATTATATTTTTTCAATGCGTTAAAACTGTTGCGTCATCAATTATTGTGTTCTTTAAACTTATGGTCTAGAGATTTTTTTTTTTTTTTTTTTTTGTCTGTACCTTACCACTTCCTATAAAACTATCGAGTCAGATTGTTAATGGTGATATTGAGAACTTCTGGCCCAGAGATTTCCTGTAGTCACAAAAACGCATATTAGGTGTTCCCCTATAAAAGAAAGAAAAACGCAACATGAACGCGACATCTTCCTTCTATAAGAAAATGAGATAGGTAAGGAGTCAGAAACTGATGACATATCTACAATTTTTTCTCTGTCTACTTTTTTTTTTGTTTCGCCGAGTAAGCAACTACCAACAATAAATGTCCTAAGGGAATTGTGATTGCTCGGTGACAGCTTTAAATTTCAAATGTTTATGACTTTACAAGCCAAAGAGATGTGAGGAGCAGACAGATATCAACAGTCGAACTGTTGTAACCCCGCGAGTTTTTAACACGACCATAACACAAATACACTAGCCTTAACCCTAGCTGACCAGGACAGAAGCGTGGCGCTATACACAGTTTGTGCGTAGTTATGTATTGATTAAAGAAACCTGTTTTTTTTTGGAAGTTTGCATTTGTTCACTTATGGGTTAATAAAATATCAGCTTAAAAACACGTCGTTATGGCGTGTGTGTGTTTCTATGGCAACGGTGGCTAGATGTTAGCGATTGGTTCTGAATGATGCAATTTCGTTGGCATTGTCGTCACTTGGTCTTAGACGACCCCAGAACGTTAGACTGAAAAGTTGTGTTATTGTAGTGCGTGATTTTGTTAAAAAAATATTATTACTAAATTCTTCTATAATTATTTCATTTTATCAAAAGTTGATTTTGTCTTACATTATAAATAAATTTATATTTAGTATTGTTCATAAAGAAGTTACTCAAGTTATTTAAAGTTTTATTAGTTTCAATAGTTGTCTACCAGCAGTAAGGTGCTACAAGTCAACGACCCTCAACAACACACGTACGATTGAATTAAGTGTGTCTGCAAAATGTAAAGTGCTTCTTATTATGTTTTATTATGTTCTTATTATGTTCAAGCGATACGGTTTAATCAAAGGTCACGATAAGAGAAAAAACAAAACTATTTGTACTTAGATCAACAGAACAGTTCTGCTAATTTGTTGTTTAGAATAATAAGAGTAGGTAAACTGAATCCGAACGCGCGTTGGTTTGAGGCTATACCCACACATAAGAAAACTCTCGATCCAAACTTCTGTAGACCTTTGGGGACGTTGAGACTATATCCAGACATAAGAAAACTCTAAATCCAGAATCACTGCTGACTAGTGACTGAAACCAAACATGGGAGAGGCCTCGGAAGTCAATCCAGAGGAAAAATCAGGAGCTTGTGACCCATAGGCATTTTGCAGCACACATCACTACATCCTATTGAATAGGTTCGGCGACATCATTCCAACCATAACTAACGCCCAGGCTTTCACTTCACTATCTACGAGATAGACAGTCGTTTTCTGACAGAAGAAGGTCAAGCGAATACATTTGAAAGTATAGACTTAATGTCTCCTCAATAAAACCATGAAGTGTAATCATTATTAAGATAATTAAGATAATTTTTATATTAAGTAAATAAACATACAGAAGTTTCTGGTCTATTAGACCATTTATTGTCATTTAAGCTTGTCAAAAATCACACCTCTATATCCATCTGACTCAGCGATACCTTTACCAATTAAGTTAGTTATTAACGCACACATAATGACATATCCAACTGAATATTAATCAAATAAGTTACTTTCAATTTACACTTCCAAGTAATAAAAAAACAACACCTTTTGGTGTGTGTGTGTGTATTTTTAAGTAAATTTTAAACTTTGTAAACTTAGTAAACTCTTATTGTTTCAATAAACAGGGATAGAAACATAAGGCGATAGATTGCACAAGACTTCAATTGCAACTTTATTAAGTACAAAGATAGATAGATAGATAGATAGATAGATAGATAGATAGATAGATAGATAGATAGATAGATAGATAGATAGATAGATAGATAGATAGATAGATAGATAGATAGATAGATAGATAGATAGATAGAGTGATAGATAGATAGATGTTTAGATATTTAGATAATAGATAGATAGATAGATAGATAGATATTTAGATAGATAGATAGATAGATAGATATTTAGATAGATAGATAGATGGATAGATAGATGGATAGATAGATGGATAGATAGATAGATAAATGGATAGAGTGATAGTTAGATAGTGATAGATTTCCAATGTTGCTACCTAGACAACTCATAAAAGTGACCATATAAAAATACCTAGTACGTGTGAGAACATGCTGAGTGCACACAAAAAAACTCACCCCCAGCTGCACGTGATACGGAAGAAAAAGAAAAAGGTTTTGACTTTTAGATATGATGACATTAATGGGACAGCCTTAGACCACCTAGACATTATATAAGCGACAACACGCCAACTTGCAGCATTGGGCATCTGAAGTGTTCACGACATCGGGTATGTTGTCAAGACTTTTGTGTGTTTTTAAACTTGTTGTTTGTTTGTTTGAAGTTTCATCTGTTGTTATTTCTCAGTTGCATCACATCAAGTTGCTACTGTCTCAAGTTAAGTCGTTGATCTTGTCAGCTCATGGACTTGTTTGATTGTCTTAATTTACTAGCTTAATTTCGTTGGCTGATAAGTTAGTCTCATGCAGAACAAATATTACGAAAACTTGTTTAAACTAGATATTCTGATGTGTACTTTTCCCCCTTCTTTTATTACAAAGCTTATATCAACTCATTCTGTTTGTCTGTCTGTCTGTCCAAAAATTTGTACACGCTTTTTCTCTGACACCTAATCTCGGATCTAGCTGAACTTTTGCACAACAATTTCTTTTAACTGACAACACAAGACTCAATAAAACAAAAATTAACCAATTACTTCATTAACTATTGGTAATTAATTACTTTGTTATTTCGAGCAAGGGAAAGAATTTGTACTTGACTGAGGTGGTGGTATAAGCTGAATTAGTCTCCTTTATAAATCGCGACTTTAAAGCAAGTTTAAAAAAAAAAAAAAAGATAATTATACAATCTTTTATTCTCACACACCTCACTAGCAGAGTGGTTAGAATGTCGGCTTTGTCAGGGGGAAGTATGGCGAGAAAGAATGTTTCTTTGATATTTTGATATGTAAGTTATATCCCTTTGTCATGTGAATAGTCTTGCACGTGTTATGAACTGAATGATTAAGTCTTCTTTGAATGTGCGAGAGAGTGTGTTAGCAGTGGGGTCTTGCTCCCGGTCCAGAAAGGTTGGACGTTGCTTCCTGGACTGGTGTTATGTATATATGTTTCATAGAGCTGATAGACTAGTGTTTTGTATTATTTCTTGAGAGTGATATAATTGTGTGCTTTATTTGATATTAAAGAGTTTTTGGTATTCATTGAGAGCTGGAGTTAGAGTTGAAGTATATTGAGTGTTGATTGTTCTTGCTTGTGAGTACATTGTAATTGAGTATTCATACCCCTAGCGAGCCTAAGGAGCCAAGACAAGCAAAGCAATAGAAATGAACCCTGACAGGCTTGAGGAGGCATCAGTTCCAATTCAGAACGTGCCCCCTTTTTTATAGATGCTTTTAAAAAATGATTAAGTAAAATTGACACAGATATCCCTTTCTCCTCACTTAACCCCCCCCCCTCCCCCCAATTTTACGGTGGAACTGTTATCACTGACAAGAGAAGGTGCAAAGACGAACAACAGGCGGCTACACCAGTACACTTCGGCCAGGAGTTCTCGTCAGCACAAACCTCTGCAGCCTTGAAGATATACCCAAAGGCTTCGGGGAGTCAGCCCTTAGGAAAAATCTTGTGCTCCTGACATGTAGGCAGCTTGTAGATCAAACGACGCTCCTGATCACAAATTGAGAAGAGGTTTTGGGTGTGAGAGGGGTCGGCGCAGCTGTGTGGGCGACATTGTTCCGACATTGTTAATGTCTAGGTTTTCATATATTTCAATGAGTCCCTTCGCCACTGAAGGAGATGTGACCACTGACCATTGTGGTGTTTCATTGTTTGTCAAGTTACAACTCTCGTGTAGCATGTTAAGTAAGATTATCACCGCATAATACCGTAACTAACAAGAATGTATGAAACTGATGATTCTCAGAAAAAAGTTCACTACTTCTGTACTGTATCTTTCGTTTACAGGTCTCTTACTCAACCGAAAATGTTTGTCATTCTTAAAGCTTTGGTCTTTGCTTTTCTGATAGACAAAGTCTACACCGGATGTAAGTAAAAAGTCATTTTATTATTAGCGTCCACAAAAGGGGAAAAGCGATATTAGTTTTATGTGGTCTTTCTGTCCGTCTGTCCGTCTTTGAAATCGGTCTTCTGACTTGCGTCATTTTGACCACCTTCCACAATATGACTTTTTACTATGAAGAAAGAATGAGCTTATAATCGGAGTCTCTCTATTCCTCTTTTTATCTCTCTATTTCTCTCTTTCTCTCTCTATTCCTCTTTTTATCTCTCTATTTCTCTCTTTCTCTCTCTATTCCTCTTTTTATCTCTCTATTTCTCTCTTTCTTTCTCTACTTTTCTCTTGCTCACTATTTCTTTTCCTTTTCATCAACAAAAACAGATGATTGCTTTCTCTTTCTCTGAGCATCTTACCAAGTATCACTTTGTTGAATCTCTGTTGGAATATAAATATGCCTGGACATTAATTCCTCACCGAGTGAATGAAACCACTTTAATTCCTGTCTCTAGCTGTGTCATGTCACCCCCACAACTGTATAGCAGGGCAGGCCTACTGTCAGGACTATGGATCAAACTGCGTCTGTTATAAACCTTATAGCTGGGGACGTGGAGACTTCGGTTGTTATCGTGACAGTAAGTGTGATTATCTATCTATCTATCTATCTATCTATCTATCTATCTATCTATCTATCTATCTATCTATCTATCTATCTATCTATCTATCTATCTATCTATCTATCTATCTATCTATCTATCTATCAAATTGATTTGAGTTTTGTTATGCCTTTGAGAGAACAAAAGAACGCTGACTTTATTCACTAAAAGCACAAAGAGACTTATATATACAAAAGTAAACACCATGTTGAATTAACAGAACAATTATACAAGCATTTTGGTGGTGGCCAAGAGTTAGAGCTCATAACTACTGAACCAAATGGTCTCGAGTTTGAGCTTTTTGAATTTCTTTTGTAATGTTTACTACGCCCCTGAGTCCACACTACTATCATTTGGCGGGAAAGTAAAGTCGGTTTGTTGTTGTGCTTACCCCATGATACCCTCGTTAACCTTCGACCATGGAAACATAGTATCATTACATTCTGTCTTTATAGATAGGTTTGAAAGGGATATCTTTAACATACTCTTTAGGGAGGGTTTAATCCACAAGGGCGATCAGTGAATGGAGTTAAACGATAATGACCTATGTTTTAACATTTCACATTGTGGAAAGATAGTGCTGTTATAACGCCTTAGAAACCAGACTGATTAAAAAAAAACTAGTTTGGGTTTTATTTAACACATCTTTCAGCTCTCAATAAAAATCTTGATTGTTGAGTTTAAACATAGCCTGAAATAAAAACTTAGATATGATCAAAAGTACACGCTTGGAAGAACTAAGAGTATTATCTTATGATGTGCTAATTATTCTACGCGTTGATTGATCTATGTAGACGAGATCTCAGCTGAGGTGAAGAATGACCCTGAACTGACCACCTTTAACAACGACACCGTCAAGTTTCAATACCCATGTCGGTACCTGCTGACCGAGCTAGAACTTCAGCTTCAGAATGCCCACGGTAAAGAGATTGGACAGTGTTTTTTTAAGGTACGAAACTTGGTTTCAATCATGATGTCCATTTCTGGACAATTTTTTTTTGCCGCTTAAACTTCGAATCACGATGAATGATAATTTAAAAAGTAAATTAATGTTATTTAGTCTGCCATTATAGTCTTGGTGGCTGAGCGGTTAAGTGCTTGGCTTCCGAACCGGGTGTTCGGGGGTCGAATCCTGGTGAAGACTGGGATTTTTTATTTCGGAATCTTTGGGCACCTCTGAATCCACCCAGCTCTAATGAGTACCTGACATTAGTTGGGGAAAAAGTAAAGGCGGTTCGTCGTTGTGCTGGCCACATGGCACCCTCGTCAACCGTAGGCCACAGAAACAGATGACCTTTACATAGACCCTAATGTCTGGAAGGGGAACTTTACCGACTTACTCTACTAGTATGCGATTCGGCCAAACAGTGAGTATTCTGCTTATTCTGTGGCATTTTACGTCTCGAGAGACGATCTTTTCCCTTTGCAACTTTTTGTGTGACTAAAGAGGCCAATCCATGATACACAGCTGCGATCGCAGGTTAGGAATATGTACTCACCAGGCGCCGTTGCATTTTCACCCTTCTTTCTGATTCTGTTGTGTATGACATCTGCAATCTGTGATCCTTCCTTTATGCTCTCTCTCCATGTGGATCTGTCCAGTGTCACCTCTTCCCAGCTGCAAGTGTCGATTTTGAAGAGCTTCATGTCGCGTTTGCATACATCCGTATAACGTAAAAGTGGGCGACCAGCGGCTCTCCTGCCTTCTGTCTGCTTATATGTGCTACCTAAATGCATCGTTAGGCCAATAGATAAGTTATCTAGTCCTATAATTGTAAAATAATTGACATGAAGTCGCCATTCTATGAGTCTCCTAAATCATTCAAACAAGAAATTATTTGCCTCATCTTTTAATTGTAGATGTGTGGGGCCTAAATGTATCATTTGGTCAAATATGCATCAAAAATGTTTGTCCTTAACATGGTTTAGAAGCGAAACTTTATATTGAAAATCCCCAAATAATCGTTTGCTTTTTTTTCCAATGAAGCTCATTCATCAATCGTAAACAAACAACATTTAACCATATATCTAGGTTAGTGCTGTTCCTAGTACAGCTTCCTGCTCCATTCATAGATGATCTATATGTTGTACAAATGATGTTGACACTCGATCTAGTTGTTAAACTTATGATGTTGTCCCTCATGTTCTTTCAGGTCCACGCTTTCCACAAGAGAATTAACGGAAAGATCGTTGTTGACGGCCTTGAGATTGCTGCCAAATTTCTGGTGGGCTACGATCATGAGAAGTCTCTGTCCATCATCACGTATGGCCAGGAGGGACACGTAAGTAGCTCGTCAATGTCTGTCCCCCAGCAGGGCCGGATTTAAGGGAGGGCATGTGGGACTAGTGCCCCGGGGTAAACAAGAAAGGGACCCGCCACAAAAAATATTCGCATTTTTTTTACATACAATACTTTAAATCTTTAAATGGCGGAAAAACTATAAATAACTTTTGCTTTGGCGTAACCGGTGTACAGAAGAAGGAAAGTGTAGATTAGCTATGTTGTTGTATTTTTTAAAAGTTATTTAATAATTTCTGTGGACATTTGAGCACTGTAGAACCAAATTTTCTAAACTCTTCCGTTGGTAGCTTAATTTTATTTGAGTTGGTAACACTGAAGTCCTATTGAGCGTCCTTAACCTTGTTTCAACTTATCGTGAAAATCTCCACAAAAAGAAGCTTAATATGCAGTTGGTGTAAATTTCAGAAGTGAAACGTAATGTGGAATTGGGTCCAAGCCGCAGGGGCCGCCGCTTGCTTGATTGTCTCATTCATATTATTCTAACCTAATTGCAGGTGACACTTGGAGGAACTGACAATCACTACCTTGACAACGGGCCATACGACGATGAGCTTACCCACGGACCGGTCATCTACTCCGACTCGGACAGCAACCTCCACGTCAAGCGTTACCTCAACTCTCACAACAGGCAGTACGTCTTCGAGGTGAGTACTTAAATTAGCTCACGTGCCTTCGAGGTGAGTACTTAAATTAGCGCACGTGCCTTCGAGGTGAGTACTTAAATTAGCGCACGTGCCTTCGAGGTGAGTACTTAAATTAGCGCACGTGCCTTCGAGGTGAGTACTTAAATTAGCTGACGTGCCTTCGAGGTGAGTACTTCAATTAGCTCATGTGCCTTCGAGGTGAGTACTTCAATTAGCTCATGTGCCTTCGAGGTGAGTACTTAAATTAGCGCACGTGCCTTCGAGGTGAGTACTTAAATTAGCTCATGTGCCTTCGAGGTGAGTACTTCAATTAGCTCATGTGCCTTCGAGGTGAGTACTTAAATTAGCGCACGTGCCTTCGAGGTGAGTACTTAAATTAGCTCATGTGCCTTCGAGGTGAGTACTTCAATTAGCTCATGTGCCTTTGAGGTGAGTACCTTCAATGACTCATACGTCTTGGGGTGGGCGCGGTGGCAGAGTAGTTAAACGTCTGGCTTCCGAATCTGGGGTCTGAAGACTGGAATTTGAATTTCGGGATTTTTTAAGGCGTCTCTGGGTCCACCCAACTCTAATGGGTATCTAACCTTAGCTTGGGAAAGTTAAGGTGGTTGGTCATTTTGCTGACTACATGACAACCTGCTAGTTAACCGTTAACTCATCTGCACTATAGATTATAAGGTCTAAAAGGTCTAAAAGGGGAACTTTATACCTCTTTGAGGTGAGCACTTTCATTGGCTCTAACGTCTTCGAGGTGATTACTTTCATTAGAAAATCATGTTGGAGATTTTCATACATGGCGGACAAACGATATAAATAGCAAGAGTCTTGGTGTATCTGGTGTACAAAATAAAGGAGGTGCTGCTAAGCTATGTCTTTTTGTTTTAAAGAGAGCTCTATTGGATCATTTGTTGGGCACATTATGAGAAGTGCAGAATCAAATCTCTTTCGTTTGTGGCACGAAATAATCTCAACACGGAGGAAACTTTAAACTTTCTCTTTATGGCTTCAACACTGACAAAGCGACTACAATGAATTTTGTTTCTCTCTAATGAAACACGACCACGCCAGTGCCAGAGAATGAAAACTCTTTCGTCTCTCACATAATAATAATAATAATAGTCATTAAGATCAAGCTGATGGAATTATAGATATTGTTTATGTTTTTTTCTCTCATTTCAATTGTTTAGGTTGAAGGATGCGGGTTCAGATCCACGTTTGTCCCCTTCGATCTGCATGACGGGATTAAGAGTGCCTACATACCAGGCATCTCCGTCGCTGTCGACTGCGATAACCGTGAGTACTCTGAGTCAGTCTGAGAGCATTTTTTTTTGTTCGGATGAGTTTAATAAATCGTAGAGCTTTTTCCAAAATAGATAAATTCAATAAGGATAAGGGGCAGCGGCGGCTTTGGGAGGATATGAGACATGGTGGCAAACCATCATCGCGGGATTTATCTCTATCCATATTCGTCAACAATTGGCTTGGGCATTGAATATAGAAACGCTGAAATTCTTTTAAAGAAAACATAGGGGCAATCACACAACAGAAAACAAGACCTAGGGGCAATCACAGTACAGAAAACAAGACCTAGGGGCAATCACAGTACAGAAAACAAGACATAGAGGCAATCACAGTACAGAAAACAAGACATAGAGGCAATCACAGTAAAGAAAACAAGACCTAGGGGCAATCACAGTACAGAAAACAAGACATAGAGGCAATCACAGTAAAGAAAACAAGACATAGAGGCAAAAACAGTACAGAAAACAAGACCTAGGGGCAATCACAGTACAGAAAACAAGACCTAGGGGCAATCACATTAAAGAAAACAAGACATAGGGGCAATCACACAACAGAAAACAAGACCTAGGGGCAATCACAGTACAGAAAACAAGACCTAGGGGCAATCACAGTACAGAAAACAAGACATAGAGGCAATCACAGTACAGAAAACAAGACATAGAGGCAATCACAGTACAGAAAACAAGACATAGAGGCAATCACAGTACAGAAAACAAGACATAGAGGCAATCACGGTACAGAAGACGAGGTCTAGTGTAATCACAATGTAAAATGCAATGCCTAGAGGTAATCATAATACAGAATGCTAGGCTTAGAGGTAATCATTGTACACAGGACAAGATCTTTATTTAATTTGATTCTTTCATAAAGGTTATTCGAACTTGTGCTGCATATATACATTGGTTTATGACTGCATAATGTATTCGTATTCGAAAGTTGCAAGTTTACATAAGTTGTGAATGACGTTAAAGTTCAAGGTAGCAATCGATAAATATCCGTCTCTTTTTTTTAAGATGTGCAATTCTACTATTTGTAGGAGATTGCTAATTATGATTCTAAATTGCATAGCTCTTCGATTTATGTTTTATTTTGGTGATGTAATTGGGTGTTGTACTTTTATAAGTCAGTGTTTCCCAAACTGTGTTCCGCGGAACCCTAGTGTTCCACGAACTACTGAAATAATTAATCTCACCAAAAAAAAAAAAAAAGGCAAAGTGTTCCGATAAATATTCATGAGCGAGGTCTTCCGTTGGAGAAAAAACTTAGGAGTCACTGTCAAGAGTCAAAACACATGTAAATGATCAGTTAGTTTTAAAAATGAGTAATGTCCCTTTCACCAACATAATAAAAGAGCAAATGTTTTCTAATTTTTGAAAGCAGTCATTTCCTTTTGTCTCGATTTTTATTGTTTTGTGATTTAACAAAAACAATTGGTACATAGCTCTTGCAAAATATACAAACAAACAAACAATAATAGAACAATATAACACATGAAATGCAAGAATAACTCGTGGTTACGGATGAGCCACATTTGTACACAGTGTTTACATACACATTTCAGCGTCTTTATGTGTTTTGTTTTTTTACAAAGCTTATATGAATTAACTTTGTCTGTCTATCTGACATGAATCAATAAAAAAAAAATAGCCAATACGTCAATAAATTACTACTATGATTATGTGGTGTTTGATACTAACAAGTTAAACCTAACATTTCAGTATCCACATTGCTAAATTTGTTGGATTTATTTCCCTTACATAATTGTTAATGCTATTTCTCCCTAAGAATTCTCCGATCAAATTGATACATTAAACAATTATTTATTGTACCTAAGAAAACATGAATCAATAAACACATAAACAATAATACTCAACTAGTTAATTATTGGTAAATTATTGTACATTATTGATAGATATTGTTTTATGGACGGAGTTCTTCCCCTTTTAATAAGCTTTTTTTTTTTAAAGGATTTTTAATTACTGCTAGTACATCTACTCAAATGAATTAATGTCATGACGAGCTTCGCTACAAATCAATTCCAGATCCACAATGGTTGAACACACACAAAGTTTTGGCTCTCCCACCGGCCAGTCAGGGAGGCCCAACCATTGGATCCATCGCTCACGAGGTTGGACTGACCAGACAACAGGCCATGGCCTACAGAGCCTTCACCGCCCACGTGGAACAATCTCAGTGAGTAGGATCTTAAAGATTTGTTGCCAGATAAATATTATTCTTTATTAAACTAAGAGGAAAAAAATAAATAAAAAGAGAATATTTTTTTTTAACTTCTACGTTTTACTATAATCTTTGTCCTGTCTATATGACACCCTCGTTAACCGTCGGCCATTAAAAACAGATGAATTTTCACAAATTCTTCCCTGTAGACCGCATGATCTGAAAGGGAAACTTTTACTAGATGTCTTACTAGTTGCATATAATGTTCTAATGTCGTAGATAGTATTATTGCAGGCCTAAACAGCCTAAAGTGGACGGTTATATTATTATGGTACTAACAGCTGCTATTAATGTTATGATTAGACCAATTATACCTTTTTCAGGCCTGACAGTTGTCAAGAATGTACCGACGTGGCTGACTCGTTCAAGAAGTGCAGCGATCATGAGCTGTCTGTTGCTTGGGACAAGTGCTACTGGATACTAGACACTCCCAGTTTCATTCGATGCCTCTCCAAAGACTACCCAAATACATCCTCAGAATCGCATCTTTCCTATTTCGCTACGTATGTAGTTTACATTCAAAACTAAGTAGATTTATTGATTATTAATATCGATTTTTTAATTTTATCTAAGTTTGTCTTTACTCGGTGTAGGAAACATTTGTGTTATTTATCTAGATATAATCATTAGACGCGGTCAGTATATTCCAAAACAGCTAAAAATATTCCCCTGAAAACATTCACTGCTATATAAAATTATTCACATTTAGAAGTTGTTCATTATGTTGGACCTACTAGCATGATCCGACCTTACAAAAAGTAGTAATTAGTATTATATGACTAGTTAATGTTATCGTTCTGTCACTGATAACAGTACTTGGAGCCTAGGAAAACAAAAACTCTGACTGGCTTACGGTTATAACTATACCTAGTGAAGACTTGGAGAGTCAGCTCACCTTAACTCACCTATCCTTTTATTCTGTTCAAGTTGGACCGTTGGGGCACCACACAAGATCTGCTGACCCTCTTTCTTTATTCCTCTCTGTCTTTTGCCTTGGATAGAATCACTGACAGGCCCGTCCGTTCATTTATGTTGCCTTCTTGTCGCTTTGTCTGTCTCCTTCTTCGAGAGAGAAAAAATAGGAAACGGTGACCCATAGGCAGCTTGCGTCACACTGTGCTAAATCCGGGCAGAACTTGCGTCATTGCCAATCCTAGACTGTGTCGGCTTCACGCCGTTCCTTTGAACGCATCATCTGAAAGAAGCACGGGGAACTGCTCCGTGGGGGACAACTTTCCGAGCATACCTTAACCTCAGCGTTATTCATCTCATTACTTCACGGCTAAAGGAGGCCAACAGTGTTATACTCTCTTCAAAATACATCCAGCGTGAAATTTGTTTATGGCATTTCAATTATAAACGATACAGAAAACCAGTTCTATTTCAATAAGCAAATTACCTGAAGCTTTAAAAGAGATAATACCCCAAAGAAGTGTTCTTACAAACAAGTATTTGCTCCCAAGCAGTTTGCTTTAAAGTCATGGGGCTCTGGGAGGGGTAGGTCTAATGGACGGAGGCTGGGATTGTACTCTTTCGTTTTGTAAAATGTTTTACATATTTTGGATGTTCCTTCAGAGCTTAAGGTAATTTACTTCCTAGTCCAAACTTCCCGCAGGGCGATGGGGGATGGCAGCGGGCTGGGAATGAACCCTGTACCATAGAGACGACAGTCCAGCGCGCATATCGCACAACCAGGCAGCCACCCATGTGTGTACTTAGTAGAAGTAAAAGTTCCCCCTTTTAGACCTTGCCATCTATAGGCTACGCTCATGGTGCAGACCCAGCTGTCATCAACACATCTGTCGCCACAACCAGAGCAGAGTTAACAACTGTTGTCTGTCAGTGGTCGGTTTAACTTTTTTTTTATCGCCGTTTTCGCCTGTCTTTAGCCTTAGTTTTCCTTTCGGTTTCAAATCTGTCTCAAGCGGCTTTTGTTAGCTTTCTTCTGGGTGTCAAGATACGACTTACAATTCATGGCATTTCTACATTTCTATTCTCCTGATGCTGTTGTTGTTTACGTTATAATATTGTCTTGTACTGCAGGTGTATTGAACATTACTGTGATGGGTTCCATCAGTGCGATGAGCTGCGCAAGTGTTCCTGTCACAACGACCACCTGGACAACATCCTCAGCTCCACCTGCAAATACTAAACTACTCCATCGCTAGGAAAGGGTGTCAATGGGAAACTGGGTCCTATGAAAATGATACTGTATTAAATGTAATTGCTTTTAAAAAAAATATGCCTTATCCTTGAAATGCTATTTTCTCTTCATTAGTAATAAAATTTTTATTTCTAATATTTCAAAGGTTTTAGTGTTTACATTCTAAAGCTTATTTAATGTCTTTGCGGTATAGCGCTTTATATGTAGAATCTGCACTTTTTTATACAGCTTATATCAACCCACTCTGTCTGTCTGCTTGTCAGGTAAAAAGTGTGTACACGTTATTTCTCCCACACCCATTTTCTGATCAAGCTGAAACTTTGCACAATTATTCATTGACATAGACAAGACATGAATCAATAATAATAAAAAACACTATGGAATGTAACAATTAATTTCTGGTAATTCATTATTTTGTTTAATTGCAACAAAGGGAACTAATAATTCAGTATTCGCAGATTTGACTAAAATTGTTGGGTTTAGTTCCCTTAAAAAAAATTGTTAACGCTATTTCTCACTTAAGAATTCTCCGATCAAGTTAATAATTTAAATAGTTATTTATATAATAATCTATAATAAGAGTTGTCATCGAGTCCAGTTATTTAGTGTACCTAAAAACAAGAATCAGTATACAAAAATACTCATTTAGTCAATTAATTATTGGTAATTAATTATTTTGTTTGGTATCGAATAAGGGAAATAACTTCTACATTATTGATACATATAGTTTTAAGAGCGGCGTTCTTCCACTTTAGATAAGCTTTGTTTTGTTTTTTCGTACAAAATGATTTTTTTATATATATTTTCCTGTTTCAATGTTAAAATTACGTGGAGGCTTCTGTAGGGCACCAATGCTGACCTTTTTAGAACTTACTAGTTTCAGTTTCAGTACTCTGCTGCTCTCAGTGGGACTTCCAGGCAGGTGAACTCCCTATTTCTCTTTCACACATATTTAGATTTTCAGCTGCTACACATTCATGGCTGCTTTTGTAAGAAGAATATTCGGCGTTGTAGACGACTTTGAAAAAAAAAGATCAAAAGTTAAAACAGAGTGTGACATTTTAGGTCTCGAGACATCATCTTTTCCCTTTGAAACTTCTTGTGTGACTAAAAAGGCCAATCCTTGATACACAGCTGCGGTCACCGGTTGGGCATCTGTAATCTGTAGTAATTAGTTGCCCTTTTCAGACTTTATGATCTATAATGAACATTTACAATTATGTTTTGTGGCCAAATATGTAGGTCGCAGCTGGGGCTGCGTAGCCACGCTTAATACTGCACTCATCACTAATCTCAGAGATTAACCTTATATGTGGCTAGCACAATTAACCTACTTTCCCCAACCTATGTAAGGTACCCTTTAGAGTTGGGAGGACTCAGTTGTATTTTTTTAAAAATTAAATTCCGAAGTTAAAAAATCCAGGATTCGAGCCCGAGGCACTTAAGAAGCCAACCCCTTGACGACTCGGCCACCACGCCCCAACTAGATCTATAGAACCAGAGTTTTTATGGTTTTGCTTTTTTTTTTTCAACTCAAAAGTGCAGAACAAGACAACGTGTCCAGTGACAAATGTAGATGTCAGTCAGAAGACGTGCTCAGTTAGGCGTGCCGTGATAAGTCCTGAAAACAGAAAAGTTGTTTGACAAGAAACCCCCAAAATCCTATAATAAAGACGTTCATGTTGTACACAAACTCATAGGTGGCTCCTATGGGTCACTTGTACTCACACGCTACGTTAGTCATAGACACATTTTGATTGAAATACGTAGTTTAGTATTAATATGAATTTTCTTTTAAATTGTGTTAAAAATGTCGTGATTGCTCGCAAAAAAAAAATTTGTTAAGAAACATAACCAGGAAAAAGAAGGCGAGGCAGACAAAGAAAGCGATGGGAAGACTGCATAAAAGAATGGACGAGCCTGTCATTGCAATATATTTTATTCAAGGCAAAAGACATATAGGAATGGAGAAAGACGGTCGAAAGATCATGTGCAGTGCCCCAAGATTTAACAGACTAAGGGATAGGTGAAGGAAGGTGAAATAATGTATAGGCCTATATAGTATCCATACCATATAAATGCATAGATGCCTAGTCGTATGGTATGCGCTTTGGACTGTCATCTCGGTGTTCCAATATCCGAATCCTGCCAACTCCTATCCCTGTTAACCTGAGGAAGGTTTGGACTAGGATGTAATAATCTGAGGGAAAACCCGAAGCATGTCAACACAAAAATGAAAGCAAACAAACAATTTTAAGCCGAATCTAATATATCACAGTATTATATTTTTAACTTAAAACAAATTACTAGTAAACCTTCCTTATGCAGTATTACTAACTATAAAAACACTTTCAAATATTTAAACACTTGTATTCATATGTGGATAAACGCACATTTCATATTCAATTGGTAGGACAAATTCATGCCCTTTCCTCCTTGGTGTCATTAGAGAATGGAATGGATTGCATGTATCAGCCAGGAAAACCAACAACGTAGAAGAGTTTAAGTCTAAGATTAACATGTATTAGATTGACACATGAATAAACATAGGACGCAGTTATCTTCTGTTTCGAAGTAACGTCAGGATACGCTTTCATAAGTAGGAAATATTGTCTGCATCTATCTTGAAATAGAGCTGATGGTTAAATCGGAATATGCCTTTAGCTAATGAGATTCAAACTTGACAGACAGACTGACAGACCAATAATGTTTTAATCTTCGTGCGTAGGCCACTTAAAAACAACAACCAGTCTTCGTAGGGATTCGAACTATCTACCAACTTTAAAACATACAATAAATAAATAACTATACGTCACTCCATTTTCTCGGGAATTACTTCCGATGATACTGATGACAGTCTCTCGACTCGCCACTACAGGGCCGCCCTACCCCACCGCAACTCATGCGCCCGTAGTGGGCTCCGCTCTAATTCTAGGTGTAAATTATTAAATTAAGACATTATAACCGAAATTATTAAAATCTCCTGAAAAATAGACAAAATTGTCATTTTGGACTGCCAATCCCACGCGCGATAATAAATAACGGCTTTGCCAGCTTTTAATTTAATAAAAATGTACTGCAAAGACGAATCTATTTTCCAATACAAAATCTTAATTTAGACATTCTGTTTATCTCCACCCAGACTGGGCAGTTTCGCCTAGGGCTCCGCAATCGTGAGGACCGGCCCTCCGCCAATATACCCTATACCTGTGTATTAAGGATAACGATTTCCTCTCTAGGGCCTGACACTATTCCTATATTCTCGGGCTGCATACAAGCTGCCTCTCAGAACCCTCATGTACTTGTTGATGTCACGTTTCCCTGTTCAACAAAGATATGCTCAAGAGAGATGTCGGAGCACATTATGCATTCAGAACTTGTCATTCTGTGCCGAACTACAACAGACTAACATCTCAATGGGGGACTCAAAACTAGTAGAAAAAAAATAGGGGCGGGTGGGGGACCGTCTTGTTTAGGTGGTTTTAAAAAAAAAATAGCCATGTTTGTTTCGTGGATTTTTGTTTTTAAGTCGGGCTGGAGTCTTAAAGTCTAGCTACGAATTTTTTTAAGTACTTAACATTTGAAAAGAAAGGGATGAGGAGGTGGGGTGAAATAATAAGGATCAAATAATAATCATAAATAATAAAATAATAAGGAAGATGTTGGTCTGTGCTGGGTTTAAAAAAACAAAAAAAAACAATTTTTTCTTTAAAGTAATCATGGTGTGTATTTGATTGAGATATACTTTGGTATCAGACATGACAATTACTGTCATGACACTAACCAACAGGACATTTAATACAATGACACGAAATTACATCACATTCGCAACCATGACACTAAGTGACATCAACATTACAAACGAAATGACAATTACTGCCCATGACAATAAGTGAAACCGCAATTACTGCCATGACAATTAATGGCATCACAATTATTGTCATGACACTAAATGACATAACAATCAGTTGACAATTACTGAACGAAACTAAATGACATCACAATTACTGCCATGGCACTAAATACATCCACATCATAGACACTTTGTTAACTGCAAAATGAGTTTCGGATTGCCGCCACGTTTAGAAACGTACTTAATCTACTTCATTCCCAGTTGAACATACGGCCTCAACAATACGTCTCCCATCGGACTCTGTTCTTAGCATATACGTCTCTCATCGGACTCTGTTCTTAGTATATACGTCTCCCATCGGACTCTGTTCTTAGTATATACGTCTCTCATCGGACTCTGTTCTTAGCATAAACGTCTCTCATCGGACTCTGTTCTTAGTATATACGTCTCCCATCGGACTCTGTTCTTAGTATATACGTCTCCCATCGGACTCTGTTCTTAGTATATACGTCTCCCATCGGACTCTGTTCTTAGTATATACGTCTCCCATCGGACTCTGTTCTTAGTATATACGTCTCCCATCGGACTCTGTTCTTAGTATATACGTCTCCCATCGGACTCTGTTCTTAGTATATACGTCTCCCATCGGACTCTGTTCTTAGTATATACGTCTCTCATCGGACTCTGTTCTTAGCATAAACGTCTCTCATCGGACTCTGTTCTTAGTATATACGTCTCCCATCGGACTCTGTTCTTAGCATAAACGTCTCTCATCGGACTCTGTTCTTAGTATATACGTCTCCCATCGGACTCTGTTCTTAGTATATACATCTCCCATCGGACTCTGTTCTTAGTATATACGTCTCCCATCGGACTCTGTTCTTAGTATATACGTCTCCCATCGGACTCTGTTCTTAGTATATACGTCTCCCATCGGACTCTGTTCTTAGTATATACGTCTCCCATCGGACTCTGTTCTTAGTATATACGTCTCCCATCGGACTCTGTTCTTAGTATATACGTCTCCCATCGGACTCTGTTCTTAGTATATACGTCTCTCATCGGACTCTGTTCTTAGTATATACGTCTCCCATCGGACTCTGTTCTTAGTATATACGTCTCTCATCGGACTCTGTTCTTAGTATATCTTCTGCTGTTGTTGCTTATTGTTTCACTGATTTCCATGTTTGATTTTTTCTTCCAACCTTTCATTTCTTAGGGTCTCGCGGTGGCTGAGTGGTTAAGCGCTTGGCTTCCGAACCTGGGGTCCTGTGTTCGAATCTCAGTGAAGACTGGGATTTTGAATTCATGGATTTTTAGTCACCCCTGAGTCCACCCAACTGTATTGGGTACCTGACTTTAATTGGTAAAGGCAGCTGGTCATTGTGCTAGCCACATAACACCCTGCTCTTTAACCGTTGGCCAAAGAAACAGATAACCTTCACATCATCTGACCCATAGATCGCAAGGTCTTATTTTTTCATCTCTTAGTGGGCACCACTCTAGAGCCACACAAGAATAGCCTTTATATTGTTAAGCTACATGCCAAATAATGAAAGAGAGAGAGAGATCTAAAAGCTTAGTTGTTATATTGCTTATTGTTAGTGGTGAATGATTTTGAATAATGTTTACTTCTGGAAGTGCGTCATAGTGTGAGAACCGTCATTTTGGTATACCTCTAATTATCCCTTTAAATGTCCTGGAGTTGTCTGCCGCTGACATCTTTTATTTTACAAAATGATTGATGATGTCCCCTGACATAATTTTCATCGCTGCTTCTAGTCTAGAAGTGGAGAACTCATATCAGATTTGTTGAAGCCACTATAAGATTATTAGGAGGATCTGGTTTAGCTCACGTTTTCAATACAATGGCAGTGTGCTCAATTATAGTGTACACCTTGTGCAGACATTAATGAGCCAATTAGTTCAGGGCAATAATGAAAGCTGTTTTAGTCCAAAAATGGTTTCGTATAGCCGTGGATTCAAACTCCATTGAGACACCTCGGCCAAGACATATGTAAGTCGAGGTAGATAGGCAAACAACGAGGAGAAAACTTGGGACCCCTCAGGTTGTTTTTTCTCTCTCTCTCAGGTGGGGATGAAAGAGAGGCCTGATGACCCAGCACAACAAGTCAGGCTCGCCGTTGCACAAGGGGGTTGTTATAAAAAGAGCGTAAGAGTGGCGGCCCTTTAACGATTTTGTGGACTCTTACCGAATGAGAATATGAAGAAATTAACCGTAATCATCACATCCTTTGGCCGATTCTGGTGAGAGGTCCCGTTCCAGAGAACTGCGCGCTACATATGTGTTCGCAAGGTAACCGAAGTAACAGTCGTTGTCATTGTGGAGCCTTGAAAGAGATCGTAGGGTGACAATTTCCAGGTCCACGCCTGTCTGTTAGGAGAAATTCTTCCCAACAGTCAACAGACGCATAGACGCTTCAAATCCCTTATGGCCCTTTTCGAAGTTTCCGCATACAGAATGCCTTAAACGTGATGAGTTTTTTTTTTTTCTTTTTATTACTCAGAGAGGCTTGGTCGGAGTTCCGTGGCTAAAAATCCTTGTCGGATCTTATTTATATTTAACCATAATTTTGATACCTTCATCTCTCAATAGATTTTATACTTTGGTGCTGCTTTTAAATGTGATCGCGTACAAAGACCGCATTAAAAACTTAGAAGTTCGAGGCAGGATCACAATGACGATTGTAACCCATGGTGAACACAAAATAAAACTGTAAGGCCGTTTAATAAGATCGCCAGGGCTAGTAAAGACTTTTCTGCAAGGAACAGTACCAGGGGAAAGAATAAGAGGCAAACAGAGGAAGCAATGGCAAAACAGTATGTAATGGATGATTCACGTCTATGGAATAGACTCTAACACTGAGAGAGAGAGAGAGAGAGAGAGAGAGAGAGAGAAAGAGAGAGAGAGAGAGAGAGAGAGATTGGGCTGTGTGATGCCCTAACGGTCCAACAGACATAGACACAGGTGAAGGAATAGTTTATATTTTATATAAGTAAAAATAAAGTTCCCCTTTCAGATCTATAGGGCAGGTGATGTAAAGGTCATCTGTTTCTATGGCCAACGGTTTATATGGCCCATATATATATGCTCCCACCAGCCTGATGTTGGCCTATAGCGGGTTAAACAACTAAAACTAAATGGTCGATTTCGATTTATAAACCCACATTCTTCTTATTTGTAATTGTACTAGGAGCTGAGTGTAGGACACTTGGGACTCTAGTCACTCTAGGCCTATTGTAGCTTGCCTCTGTCTGTCTGGGAAAGATCTAATCAGATTACATTATTACGTCTCTGTTGCCGACACACATTCGACATTGTGGCATGAGATAATGAAGTAATATTTAATATTTAATGCAAAAACACATTTCGAACACTCATTTGGGGGCCCCCTCAAGTGGGGGCATTTCCAAATTTTGACCCCCACCCTAGCTACACCACTGGCTAGAGAACCGCTTACATAGAAACTGTTCTGACTACTGCGTAGGTCTAAATCATGTTTATAAGCTTGGCTAAAATCGTGGGTCAAAACATTTATTGTCAATAGATTATTGTTAGATATTGTCTAGCATGACGTGTGACTCAGTTTACATAGACTGAAAGAAGGGAGACAGACTACGCCAAACACATACTATTTATCTTTCTGCTTCAACTTCGCCTGGTGTGAACAAAGGTTAACAAGCGAAAGCGCCTTTTATAGGCGGTTAATTTTACAAGCAGCTGTATGACGACAGAAATGCGCATGTCCACATTCATTGCACTTCCTGTTTGTGTCGTCTGCTCGAAATAAAGACGTCAGGCGTCTGCTCAAGCTTTTGATGTTGGATGCCTAATCATTTTTTTTTTTACCAATTTTTAAATTAATTTTAAATTATCTTTTGACCATTATCGTGCATGTTAGATGTTTGCAGCCTCAAAAAAAATTATTAAATCTGTCGTGTTTATCATGTTAATTATTTTGTGTACTTTCTATTTAGGCATGGTCGGAAGGGGGAGGAGGCTTCGGGGTTCAAGCCCCCTCCACCCGAAATGAAATCTTGGAATTGTGTGACTGATGTTTTACTTTAATTTTTTTTTATTGGAGTGGAGATTTTAAAGATGCAAACGGGTTTTGTGGTTAAAAAAACCCCTCTTCAATAATAAAAAAAAAACTAACTAAAGCAAGATAAAGTCACCAAATTTCATGAGCAAAGCCAGGGAGAGGGGGGGGGTAAAGGTTGAAACCCCCATTTTCAATTAAAAAAAAACTAAAGCAAACTACATCCATCAAACTCAAGAAAGTTTTGATTTGACAAGCTTCTGCATGCCTGTAATTTGGCTTATATAATAGTGAAAGCAAGATCAAAATACTAGCACTGCACCTCACGTGACCATTAACGGCCAACCTCTGGAAATTGTTGACCATTTTTGTTTTTTTGGCTCCATCATCTCCAACGAAGTGCCACTGGATAAAGACATTACAACGGAATAACCAAGGCAATGGGCACCATGTCTACCGGACCTGTGTGATGAGCACTTTGCTAAACGGATGTGAAACATGGTCAGCCTACTCTTGGCAGGATGCTTAAGGCAGATTTTAAAAATTAGGTTTGCAAGAAAAAATAACCAATGAAGAAGTGATGCGAAGAGCAGGGTGCCAGGACATCCGCACTGTTATCAACAGCAGACGCCTTGGCTGGTTTTGTCATGTTCACAGAATGCCGCAAGGTGTACTCCCTCAAGACATTCTGTATAGTGATCTAATAGAAGGCAGGAGAGCCGCTGGTCGCCCACTTATTAAACTGATGTTTGCAAACATGACATGAAGCTCTTCAAAATCGACACCAACAGTTAGGAAAAAGAGGCACTGGATAGATCCACATGGAGAGTAAGCATAACGAAAGGGTCCTGGGTTGCAGATGGCTTACACACCAGAAGTAGAAAGAAGGGTGAAAGTGCAACAGCGCCTGGTGATTACCGATGCCAAGCTGATTATCATGCATTGGAATATTTAGTCACATGAGAAGTTGCAAAAGGAAAAGATTGTCCCTCTAGACGTAAAATGCCACAGAGATATTTAAATCCTTTTAATTTGTCCACAGCAAAATTTTGTGAATCGAAGCCTGAGATATCGCCCAGTGCAGTAAAACTAACGCCAGGCCCAGTGCAGTAAAACTAACGCCAGGCCCAGTGCAGTAAAACTAACGCCAGGCCCAGTGCAGTAAAACTAACGCCAGGCCCAGTGCAGTAAAACTAACGCCAGGCCCAGTGCAGTAAAACTAACGCCAGGCCCAGTGCAGTAAAACTAACGCCAGGCCCAGTGCAGTAAAACTAACGCCAGGCCCAGTGCAGTAAAACTAACGCCAGGCCCAGTGCAGTAAAACTAACGCCAGGCCCAGTGCAGTAAAACTAACGCCAGGCCCAGTGCAGTAAAACTAACGCCAGGCCCAGTGCAGTAAAACTAACGCCAGGCCCAGTGCAGTAAAACTAACGCCAGGCCCAGTGCAGTAAAACTAATTCTAGGCCCAGTGCAGTAAAACTAAGCCAGGCCCAGTGCAGTAAAACTAATGCCAGGCCCAGTGCAGTAAAACTAAATCTTAGACGAAGGCTGCTTTAATTGATTCTAATGATCCTACCCGAACCAGTTGGTAAAAGGAATGGGGAAATAGGGGAGTATCTGTGTGAATGTTGACGTGATCACTTTTTAAATGCATTTAAAAATAAAATTGAAAGACCTAAATTCGAACGAAGGCTCAAGCCTTCTTAAATCTCCTAAGCCAAAACACTAGCCACTGTGCCAGCGAATCGCTTATGAAAATAGACGTTTTTTATTATAGTTATCTATTGTTAGATTCAAACTTTATAGCGGCGACCTACAAAGTACAAGGGGGGCTAATTCAACTTATACCACCATATCAGTCAAGTACATTTTCTTTTCTTTGGCGATACAAAACACAATAATTAATTACCCATAGCTAACTAACTAGTTGGTTCTTTTTTTGTCTTAGACATTGCTACTATTTTAGCTGAGAAAAATAATGGCTGTGTTGTTTAGCCCATGGTTCTCGTGAAACTGCATGCCATAGGATGACAAAACTATATCCTGGAAACCTTTTTCAAAGTCGAGTCCATTCATAAATTCGCTCAATAGCTACATGCATAAACAATTATTTTTGTTAAAAAGGGAAATCCCCGCATTAAGAATGTAATATTGGTGACATAAAAATGTCCAGCTCTGCGTCGGGACTCCTGTAATACATACTGGGCGTTTCACTCCAAGTAGGGACACAGTTTATATAAGTATGCACCCCCCCCCCGCCACCCCCTCCTTGGGACTGTGACGTCCAGGACAGCTTACATGATAAATGATATATACATTCTTTGTTGGTTGGTTTTAAATAAGACAAGGTAATAGGTGGCGAAGGTGGGGGAGGGGGGGGGGGAAAAATAAAAACATACATGAAGAGAAAATGTTTGTGAAACAATTTACTTCTTGCATTTTCTGGCCATTTATAACCGAAATTAAAAATACGGATTACTTGTTTTATCTACACATTTCTGGAGTGGTAGATGTTTTTGAATTACTTTACTTCGCGTAGGTAATAGTACGTTTAGGATCATTTTGTACATTAAAGTTTTACATCTACGGAACAAATAAACTAATTACCAAAACAAACTTTATACATTTTATTTATTCATAAACTCCGACACGTAAATAAATATTTCGCATTGTTTTTGACATTATCATATTATATTTTTTTAGATTAAATGATATTATTTTAAATATTTCTTTGATATTGTTTTTAATTTATATAAACGGTTTAGTTTATTAAATGCTGTACTATTTCATTTTTATATACTATTAAGATATTCAATATAACACTACTAGCGTTAGCTTATAATCTAATTGTTTTTGTTGTTTATAAATTACTAGACATATGTTACCCGCGACCCGCGGATCTTTATTTGCGCATTACTTTCGATGTAGTCACTGTGTGTTTTGTAAACAATTAAACGAAATTATAATGTAATAAGGAAAGCGAATGTGTCAATGTAAAAATAGTGTGAATGAAGCTATAGGCTTAAATCCATTTTTTGTTCAAATTCAAACATTTGCTTGTAGGCCTACATATATTTGATTAAAATTTGAGATGAATAGACTAAATTTTGTATGTTCATGTGTATAAAGTATAAAGTAGATCTTGAGGTAGACATAGATCTAAATCTACACTAATCTAGAGTTAAAAATTGGCTTTAATAGACTATTGAGTTCATTCTGTGCTGCGCATGCGTGAACTTTTTTTCATGAATGAATATAGGCCTATCTCAACACGGCTACGCAGCTTTAGCGAACAGCGAACGAATATATTAAAAATGCTTTAGAAAAACAAATTTGAATGTTAATTTCATTAAAATATGAAATGAAAGGACAATATTTAGTATGTTTATGTGTTAAAGTATAAAACTATCTTTGCGAAAATAAGTTTTATCATCTTAGAGTTCAATAAGAGTTTTAGACCTAGGCCTAGGAATAGACTCAGTAGAGAGATGTGTTAATTAATGTGTAACCATTTGGTAATGTCTAATGAAATAATGTTCGCCGGGAAATCTGTAGTCACAGATATCAGGAACTAATTTATGTAAAAAAAATGCTTTTGGATAATCTAGTGGATTGGATTTAGATGTATGTTAAACGTAGCTAATGATCCTTTCACGTTATTTCTCTTTCGCTACGAAAATAAAATTAATTTTGCGAAAATGGGTTTACCCGAAGTCGATACATTCATATCTATTAAAAACGAAAAGAGCGATAGATTCGTTAAATGAATGGGATTATAAAGTGAACAATTAAACGAAATAATTTTTAGTACGCGATTCATGAATGAATATAGATCTAGGCCTATCTCAACTCGGCTTCGCAGCTTTTGTAAATGAATGTAGTCTCTTAAAAATAATGCTTTAGAAAACCAAATTTGAATGTTTATTTGAACAAAATATGAAATGAATGGACTATAATTAGTATGTTCATGTGTTAAACTATAAAACTATATGTGCGAAGAAAAGTTTTATCATCTTAGAGTTGAATTAGAGTTTTAGATCTAAAGATGGGATTATAAAGTAAACAATTAAACGAATTAATTTTTAGTAAGCGATTCATTACGGTATTGTCTAATGAAAGAATGCTCGTCAGGAAATCTGTAGTTACATATATAAGGAGCTAATTAGTGTAAAAAATGCTTTTGAAACACAAAATTGAAGGTTAATTTTATTATATAATGAAATCAAAGGATCTTCTTTTGCATTTTCATGTGTCAAAGTAAAAAACTACCTGCGCAAAGTGTATTTCTTAAATTAGATCTAGGTCTAAATCCTTTCGATCTTTTCTCATGTCAACATTGTAGACATGACCTAGATCCATAAAATACTATAGCTTTAACCCTTTAGACGCGTGTGGTAGTTTAGCCTCTAAACACTAGCATTGTAAATCCATTTTGTATGCACTCGTTGTAAAAAAGATCAGCACTTTAAGGGTTAATAGAGTCGGACAATTTTTTTTTTAAGGGTCTTAAGTTTGTTTTAGGGCTACAATACATACACTAAGGTCTAAGTTGGTACCCAAGAAACATTGCTGCCAAGTTTTATCAAGATTGGTCAAGCGGTTTTAATGTCTATAAGTAACATACATACATACATACACCTCACATTCTCCTTTATAATATAGATAAATTGGTAGAAACAGAGTTAAGCTAAGAAATAAAAAAAAATCTAAAATAAAAGTCAATAGCTGTTATGCAATTAAACTATATGAATTCATGTAAAATGCGAAATATTACTTGTATGAATGTCTGGTTTCGCTTTTTTTGTGTTTGATGGGAACACCTTCTTATTGTGCAGCCTAATTACTTCAAAATGTCAAAAGAGCTACACTATGATCTCACGGACCTATAAAACCCTTTGAAATCGTGTTAAGGGGGGATTAATTCACGTTCTGAAGACTTTAGTCTTAAGTCTGTCCGGCTTTGTGTAGCCGTCAACAAATGATTTATGGAGCCTAACTCTACGTAACTTTGCTTGGTACTTAAAAATAGAACGCTTCTTTTGAGCTTTTGCGTTTATTATTGAACATAGTTATTTTTTAAAATAATTTTAATGTTTTTTATTAATTTTTATAATAAAAAATAAAAAGTGTAAGGAAAATATATTTTTTATTTTATATTTCGAATTTTAATTGTGATAGGATTTCATCCAAATGTATTTTTCTTTTAATGATTTTTTTTAACTTTACAAAAATTATTTTTTTTTATATTCTTCTTTAATATGTATGTTTTAATCTGGTCAATAAAGTATGTATCTGTACAATACTGTGAAAGCGAGAGCAATGTAGAATTCATGGACAAATACTTAACTGGTGATTGAATTATTGAACAAGAATCTCGCGGATGTTTACTCAAAGACTAAGTTTGGTCATACATTTGGACTATACTCCTGTGATATCTACTGTGTAAATACTATTCTCTGTGACTGAAAATGAATTCAAATCCAGTTTTTGCATTCTCTGCCTTGAAGGTAAGCGACAGGTTAACGATACGAGATTGTGATAATTTGTTCTGTAAAAAATATGCACTTAATGTCAACAAAAACAACTCTCAAATAAGAATGCACATTTATAAGTGTAGCTCCTTGACCTCTTGATGTCCACATATTATATTTTGGCCATAGTGAAAGCTTAGGTCAATGTCAGGGTGATATAGCAGGGTGATATAGCAGGGTCATATAGCAGCCTGGAAATTAATGTACCTCCAAACCTGAATGGGAGGCGCGGTGGCTGAGCGGTAGAGCGATTGCCTTCCAAATTTTTTTTTTCGAGATCATTAGAAAAAGTAAAGGCGGTTGGTCGTTGTGCTGGCCTTATGACACCCTCGTTAACCGTAGGCCACAGAAACAGATGACCTTTACATCATCTGCCCTATAGATCACAAGGTCTGAAAGATGACCTTTACATCATCTGCCCTATAGATCGCAAGGTCTAAAGGGGGACCTTACTTTACTTACTAAACCTGAATGACTTGTAATGGTTTTTTCTTATACAAAAGTGATACTCAATCCTTTACGACATGGGAGCCATTCAAATATTTCCCACGCGTGTGTAACGTGACACTTGGAGCGGGTCAACTGCGGATTGATTAATGTACTGTGGGTAGAAATTACGAGGGGCCGAAAATAATCGAGTAACGGGCTGGATGTGACCCACAGGCCTTAGTCCGGGCACCACTGTTCCACAATAACTGTAAGTCAGGAAATACTATGTCGTCGTTGTGTGGCCACATGACACCCTGGGCAACAGAAACAGGTGACCTTTACATCGTCTGCCCTAGAGATCGCAAGATCTGAAAGAAAAACTTTTCTAGTTTTTAGTGTGGAAAAATAAAATAGGGGGGGGGGGCTGGAGGGGTAACGAATAACTCTATTCTGGTAGTTTGTTTTTATTCAAAGATGCAACCAACTTTGAGTATGTAAGGCGCTTGACTTCCGATCTGTTGATCTCACGTTCGTAAGTTCGAGTCTCTGGGAAGACTAAACTGGTGCCTGCTATACGCTGTGCTGATCACGTGACACCTACGTAAAAAAAAAAAAAAAAGCCCCTCATTTACTTTGGAATTTTGTAATAATATTGATGGCTTGTCAAAAAAAAAAAAAAAAAAGCTTTTTAAGTCAAATGTGTATCTGCTAAAGGTCGTGACTATAACACCTTGATTAGGGTTTAAAAAAAAAAGTAATTTTAGCTTAAATTAAACTCGAAATATTGACGCTAGGACAAGGCCAAGTCTGTGTCTCCAACACACACATGGACTACACATCAAGACAAAGAGAGAAATATTCATGTCAACAACGCAAACAAACAAAAACGTGTTGGCTTGTCATTAATTAAACTAAACATCTTTTCCCGGCTCTGCTTTTATTTGAAAAATGTTTTGGGGCGACCTTTTGTTTTAAATTAGAATGCGTGTCATTTATCGTGTGTGTGTGTGTGTGTGTGCATGTTTGTATGTGTGTGGATTGGTGTGTGTGTGTGTATTTGTGTTTACATATGTGTCTGTGTTTACAGTGTTAAAAGACTTAATTAACATAAATGCAAAATGCCAACTCTACACATCAGCTAAGTGTGGGAGCGTGCACTTCAAAGTAGGTCAAATTATTTTTAAAAGGTAAACCTGAACTATGTTTAATTTTAAAACAGAAAAGGGTGGGTGGGGGGGGGGAGTCGGCACGCCATAGGGACGGCCTGATATAATTGGAGGCCCTAGGCAAAGTGAATTTAGGGGCCCAAAATGAAAAAAAAAACAACGAAAAAACATAAATTATACTATAAAAATTATCGTGAAAAAAGTTTCGCTATTTCTTCTCTAAAACAATTATTTGAATCCTGTGCAAGGCCCCCCACCAATTGGAGGCCCTAGGCCTAACCGGCTGCTTAGTTTGCCCGTGTTAAGGCTGGCCTAGGGCACTGTATTAGCAAAAAGGAGACCTGCTGGGCCCCCATAAACATAGTATTGATTGTAGTGGAACGTGTTTGTATGTTTCTAAGGTAACGACGAGGAGTGGGAGCGCCATTTTTTTTCAGTGATGTAAGAACTCCATCCTTAAAACTATATCAATAATTTACAAGTTATTACCCTTATTAGATATTAAACAAAATAAACGATTACCAAAAATTAATTGACTAATTGAGTATTTTTGTTTGTGATTCATGTTTTGTTAGATGCAATAAATAATTGTTTAAAGTATCAACTTGATCGGAGAATGCGTGAGGGAGAAATAGCGTTAACAATTATTTAAGTGGACTAAACCCAACAGATCCAGCCATATCCGTGAATACTGAATAATTAGTTTCTCTTGTTGGTATCAAACAAAATAATGAATTATTAGTAATTATTTAATTAATTGTTTTTTTTATTGATTCATGTCTTGTCTATGTTAATGAACAATTGTGCGAAGTTTCAGCCTGCTCCAAGAATGAGTGTGGGAGAAATAACGTGTACACACTTTTTACCAGACAGACAGAGAAGATATAAGCTTTGTAAAAAAAAAATAAGGATCGAGAGAATTATGTTAGCATGACATAGAGAACATTCACCATGGTATCATATCTGGATCAGGTTACCCCAGCTCGAAGGGTTCTAAAACCATATAAAGGGCAGGCACAAACGCGGAGTCCACCTTTGTCCATTGGGTTTTAAGCATCACCCAACATGAGCACACATGTCCCCCATTTTTATTATAAGTAGTTACCTACATATTAGTTAAGGTTATTCAAATTGACACTTGACTTATCTTAGTGTTTGACAAAAATTACTTTGTGTATTATCTTTCTACAGTTGCTGTGTTACCTCTTGGTACTATCAAGTCTAGTAGACGTCGTCCAGCCAGGTAAATTATTCCTACCATTATATCTAAAACATTGTATGTTATGGTCTATGTGTGTCATGACCTAATACATGCACTGAAATAATTATGAATCTATCGTCCGTACCTGGCTTAAAAGAAGTGTCTAATAATAAAATGGGGAAGAAAAAACCAGGGGCGTAGCTAGGAATTTTCCATCGTTTGGGGGCCCGGGGGGGGGGCTTGACATCTTTGGAGGCCCCTGCAATTTTCGTAATATTTAATTTTTAATGTAAAGAACACTTATTTGGCCCCCCCCTCCTCAAGTGGGGGCTGGGGGGGGGGTCTAATTCTCCCCCCTCAGGGGAAACACTTGTGAGCATTCAATCTAGAGAAGTAGATTTAAGTGTCTGACTGGGTGGAATGGTGTACTTATTATTTTCACATTTTGCATTTTCGGATCAAGTTGAAACTTTGTAAAATTATCCATTGTTAATGACAACACACGAATCAATACAAAAAAATTCTTCAATGGACTTTATTCACCAAAATGAACGGTCAAGTGATAATATTGATAAAACAGCGAAAAAAAAGTCACGTGATAACCATTGTTGATTAAAATTAGATCGTAATTTGTATACAAGAGATGGAAAAGCACATGACTCAATGATGTTTGTTTACGATTGGTGAATGAGGTCTATTGGTTAACCAATTAGCTGTCATTAGTTAAATTTGTTTTATATAGATCATGTACTAAGCTACGGGAGATAAGTCTTGTGTAGAGTATTAGGTCGTTCGTTCGAAACATTTCAAACTATAGTTTTTCTAGACTGTAAAACCTTCAATTTTGATAAGTACTTCTATAGCTCAGTGGAGGCTCGAGTGCTTGAATTCGAAATCCGACTCAATCCCTTCTCCCCAATAGTCCCCTCCACTTCCTCCCAACTGGTCCACAGGTTAGACTTAGTAGGCTAAGAGCATGAACAGTGCGCTTAACAAAAATTAATTAATAACAGTATTTCCAATAGCATAAATTTATTATTAGAGTATAGATCTGTATAAAAAAATCAATTGCATGACTAATTTACAATATTGATTTCATGGTTTAAACCTTTCCGATATGCTATGATCCTATATTTACTTATCTGGAGCAGTTGGGAAAATGAGAAGAGGAGGGGGGGGGGAGAGAATGAAAGGGATATCTGGGGGGAATTTACCCCGTAATAGGTTTTTAAAAGCATTTACACAAAACGAGGGGGGGGGAAGGTTAGACCTGAATTAGAACGCTTTCTCAAGCCCATATACTTACCCCTATGCAAGTGCGATGCGTGTGTCCAATTCAGCTTATACCACCACTTCAGTCAAGTACAATTTCTTTCCCTTGTTCGATATACCAAACAAAATAACTAATTAACAATATTTAATTATCTAATTGGTTAATTTTGTAAATTAATTCTTGTGTGGTCAGGTAAAAAAAAAATTGTGCTAAATTTCAGCTTGATCCGAGAATGGATGAGAAATAACGGGTACAAACTTTTTAACAGACAGACAGACAGACAGAGTGAGGTGATATAAAGTTTGTAAAGAGAGCAGACTTCCGTGAACAAAATTTATCATGAACATCTTCACTAGATAATAAAACATTGACTTTCTGAACATCTTTATCTTTTGATGGTCTTTATGTTGACCCCAGAGTTATTTAACAATGTTAATGTTGTGATGCATCCCGTACTGTATAATCAATACTACGCTAACTCAAACTAGCTGAACTATTCGCTACTTACATTGTTAAGTGGTACTCATTGTGCTATATTGTGTTTATTGAGCTATGGGATATTGTCACCATGTTAGTTTTGAATGGTCGTGAATGGTGACATTCGAGTTGTGGACTTTATATAGGATAGAATCTAATGAAGGAAGAATATATTTTGTACCTTGACCACAGACCTATATATATTATATCTAGATTGGAATACGGAAACAAATTCTTATCCGTTATTGATCAATTCACAGACCTATATATATATATATATTGTTATGTAGGTAGCTCTTTTCAAGCTGTAAGGGAAGTCGCCCGACTCTAGGAAAATCGATTTTTTTTGTTGCTTAGAAAAGTAATGATCTTTAGTTTTCAAAGTTTTGAAATAATGCAAAACCATTTTCTTGGATTTCAATTTGAATTCGCTATTAATCACAGAATATCAGCAAGTCTGTTGATCTCAATCTCGACAGGTCTGGGAAATCAAAAATTCCCGACCTGTATGGTGACATGTATGTACTACGCAAAACAGCAGGGTTTCTGTCCAGGGCTTTTGCAAGAGAGGATTTGAGGCTCTCAAGCCCTCACTCAAATGGAGTTTGAAGATTAATCTCAGAACTATATATTCACACAAATATATGAAATAAAGCCATTTACTGTTCGTTTCCATTGAAATGTTTCGAAAATCCTAGATTGAAATAATTCACTACTGTTTCAATCATCCAATGTACACTTCAATAGATTGATTAACTAGATCTTTGTCTTTCCAGCTGGCATCAAAGAGAAATGCTCTACCGACGCCGACTGCAAAGTGTTGAGATCTTCCTGTCGCCCTGACGGCTGTCAAGGCTACCAGTGTTTTTGTAACAAAGGCTACATTTACGACAGAAACAAGGTCACCTGTGAGAAAGGTAGCACTGTCCCATCCATAAATTTTGTGCATGTATTTGATAAGACTGCCAGGCATTTCATTCTTTTCTCTAGCTGCCCACATTGGGCAGCAAATGTTTTAACGCCAGAATCAGTTTCTAACATATTGTATAATCAATCTATGGCAAGTAACTGAACGATAAGGAAAAAAACAATATCAGATTTCATATTAGATCAAACACACAGAAAAATACGTTTTTCCTTATACGTAGAAGGGGAATCCGGGTCTCTACATTGAAGATTCATTATAAGTGCAGTCCCGAACAGTGCACAAGCTACAGCGCACCCCCTGGAAGTAGGTGTGCAAAGCAGGGTTACAACACTATTTGACCAACTGCTTTGTTGTCCTTCTATGTTATACTTTCACTATGTGGGTTCTAACTGAACTTCTAACTGAAAATTTATAGGGACACGGGGGAATCGCTTTAAAAAAAAATATTACAGTATAACAGACACGGCAAGAGAAAATTACCAAATCTATTCTGGAGTTTGTGACGGCATTCAAAATATCATGCTTATGACATTTGACTCTCACAGAATCATACATTGGTACATTAGTGAGATCTCGATAAAGTTTTTCTATCAGGTTTATTAAAACTAAAATGTTATTTAACCTTGGTAAGGCCAATAATAGAATATGCATCCTCCGTTTGGGACCCTTCAACTCAATAAAACATTAAGAAACTGGAACAGACACAAAATAGAGCAGTGCGATTCATAACAAACGAATATTTACATTTGACTACAGTAACACATTTAGTTAAATCACTAAATTTAGAAAGCCTTCAGGACAGAAGACTTAAAAGTAAAGCAACTATACATAAAACACTGAACAATAATCTTCAAATACAAAAACAAAATTTAATAAAATACTCTGAAAGACATAAAGATAAAGACACATTCCTCACCCCATATGCTAGGACAAATTTGTACAAATACTCCTTCTTCCCTAGTGCTATTAGAGCATGGAATGGGTTGCCTGAGCTAGCCAGGAAAACCAGTGACTTGCCAGAATTTAAGTCATTGGCTGAATGCATGACGCGTAGGACGTAATCATTTTCTTTTTGAAGTAACGTCTGCATTATATAAGATAAGAAGATAAGATATTAATAATAAAATTAGGGGCGTCTCAGATTCGACAGGGCCGAATTTAAGGATGGGCAGGCTGGTCTACTGCTTGTAGATCTCCAAAAGAGCGGGACACAATAGGGATAAAAAAAAATATTCAAATTTCGACGGGATAAACCTTTTTTTCCACATTTTTTACCGGCAATTCAATCTTAAATTTGAAAACACTGTGGTTAAAAGATGTCAGCTTGTGGCGTACTCGAAATATATGTATAATATATGTAGCTCCAGATGTACGTCAGTACGTTAACCCAGGGCCTTAACCACAAACTCAAACATATATTTTTTTTACTAAAATATGCATATTGAATATTTAAAAAAAAAAAAAAAAAAAAGAATAAATGACATTTAATTTACAAGTAATCTAATTCTTTCTTCTAAATTATAGCATCCCTTTAGATATAAAAAAAACTATTATTAATACATGGATTTTAATTAAAGCTTTTGAAAAAATGTAGGGGCCTCCACACAAAACCTGCCTCTTTATTACTGCTTTGATTGCATCACATGGAAAGAAAACTTAAATCGACCACCAGCGGACAACGGCTCTGTCTGCACTAGTTGCGGAAAAATATGCAAGTCGCAACCGGATACACTGCACTTATCTTCTATCATCGCAATCGAAGACATTGCCATTAGAATTTTATAAATTGGTAATTTTTTTATGTTGTTTGATAGTGGGAGGGGGTGGTCGAGAAGGTAACTACGCTTGAACGTGGCTTAGCTTGGCTACCTATGAAAGGGGGCTCGAGGTTCGTGTGTTTACAGAGCGTCTAAAGGCAGCACGGAAAACCTTCTCCCAGATACCCCCCCCCACACCACACTGGTCTTCAGTGAGATTGGACCATAGCGCGCTGAGCATGCTATAATCATGAAAGTAGCGCGATATAAAAGCTATTCATTATGTTAATATGGACGAAATGTTCATGCAAACCATCTTATTAATGGCGTCCAATTTTCTTGCCAACCAACCACTCTTACCAACCCTGTTCTAAACGGTCTACATGATTCACGTGTTCTGCCATCTTTCAACCACTAGCTGCCAACGTCAGGGAGTCTTGCACCGGAGGGGAGAAGTGTCTCTCCATCATGGCCGTCTGCCAGAATGGTATCTGTCAGTGCAGCAAGTACTTTGACTACGTTGAGTCTCTTCAGAAGTGTTCTTTCCCAAAAGGCAACATCATCGGTAAGTTTTCTTTTTTTTTTTTTTTTTTACCTAGGATCCACATTAGATCTAGCATAGTTTTAAGAGAAACTTGTTAAGTAAGCCTACATCTGACATTTATATGCTGTTTCATTACGCTATAAATCTTACCTTCTGATCTTACCAACTAATATTCATTTAGCAACTAAACTTAAAAAGAACTTTAAATTTGAACATTAGATTGTGGGGCTCCCAAGCTTTAACTTATAAAGGAATTAAGGTAGAAACCAATGGGCATGGTTCGTAGCCAGGAACATGTTATTTGTTTTAACTTCATTAAATAATTTAGATTTTTTTTTAGACAGTTTAAATAAATTACCAAAATAATAATAATAACAACTTTTGGATGTTTTTTTTTCTATTCAAATTACAACATTTGTTGCTGGTTGTAGATTGTATTTGCTGCTGATCGTTTTGATAATGTCATTGTTGGTGCTGTTGTTAATGTTCATGCTGCAGGTCGTTGTAGCTATTATTGTTGATATACTTCATGCTGCTGATTGTTGCTGTTTCCAGTGCTGTTGTCGTGGCACTTGTTGCTGTGTTTGCTATTGACAAGTTGATTTTGCCGTTTTTCATATTCTTGTTTTTTTTATGCTGCTGATGCTGCTTATGTTGCTGTTGATGTATATGTTCGGCTGTTGCTGTTTAACTTGCTTCTGTTGTTGTATTTATGTTGCTGACGTTGTTATTAATGGTGCAGATGTTATTTATATAGCTGCTTTTTTATGTTACTGATGTTGCTTGTGTTGCTGTTTTTTTATGTTACTGATGCTGTTGTTAATGTTGCTGCAGTTGTTGTTTTTTATGTTACTGATGCTGTTGTTAATGTTGCTGCAGTTGTTGTTTTTTATGTTACTGATGCTGTTGTTAATGTTGCTGCAGTTGTTGTTTTTTATGTTACTGATGCTGTTGCTTATGTTTCTCTGTTGTTGATGATGTTTGTTGCAGTAGTATTAATTGTTGTTGTTGCAATTTATCGTGCTGTTGCAGTAGCTATTTATGTTGTGTTGCTGTTGCTGCTGCTGTTTTTGTTGCTGTTTATGGTGTTGCTTTTGTTGTTATTGATATTTCTCTTGCGATATGAAAGTTTTATGTAGTTTTTCTTTCATTGCTTCATTTCTGCCCGAATGTTTCTCAGGTGAGCCTTGTGACACAAAGGATAACTGTACAGAACCAACCGGAAGCTGTGTAAATGGTTATTGCGCATGCGGGGATGGTTATAGGATGAAAACGGAAGAGGAATTCTGGGTCGATCCACAAAATACAAATGAGTGCGTCATTTCCTCTTTTTCACTGTGTAAGTAGATTTTATGTTTTTGTCAATCATGATTTTTAGCTCATGAGTTTAGCTCATGCCTTTTAGCTCATGAAATTTACCAAAAGACATTTACCTCATGATATTTACCTAATGGCATTTGCGTTCTAACATTTAGCTCATAATATTTTCCTCATGACATTTAACTCATTACGTTTAGCTCTTGAAATTTAGGTCATGGCGTTTAGCTCATGACATTAACCCTAAATCATGACTGACTTTAAGAATAATTATCTCGACAAATAAAGTGCCAGAGTAAGATTTTTAGCTGATGATTACTATATCATTTTATAAAAACGTGTTTAATTTAGCTGTACTTTTTCTCAATGGGATAGTCTTGATGTGGAATTTTACCCAATATTTTAAGGCCTTAAATTTTTATCAAGTTTAACAAATAAACGTGACACTCTGGCATTTGGTATTTCACTTTGCGGTGACCAAATCTAGGGGATTCATTTTCCCCAACAAACCTAATACAAATCCTTTAGGCATGGAATTTTTGTTTTAGTAAAGACTAAAGACTAGAAAAACTTACGTTACTGACGTCACATCAGCCAAAATCTTTGTACGTTAGCCAAATATATAATGTAAATAAAAATGCGCCTGCAAATTGGCATGTGACAAAAAAAAACAACCTACTTTGCTCTTAATAGCTAATAAATTATACATTTTTAAAAAATTGAACATTTTACCCCACCCCAATTTCACGAAGCCCTTCCCCGAAATAGAATTCTGGTTACGCTCATGTATAAATGTACTCATAAAATTCTAGTTTGGTGGTAGAGATGCAGACATAGCAACATTACAAGATAATAGACTAGAATACTGGATCTAGATATAGATAGAAGATTCTAGTTTGGTGATAGGCTTCTAGATTCAGACTTAGAAGATGGTGCGCAAACTGTTCCTGAGCGGCTGGTTATTTAGTTGACTCTTGAATCATGAAACCATACTTGAATGAATGCATTCGGGAATACCCGCTGCTGACATATGTGTGTTCAAACAATAGCCTCTAGACCAATTTGGATTTTAAGAAGAATATATATTTTTAAATTATAACGCCTAAACCAGAGTTTTTCCTGTGTAGCCAATTAGATAATAATGCTTTTTTTTGTCCAAAGATAAACATAAACTGTCAAATTTGTAGAAACATACCTTAGAGCCATTTTAGATATCCTTGTCCTCCCAGTTTGTTTTTTCGTGCTTTGACCCCATGAAACATTTGCCGACTGATATGAGGCATTGTAAAAAAAACAACATTTTAATAGATGCAGGGAAACCAAAAGATTTTTTAAAAAATAAATTTCGACTACAGACAAAACACGACAATTTCTCTATCCATCTAATATATATGTTACCGCAAAATTGCGAAATGCAGGCATTCTGTAGCATGCCGGGCGTTTTAGGCAAAGTAAGAAATGATTCCTATTTCCCACTTTGCCTAGGCATTCTATAGAATGACTAGTTCTGCGTCAGGCAAAGTAAAAATATCTTATTTAGAAAGATAGTTATACATTAAATATAAACGATTGAGAATAATATATAGAGATAAGGCTTGTCTTCGAGTCCGAAGATTAGTGAGGAATACAGTATCTCCCGTGGCTGCTCAGCCCCAGCTGTAACCTACATATTGTGCCACATTCAGGGCAAGCATAACCATTGTCCGCAGGTGGCCGATTAAGTTTTTGTTTTCGTCGTCTGCGTTTGTCGTCGGCAGCAGATTTTCTTTTGGTATCCCGCGGCCTTCGTGAGTGACCTCCAGCTGTCTCGTTCCGACGCCGCATGCAGCCAGGTGCTCCCTTTTTGTTGCTGTCCTGCAGTGTGCGGACATTCCAGCAGGCGACTTTGAGATGTATCCTTTTATCGATTCGTTTGGGACTAGTCATTTGTGGGAGTGTAAAAAATAAACACAAATAAACAACAGGACTTCTGAAGACTAAAAATACCTAGTAGACCTATGTTTGTATAACCCATGTTAAGTTTAATTTAAACTAATCGACCGGCGGCGTAACATACGCCGCTATTTTGCATAGCCGGTCTTAGGCCACTGCAACCTATACGACCGCAGTGGGCCCCTACTTTCAAAGGATCCGCACTTTCATAGGACCCGAGCACGTTCAAGGTGTATAAATTATTAAATTAAACCATTTTTAATTCTGTACATAGTAAAGAATGAATAAAATGCATAGACGAATTTATTTTCTAATACAAACACTTAAATTTGACTTATTATCCGCTTCCCTACCCAAACTTGGCCCCGCGAAATCCGTTTCGAATAGGGCCTCACAATGTCCGGTCCGGCCTTGCTATTTAGTGTTTGTAAAATATTTGTTTGTAAAATGTTAAGTCTGGCCCTGCTATTTACATATATATATATACATAGTAGATTTTACTTAGATTAGTTCCTAGTCCAAACCTCCCGCTGGACAAAGGGGGGTGGGATCGGGCAGGGTTTGTTAAATTTAAACGACAGTCAAGCGCGCAGCCAGTCATCCGTAGTGTGAATACTACTCTTGTTTTCTCGTGGACTATCCGCAGAAATAAGAGAGTGATCTTTCCTTTACTTCTTGTTTAAACTATTGAGGGAAGAAGAGAATTATATATATATAGATAGAAGATTCTATAGAATGCCGGATATTGCACTTTGCCATGTATACTCTTGTAAGCGTTCAAAACTTTAAGAAAATAAAGCTACACTGATATATGAGTAATTTTATTTTTCGTCGTCTGCCACCAGATTACTGCAATGGAGTCTACGTGACACCCACCCCGCCTAACGTGAGTAAGTCAACTTTTCTACTTTCTTATACTAATTAGGTAAAGAGAGTGGTGGCCGAGTGGTGAGGTGTTTGGTTTCCGAGCCGAGGGGTCTCGTTCAAGACTGGGATTTTTAATTTTGGGACTTAACTCAGGCATTAGTGAAGGAAAAGTCAAGGCCGTTGGTCGTTGAGCTGACACCCTCGTTAACCTGACACCCTCGTTAACATGACACCCTCGTTAACCTGACACCCTCGTTAACCTGACACCCTCGTTAACCGTCGGACATAGAAACAGATGACCTTAACATCTTCTGCCCTATAGATCGCAGGGTCTGAAAAGGGACATTTTTATTTCTTTTTTTTTTACAACAATTTGTACTTCGTTGTGTGCTCAGTTGTATTAATTTTATTCTGGGCTTGAAAAGCTATTTTAGGTAGGATTGGGGGGTGTTAAGTACAAATTGTCTGACTAATAGAAGACTCCCTGTTCAAGCTTTGTAAAATTAATTAAATATAACAAAATAAAGGACCAGTGTACATAACAGTGTCTATCATATACGACTACTGGGGCGTTGTATTTAATTCTCTATAATTTGTTTCATTACAAATGTCGTCCTTAGTGATGAACTTTTTCTGTGTATTATGTATATATCATTTAGGCCTATTGGTTCAGCATTTCACTTCATAGTTGTAAGTACATGTCACAGTTGGTTGCTATTGTGTGTGTGTGTGGTATTAGTGCTGTTTCACTATTTGGTGTCAGTTCACTATGTTAACTAGAAGCTCTACACTTAATAAACATATACAACGCTAACACTATAACGCCAGATTCATGAATGACTTTATTTACACACATAGCATTCCAACATTTACCCCCTAACTCAACGATTCTCAACCTTTTAAGCTCGGCGACCCCTTTTTACAATGCCCCACTCTGCCGCGACCCCCCCCCCCATTTGCTCACATACACAGCAATAGAAGAATAGACAAAACAATCCATTTTTTCGATGGTCATTGGCGACCCCTGGCAAATCGTCAATCGACCCCCAAGGGGGTCGCGACCCACAGGTTGAGAATCCCTGCCCTAAGTGAAGGGGAATCATTTAAACTATGTCAACACACTATTCAATTATTTCTTTTTATCTGTTATTTATTAGCGTTTCATTTTCAATGGTTCTCTGGCTTCTTTCATAATTAGTATTTATCTTTGTTTCATTATTTCAGTATTTGTTGCAGACTCAGTTTGTTTTTTGCTTGTTTCACTATTTATTGTTGTACTTCTATTTGAATGTGGTTGTTTGTTTTTTTTCCCTCTGTGCCCCAGCCATCAACGCTGGAGAGCCGTGTACGGGACCCAAGCAGTGTGTGGTGAACGCCCGTTGTACTGCCAATGTCAGTGGCATATGTCTGTGTGACAGCGATTACTATAACGATGGCGGAACTTGCTATCCAAGTAAGTTTTAATTCATTTCTTTTTTTTTCCCCAACATATTAACATTTATTAACTCTTTCTCTCCTAACTAACAATACTAACGTTGAATTAGGCCATTAAATTTTTATTAACTTTTGGTTTTATAAACTTTAATTTGTGTTGTATAAAAAGCGCATGCATTCTTCTACAATTACATACCTATTAGAAAATTTTCCAATTACATACAAAAAAGTTATTGAAGTTTAATCATAACATGAGAGTGAAACACATATGAGCTAAACGAATAGTTCCATCAGAACGTAGAAAATAATTACGGAGAGAAAGAGTTAAGAGCTTTTGATACTAAAGTAAAAAAAAATCAGTCACGGTAATCTGCTCTTTGTTTATGCCTTGGGAAAACTCCGATGGTTTTTCAAATTTTGAGTTATTGACATATTTAAATTCTGCGTAAAAAGTTGTAATAGTAAACATTGTACCATTTTTTATTTAAATGCTTAGAAACTTCCCTCAACAATACTGAAAGAGAAACTTGATTTAACCAATCGTATCGCCTCATTCTTACAGTAGCTGTTTGGCTTAGTGACGGCCTAGTCCAGAGCTATGGTACAGTTATATATAGAGAGATAGATCTAAAAGCATTAGGATAACCAACTCGAAACAAATTTTTTTTCATCTAAGCCTCTGTCCCAAGAAGTAAATAGATCGTGTGTCTGACTGATTCGAACAAGCTGGTCAGTGTAAGGCTAGTCGAGACTACGTGTAGTCGGTCATGACAAGACAACCAAGCGATAGTGTTTGTTGTGTGTTGAGTGGTCAGGCGAGAAAATACACACTGCCGTGGTTATTCAAGCATGTAAATCTACTTTTAACACGCATTTTTTCTTTGCTTACGATATCTAGATCTAACTTCACAGACAAAAGATATATTTCTTTTACGAGAATGTAAACTTTACTGTATGGTTTTTTGTTATACAGTATGGCAATAAGTGAAATTAGTAGGTTTGTGTGATGTCACATAGAAACCTGGTGAAAGTCCCAAATTAAGTCGGAAAAAAATAAATTACTAAGTTATTATTGCACATAACAACAAAATAATAATATATTCATTTTCGTAAATTTCATTTCAGAAGAGTTCCGGGAGCTTCTGGACAATAAGGAGGCCTGGGAAACCCCATTATAAGTTATAATCATGTGCGCCCATTGTTATAATGGTTTAATTTAATAATTTACACCTCAGATAAGCGCGGTCCTATGAAGTGCGGGGCCCACTGCGGTCACATAGGTTGCAGTGGCCTAAGACCGACCCTGCTCTAAGGAAAACTACATCCTGGAGACTGAAAGACTTCTTATATGTAGGGCTAGTGTCAGCCTCGCGCTGTACATGCCCATTGAATTTTAAAAGCATTAGGAAATCAATTCATATGTACACATGTTTTAACTCTAGGACGAAAGGCAGGTGACCCTTGCTTTGGTACCGGGCAGTGTGTCTACAACTCGGAGTGCTCTTCGACAATGGGTGGCACCTGTGACTGTCGATCTGGCTACTACGGGAGCGGAGGAATCTGTGTGGAAGGTTAGTATACAATTTTTTATTGCTAGTAAGTTGTTACTATTTGGGTTTGTAGTTTCTAATGTTCCTAATGTACAATTTATTAATGACACAGCAATATGGCCGCTTCACAAATGTGAGAGTTATGGTCAGTGCGTGGACTTTGCAGAGTGTGGGGTCGGCACTTCCGGTGTCTGTGAATGCAATACCGGATACTATCCCAACATCAGCGTGTGCTCTGAAGGTAACGTCATTGATATTTTTTGTCAATATTCTCAATATACTGTTATAGCTTTTTATATCAATATCCTTGATGTTATGTGATAGCAATTCTAGCCAGTAGGATAAATATAACAGCTTATCAAGTCAATATCCTTGATGTAATGTGATAGCAATTCTAGCCAGTAGGATAAATATAACAGCTTATCAAGTCAATATCCTTGATGTTATGTGATAGCAATTCTAGTCAGTAGGATAAATATAACAGCTTATCAAGTCAATATCCTTGATGTAATGTGATAGCAATTCTAGCTAGTAGGATAAATATAACAGCTTATCAAGTCAATATCCTTGATGTAATGTGATAGCAATTCTAGTCAGTAGGATAAATATAACAGCTTATCAAGTCAATATCCTTGATGTAATGTGATAGCAATTCTAGCTAGTAGGATAAATATAACAGCTTATCAAGTCAATATCCATTCAGTATTCTAGACAATATCCTTGATGTAATGTATTCAGTATTCTAGACAATATCTTTTTTAAGTTTCGGCATGGATCATTAGTGGGTCGGGTAGTACTATGTTGCGGATATATATGCTTTCAGGTGCCCGGCACATTGTAGGAACGCCTTCACTTGATTCTCGTTGTTCGCATATCCGCCTTCCACTAAACAGACGTGTTATGTTGTAGCTACGGGAGTTTAAAAACTCGATATTATATTCTCATCCTCTCTTTTTTAGACTTTTGATTTTAAAATACCTTTTTAATTTTTTTGCAAGAGGGAAAGATATTTATTGTATTAATATTGCTCACACTAAAGAACCAAGCATGTGAATACAATGTAAAATTCTTTTTATAGAAATCGGTGCGCTTGAAAGCTTATCTACTTAACATGTTTAGGTCTTTGTATGTAGGTCGGTTGGAAAATATTGACAAATGCAAATCAATTATTGATGAATATATAATAGTGTAAAACTAAAATATGTCTAAGCTATATTTGATCTTGCAGTCATTAATGCCGGCAAGCCTTGCAGTGACATTGGTCAGTGTGTCAGCAACGCCGAGTGCGTGGACGACGTCTGTACGTGTAACAAAGGGTATTTCAACTTCAAGTAAGTGTCAGCATGTTTGGCAAAATTTTCTAGATGACAATCTAATTTTGTTTCTTGGCCACATGCATTTTTCAATTCTTACTAGATCTAGTCAGTAACTAGTCAATCCCACTTTCATGTTTGTCAAATTATGCACTTAAGCTTGTACTGCGTAACAACACATTTTCAGAAAGATTACTTTACAAAGTATACAATCAATTAAAAAGAATATAAAAAGAAAACTGCATTTACCGTTAAGCTATTAATGGCATAAGTACTCAAGGGAAGTAACAATTGTATTTTTTTCTTATTAGTGAGTTTGAGAATCGGTGGTAATCATTTTTTTTTTTTTAACATAATTAGGAATTGATTTTTTTTTACATTGCTTGTTAATTATAACAGGATATCTTTACCTAGTTGCAAGACTAATCTATCAGCAGCTGGATGTTGTCATGTGGTAGATAATATGATAGTGAAGAATAAGCCTTCTTACTGACCACAGGAAGTAGTCTGCTCTGTTTATAATGGACATTTTGAGGATACTTAATTGAACTGAAAACAGTGGATTTTATTTTAATCGACCAGATGTACTGTTTATTTTAACAAAATCATTTTAAAAAAGAAATATCCAATATCCTCAATTATCAAAAACATTGCTGTGCCACTGTCTCATAGCATTAAGAGTAAGTGAAAAAAAAAAGACCAAAAAAATCAGGGCCGGATTTACCTATAGGCAATACGAACCATAGCTTAGCGTCCCCAGGAAAGTAGGCCTCAAACAGGGCTAAGTATGAATTCGTCCCTGGCTATTCCTGTCGTATAGCAGCCTGGTAGCTCTGGCATTACATGCACCATATCCCTACGAAAATGACTCCTCCACGATTTTTAAAAATAAAATATAGTCTCTATAGTCTGGTGCACCCAAGTTTAAGTTCGAAGCTCAGAGGCGTCCAAACCTTGAAGTGTTTCAGTCATGTGTGTGTGTGGCTGAGTGACTAAAACCGCTTGACTACCTATTGAGGAGGCTTGAGATCGAATCCCTGTGTTTGCTGAGCGTGGCAACCTTCTCACAGCCCTTCCCCTAACTGGTCGACAAAAGAGTCGGACCTTAGGGCAATAAGCATGCCTTAACACTTTCTCTCCTGATCGACGATACCATCGTTGACTATTTTGACCTCATTAAATTAAGTTAATGTTTAATTGTTTTTAAACTTGAATTTGAATGATATAAAAAGAGCATGCATTTCCCTTTAATTCTATACCAAATACAAAAGTTTCTGATAACAAACAACAAAGCTATTGAAGCCCAATCATAACAGGGGTAGTGAAACAGCATTGTGCAAAATAAAAAAAAATTCCTGCAAAACTTGGAAAAATAATTTACGGAGAGAATGAAGGATGGAAGAAAGTAGCGCTATACAAAAGCAATTTTTTAAACAAATTCCTGTTCCAATTAAAGCTTACTGTCACACTGACATTGCCAAATGATTACCACCGATAAACAATCGAACTTAGTTTTTTTTCTGGAAGTGACGACACATTTGCACAGCTCCACTTTAAGAAGATGAACGCTAATATCCCAAATCCGAATCACAAAATAAAAAAAGCCCACGTGATCATCCAAGGACGAATGCACAAAATACTATGAATGATGAAGTGTAAGATGCGCCATATAATCATAAATCATAATAATTAGTACATGTTGATGTTCAACAATGCAGCCTGCCTGGTCCTGTGGTATGTGCTCTGGTCTGTGGTTCGATAGTTTCCGGGAACGATCCCTGCCCGCCCCAATCCACCGTCGTCTTGTAGTTTTTAGGATGGGGGTCATTATATTCAAACCTAAAGAACACCCGAGACTTGTAAAACATTTAAAAAAACAACAGTTTTGTGGGTTTATTTAGGTAGATGCTCACTAAAACAAGCCATGCAAACTTTATTATTTCACAGCGGTTTTTGTCGAATAGCTGCAAAAGTGGGTCAATTGTGTAACCCTTCCAATTGTGTCCAAAATGCCAAGTGTATCAAGAGCCCAACTCTGAAGTGTGTCTGCGACACAAACTATTACAACTTGAACGGTATGTTATTTAGCTTAATATAATATCAAAATAAGGTACTCTACTGTATGGCATCAACTTTGAGGTGATGACAGTAAAGAAAATCAAGGAAGCTAGGGATTTGTCAACTAAATAGCATAAACTACTCAAAGTACTTCTAGTGACGCAGTACAAATCTGATAGGGATAAAAAAGTGTTAAAAATGGTTGAATACGTTTCTTTACAATCAAAGGCTTATCAACACTTCCAATAGTCTTTACATCAAATATACCAAAATAGCTGTCCATCATAGCTCCCAATCTCCAAACATCAAATATACCAAAATAGCTGTCCATCATAGCTTCCAATCTCCAAACATCAAATATACCAAAATAGCTGTCCATCATAGCTTCCTATCTCTAAACATCAAATATACCCAAATAGCTATCCATCATAGCTTCCAATCTCCAAACATCAAATATACCAAAATAGTTATCCTTCATAGCTTCCTATCTCCAAACATCAAATATACCAAAATAGCTATCCATCATAGCTTCCAATCTCCAAACATCAAATATACCAAAATAGTTATCCTTCATAGCTTCCTATCTCCAAACATCAAATATACCAAAATAGCTATCCATCATAGCTTCCAATCTCCAAACATCAAATATACCAAAATAGCTATCCTTCATAGCTTCCAATCTCCAAACATCAAATATACCAAAATAGCTATCCATCATAGCTTCCAATCTCCAAACATCAAATATACCAAAATAGCTATCCTTCATAGCTTCCAATCTCCAAACATCAAATATACCAAAATAGCTATCCTTCATAGCTTCCAATCTCCAAACATCAAATATACCAAAATAGCTATCCTTCATAGCTTCCAATCTCCAAACATCAAATATACCGAAATGTCTATCCATCATAGCTTTAAATCTCCAAACATCAAATATACCGAAATAGCTATCCATCATAGCTTTAAATCTTCAAACATCAAATATACCAAAATAGCTGTCCATCGTAGCTTAAATCTCCAAAGGCTGTAATTCTCTGCTGATTACTAAACAAACAAAAAAAAAACACTTAATTTTCGTGAAATAGAAGATGACTATTATAATATATTTATTTTCTTTTTATTAAGCTTATATCAACTCCCTCTGCTTATTTGTCTGTCTGTGTGTCTGTCTTGTAAAAAGTGTGTACACGTTATTTCTCCCACACCTGTCCTCGGATAAAGTTGAAACTTTGCACAATTATTCGTTGACATAGACAAGGCATGAATAAATTAAAAAAAAATATTATTCAAATAATTACGGGTAAATAATTATTTGTTTCATACCAACAAGGGAAATAAATCTTTCAGTATTCGCAGATATCGCTTAATTTGTAGGTTTAGTTCCATTCAATAATTGCTAACGCTTTTTCTCCCACACGCATTCTCATGTCAAGTTTAAACTTTAAATACATATTTATTGTACTTAACCAAATATAAATCAATATAAAGATAAACAAATAGTCAATTAATTATTAGTAATTAACTATTCTATGTATTATTAAACAAGAAAAATAACTTCTAGATTATTGACAGATATGTTTTTAAGGACGGATTTGTTTCCCTTAGATAAGCTTTGTTTTTCAAAAGTTTAAAAAAAAAATATTTTGCTTGTTTTAGGTTTCTGCGAGAAAAAGATACCCCCAGAGTTAAAATGCCCATTCAAGAACTCATGCGTTCAAAACGCAGAATGCAACGCTGTAAAAGATGGAATCTGCAAGTGTAATGAGAACTATTACCCAGTAAGTGAACCAGACTTGAATTGTTACGTACTTGACACGACAATGTGTTCTGTTCCTGTGTTGTAGATGTGTTCTGTTCCTGTGTTATAGATGTGTTCTGTTCCTGTGTTATAGATGTGTTCTGTTCCTGTGTTATAGATTAGTTCTGTTCCTGTGTTATAGATGTGTTCTGTTCCTGTGTTATAGATGTGTTCTGTTCCTGTGTTATAGATGAGTCCTGTTCCTGTGTTATAGATGTGTTCTGTTCCTGTGTTATCTTGTGTTCTGTTCCTGTGTTATAGATGTGTTCTGTTCCTGTGTTATAGATGTGTTCTGTTCCTGTGTTATAGATGTGTTCTGTTCCTGTGTTATAGATGTGTTCTGTTCCTGTGTTATAGATGTGTTCTGTTCCTGTGTTATAGATGTGTTCTGTTCCTGTGTTATAGATGTGTTCTCAGTTCATCTCATTCATTGTAAATGACAGGAATAATTTTCTAACTCACTTTGGATAAAACTGTGTCAAACTTTGGATGGCTGCCTGGTCGTGAGGTTTGCGCGCTGGACTGTCGTTCGGATTTATCGATGGTCGACGGTTCAAATCCTGCCCGCTCCCATCTCCCGTCGTCCTGCGGGAGGTTTGGACTAGGAAGTAAACTATCTTCAACTCTGAAGGAACATCCAAAACATGTAAAACATTTACAAACAACTCTTCCGCTCCAAAATTGGCTTGATCAGCCACTCCAGATTCTGCCCCGTCTCAAGACGAAACCAAAACCAGGGAATCATCTGGACGCATCCATTGTCTTCCAATACAGAAGGAGCCTTTGTGTCCTTCTGAGTATTTCATTAGGTTTTGTTTCATTATTTGTAAATTATCGTTGAGTGTTTTATGTAATATTTCTTCTTTACTTTTTATTCTTTTGTCCTGAAGTGGTTCTAAACTTACAGATTCATCTCATGGTGTTGCACAAATCAAATGCGAATATTCTCGTTCTTGTAAATCGAAATGTTTGAATATGCGGGGTTTTTTTATTTTATTATTTTCCCAAACTTAGGGTTAGTGTTTACACGGGGTTAGGGTTTTAAAAAATCGCCCCCCCCCCATTTAAAGTTCTGGACCCGTTAATCGCTGGTGAATGACACTGGTCTGTTTTTGTTTTTTTTGCTGGATCATATTTTTTCTCCTTTTAAAAACAGGGAAGTGACGTTTGCTTCTTTGCAGCCCCCTGGGTACTCGGCCCTGATGAAGTGATGCCTGAAATAAACAAAAATTCAATACTGCCTGGTATGGCAATCTTAACTTTAAAAATAAAAATAAAACTACAGAAAATCTTAAATGCTGCAAGCAAAGTCATTGGAAGCAGCAGAACTCCATTCGGACAACTGTTCAAGAGAAACATTCGTAAGATTTCGGGATTTTACTTTACCAAAGAAGATGCAAGATACTGTTTACATACAAAGACAGAGTATAAGGGTCCGTTCCCCTGACAATTAAATCATTATAGAGAAAGATCTTTTTGATGTAACATTTCACAGGTTTCATTTAACGGTTGGAGTGAGACTCCTCTGATTGTATATTATGTTTCTGTAGTTATAACATATTTTTAATACACAAATTGTATGGATAATAATGATTATTGTTATAAGTATTAATAATTATTATGTGACAAACTAGTATTCATTCTCTGGCACTTCTATTGTCGAGCTTCGTTAGAGAGAAACAAAATTCATTGTAGTCTCCCTTTAACAGCGTTCACTGAAAAATTTCCTGATGATGTGGCAGGTCTGCAGCAGTATAGTCCTCTGACAGGCAACCAGAATCTTCTTAGGGGTGTTAAGGCCCTTGAGGGTATCTGTGAGCTCAGTTGATATTATCCCCTCAGTTGATTTAACAACAGGATATATTGTTATTTAGACAACTTCCATAACCGCTTAGGTTCACAAAATTTCTTTGTTTTTCCATTTCGGTTTTCCTTATATGAAGAGGGTAGTGGTACGTCGATGTCAATGATTGTACCAGTTTTTTTTCTTTTCTTTGTCAATAAACAGGAGATCAAGACAATTAAAATCCACCGTTTTGATAGTCAAAATAGGCCTATCCTAGTATAAAAAGTGATGGCTTGACTCTAGGATTGGGCGAGTATTTGTAATAAGGAAGATTATCTTTATTAATCAAATTATGTTTCAAAGTCAAGTGTTCGTGTAATAGTTTTGCAACTTGGTTATAGCGACCTAGGTAGGAAGAATCTGATAAAGCTGAACATGCTGCCATTATGTTTTCAATTGACTCACCCACATTTCCGCTCTTTCGGCATTTGCCAACAACTTTTGAGTTTATGTTTCCCATAATTTTTTGTCCTAATTACTCTGTCCTGTATAGCTCTAACAAAGACTTCTGTTTCAGAGTAGAGATGGCCTGCTTAAAGCCATGTTAAGGAAGCAACCCTGCTAATATTGTCATCATGCAATAAAGCCGGGAAAATTTCCGTGGACTGTTTTTCTTTCCATCGGCGAATCTCGTACCCTGTGTCAGCCTAACCTATATTTACATGAACATTGTTTAGGTTCAGAGGAGTTGCTTTGGAAGGAGCCTAGTTCATTGCTGGAGGCGTGCAGTTATTTTTACTATTATTATTAATACTATTACTATTATTATTCAACCAGCACTAACAAACATTTCAAACAGTTCAAAAGTAATTCTACTCTACATCTGCAGGTTGGAGAAGACTGCAAGACTCAAGTACCAGCGTCCTACCCTTGCCCTAAACTCGGCATCTGTGTCGAGTTCGCTGAATGTACCTCGGCCACTGGGGGCGGCGTCTGCAACTGTACGGAGGGATACTTTAACTGTAAGTCTGTAGTTCAACGTAGATTGGGGGATACTTTAACTGTAAGTCTGTAGTTCTACGTAGATTGGGGGATACTTTAACTAAGTCTGTAGTTCAACGTAGATTGAGGGATACTTTAACTGTAAGTCAGTAGTTTAATGTAGATTGGGGGATACTTTAACTAAGTCTGTAGTTCAACGTAGATTGGGGGATACCTTAACTGTAAGTCTGTAGTTCAACGTAGATTGGGGGATACTTTAACTGTAAGTCAGTAGTTCAACGTAGATTGGGGGATACTTTAACTAAGTCTGTAGTTCAACGTAGATTGGGGGATACTTTAACTGTAAGTCTGTAGTTCAACGTAGATTGGGGGATACTTTAACTGTAAGTCAGTAGTTCAACGTAGATTGGGGGATACTTTAACTAAGTCTGTAGTTCAACGTAGATTGAGGGATACTTTAACTGTAAGTCAGTAGTTTAATGTAGATTGGGGGATACTTTAACTAAGTCTGTAGTTCAACGTAGATTGGGGGATACTTCAACTGTAAGTCTGTAGTTCAACGTAGATTGGGGGATACTTTAAAACTGTAAGTCTGTAGTTCAACGTAGATTGGGGGATACTTTAACTGTAAGTCTGTAGTTCAACGTAGATTGGGGGATATTTTAACTGGAAGTCTGTAGTTCAACGTAGATTGGGGGATACTTTAACTGTAAGTCAGTAGTTCAACGTAGATTGGGGGATACTTTAACTGTAAGTCAGTAGTTTAATGTAGATTGGGGGATACTTTAACTAAGTCTGTAGTTCAACGTAGATTGGGGGATACTTTAACTAAGTCTGTAGTTCAACGTAGATTGGGGGATACTTTAACTGTAAGTCTGTAGTTCAACGTAGATTGGGGGATACTTTAACTAAGTCTGTAGTTCAACGTAGATTGGGGGATACTTTAACTGTAAGTCTGTAGTTCAACGTAGATTGGGGGATATTTTAACTGGAAGTCTGTAGTTCAACGTAGATTGGGGGATACTTTAACTGTAAGTCTGTAGTTCAACGTAGATTGGGGGATACTTTAACTAAGTCTGTAGTTCAACGTAGATTGGGGGATACTTTAACTGTAAGTCTGTAGTTCAACGTAGATTGGGGGATACTTTAACTAAGTCTGTAGTTCAACGTAGGTTTAGGGATACTTTAACTAAGTCTGTAGTTCAACGTAGATTGGGGGATACTGTAACTAAGTCTGTAGTTCAACGTAGATTGGAGGATACTTCAACTGTAAGTCTGTAGTTCAACGTAGATTGGGGGATATTTTAACTGGAAGTCTGTAGTTCAACGTAGATTGGGGGATACTTTAACTGTAAGTCTGTAGTTCAACGTAGATTGGGGGATACTTTAACTGTAAGTCAGTAGTTTAATGTAGATTGGGGGATACTTTAACTAAGTCTGTAGTTCAACGTAGATTGGTGGATACTTTAACTGTAAGTCAGTAGTTCAATGTAGATTGGGGGATACGTTAACTGTAAGTCTGTTGTTCAACGTAGGTTGGGGGATACTTTAACTAAGTCTGTATGTTCAACGTATATTGGGGGATACTTTAACTGTAAGTCTGTTGTTCAACGTAGGTTGGGGGATACTTTTACCAAGTCAGTAGTTCAAGGTAGATTGAGGGATACTTTAACGACCTCATGTAACGCCGGGAACGGAGAGAACTTAAAATACAAGCCTAGATTCCTTTCAGTGTTTAAAGGAATAGTCCATGCTCGTCGCTCGTCACGAAAGACTCGGAAAGGGGTTTCAGCTAAGTGGGGTTTTAGAGAGTAGCCATCAAGTAGCCCGACAAATAAAAATAAAATAATCGTCTCCATCCGACTTGATTAAATTTTAAATGCATCACTTACAGTAGACAACTTATAGGCTACATTTGTTTTTCAACGTGGGAAAAGAAAAACGGTTAAAGAACTTTTAAAACTGGCTTGGGCTAGTATTGTATTGGCTGTCAACATTTCGGATTTTTACAAGTTGTCTTTTATAATTTTTACAAAGTTTCAATTCAAACCAACTCTTACATGTCGTTACCACGAATTGTCACTTGCGTTCCTATGGAGACTCTATATACAACCTATGCTCAATTCATTAGTTTTTAAACAGTTTAAATGACATCAAAACTCTCCAAAGATACTTTAATTATATGATATCTTTGACAATATTATTAAATAGCAAAATCACAAACCAACCGTCTTCGAAACGGACACTCAACTCTTAAGGCTCTTTTTACAATAGCCAAAGTTTTCGGTTTAACACTCTCCACATGGGTTCCTCTTTCCAATTATCGTCTGCATATATTTCAAACCAAAATTAATACGAGTGAGTTCCCCTTTATTTAAATGTTTCTCATTATTAATTATATAGACCAAAATATTGTGGTCCTCACTCATGCGTTACATTAAGAAATGCAGAATGTGTTTTAATATTTTGACATTGACAATTTAAAAACAAAGTATTATTGTTGTAATACTTTCAGGATAAGTAAAGAGGTCAATATTTAATTTGTTTCTTTTATTCTCAAGCGAACGGGGCCTGTCTTCCGGTCATCCTTGCGGGCAAGTCGTGTACTGGCCTGGGCCAGTGTGTGCCCAACGCTGAATGTTCCACGCCCGCTGGAGGGTTCTGCCAATGCAACGATGGCTATATCGAACTGGACATCAAAAGAGGCTACTGCTCCGCTTACAAGCTGCCCGGCCAAGACTGCACGAACACCGATAGGTGGGTTCACGTCGGAGTAACAACGGCATAGGTTTTGTGTTTAGCAATAGCGTTAGGCTCAATTGAAACAAATATTTGTTTTAATAGTTTAGCCACAGACCTATATTACATATTATATCTAGACTGGACAAGCATATCTTTTTATCTCTGAATGAACGAAAATGTGCACCAAATGAATGTTGTTTTGTGTTAAAGGTTGGCTGCCTAGTCGTGTGGTAAGCGCTCAGGATTGTCGTTCCGATGGTCATTTATACAATACAATATAAAATATAACATTAAAACGTTTCTCAGTGTGGCCATAAGCTAGTCATCCCAAAGATATATACAAAAACTCTGAACTCCTGGCTTGGATTTGACAGGGACACATAAACGTGTGTATTTCAACAATTTCAAGAAACTCCGGTGATATATTAAGAACAGAATATATATATTTAATAAAAGTAATCAGAATGGACTTTTATATATGTACATAACGCCATCAAATGTTGAGCTATTAAATATAGGCCTACAAATAAAATAGGAAAACTGTCTTATTCGGTACTTCTACTATTAGTCTCAAAACTCAGACCTCTGAAAACAATCACAATCTCTCAAGGGACGTCACTCTACCCCAACCAATGGACCAATGAAATAACAACAAATAAACCTAGAAATCGTTACCTCTTACACCCAAGATTCTATCAAGAGCCATCCATAATACAACATACAAACACAATCACCAAAAATACAAACACAATCACCACACACACAAACACAATCACCAAAAATACAAACACAATCACCAAAAATACAAGCACAATCACCACACATACAACACAATCACCACACATACATACACAATCACCACACATACAAACACAATCACCACACATACCAACACAATCACCACACATACCAACACAATCACCACACATACCAACACAATTACCACACATACAAACACAATCACCACACATACAAACACAATCACCACACATACAAACACAACCATCAAGCATACAAACACAATCACCAAACATACAAACACAATCACCACACATTCAAACAAACACAATCACCACACATACAAACACAATCACCACACATAAACTGTCGAATTCTTAGAAAACTATTGAAAGCCGTTTTCCAAATACCCGTCGTGTGTCCAGTTTCCCCTTTTGCCGCAGTTTTTTTTAACGCCCTGAAGTGTTGCTGGCTAAGAAGTGAAGTTGTAAAAATAAATCTATATTTGCAGTTACAAGTAGAAAATGTGTAAATACAGATCTAGAGTTGCAAGTGTGTACATATCCAGAATTTTGCTTTAAGACTAGCGATGAAACTTACGCTGACCTGCTAACTACTGTACAAAAAAACAAAACAAAAGCAAAAAAAAAAAACTAAAACTCTATGGCCATGTTACAAGGTCTTCGGGCTCGCAAAGACCTTCCTTCAGGGAGCAGTAACAAGGAAAAAGAAGAAGAGGCAGAGAGAGAAATTGATGGGAAGGCAACATAATAGAATAGTCGGGCCTGTCATTGAAGGAAGTTTTATCCAAAGCAAAAGACAATAGGAATGGAGAAAGACGGTCGTTAATACGGCCCAACAGACTAAGGGATAGGTGAAGGTGATAAACTTGTGATACTCAAACTACGACCTGCGGGCCATATCCGACTCCTTAAAATATATACCCACATTGCATAATGAGAACACAGAGGTTCAGTTTATTTGGGTTAGGATTTATTTGCAGTGAGGCAGCCAGCGCGTCAGAATTGCATGTTATGGACGATGGTCGCATTCCCCTGGAAGAAAAGATTTGGGCATCAGTGATCTAAATCGAAACTCAAAACCGCTCTAGGCCAGAACGAATATTTTGTCTAACGTCGACCATGACTGAGAGGAGAAATCTATTTAAGAAAACTAGATAGCCACGTACAAATGTATAGGTCTGTGATTGAAGACGATTGTGCTGAAACTTAGAGTAATTCCTAAACTGGAGAGTTACATAATTTGAAAAACAAACAAACAAGCAAAGATCTTTAATATTCTTAGAGTAAAGAGCGAGTTCACATAATCATAAGGGGTCCAATTTGATCTCTTCTCTTAAAACCTTTATAAACTTTAAATATTTATAAGAACTACGGTTCCGTGTACAGTCTAGATGTAATATGTTTATAATGTGTATATATAAGTCTGAAGCGTCACATTTGTCTATAAGCTAAAATTTCATAATCGATTATAAAACAACGCTTTTGAGTAAACAAGAACTATCTATACAGAATGTATTTTCGTATTACAATCATTGCTATTTTATATATAGGGCACGTAAAATGCTGAAGTTCTTTGGAAAAAAATTTATCCAGATATCGCTAAAGAAAAAAAAAAGTTAACAGTCTTTTAAATTTATTAAAGTATGTTCATTTTTGATCATTTCTATCGCCATGTAGCTACACATTAATTGTACACATTATGTCAACTAATATCGTATATTTGAAAAACAGATTAGTATCAGGCCATAATCATGGTTTAGTGTTTAAATTTCATTCTATCATTTTTATGAGAAAAAAAAAGTTACAACATTGCTTACAAAAGATAAATCTTTGTTTCTATTGCTTGTTCTTGGAACAAAGTACTTGCATACGTTGATACATGATGATGGTATAATCCTTGAATGTCACAGATCTTCATTATTTGGTCACTCAATGGCAAAGTGAAACCACTAGCCCAGAGATTTTTGTGTAATTTACTTTTAACTACAAAATAGAATAGCTAAAACAAATGCGATCTTACTCAGTATGTGACTGAGAACGTCTTCCCAGATAGGGCGCTCTACAATCACATGAAAAAGTTTTCCCACGAGGGGAACTATAGTCGTTCTACGACACAAGGAGGCCAACTATAAAACAATAATATCTCAATAATCTGGCAGCGTAAAGATAAAGAAGAGTGTTCAACATGTAAATATTTTTTTTCTGTATAGGTACAGCTCAGAAAGGAGACTTAGCGGTAAAACGCTTGGCTTCCGAACCGAGGGGTTCCGGGTTCGAGTCCTGGTGAAAATTGGGATTTTTTATTTTGGGATCTTTAGGGCACCTGTGAGTCCACCCAGCTCTGATTGGTACCTGACGTTAGTTGGGGAAATATAAAAGTGGTTGGTCCTTGTGACCTTGACCTCATCTGCCCAATAGGTCGTTAGTTCTTACGTTACTTTAAAGTTTAGCAAAGCGATAAGATATTGCATTTACGCTAGGAAAATACAATACATAACGCACGAAACGCTTTTGTAAACAGTTCAGTTATCATCTCAATAAAATGAACCCTACAATTTAACTAACTACATACACATCGTTTAGAATTTCCAAACTAACTCCACTTCGGATAGACCCTAATGCAGCAATATCCCATCCACCCCCACAGCCAAATGTGGCTGAACAGAGAATCTGAGAAGAAAAGACGTGACATCTACAGCAAAATATGTATCAGTTCAAAAGCTAGATCAAGACAAATGCGATATACGTTTACCTTGATGTGTATCAATTCTTTCAGGTCGTAAAATATGTAGATCGTACTTTTAACTACAAAATAGAATAGCTAAAACAAATGCGATCTTACTCAGTATGTGACTGAGAACTTTTGATGCACAATACAGTGGCGTACCTAAGCGTTTGGGGGCCCTGGGGGCCTTGACCTCTTTAGGGGACCACTGCATTTTGACATTCTATATCATGACATGAGATAATGGCGTAATATTTGATGTAAAAACAAATTTCGGACACTCATTTATGCCGCCACCTCAAGATTCGAGAATGGGAAATGGGAAATAAAACTTGTAAAAGATTCGATCCAGACAGAAAGAATGAGCTGATATAAACTTTTGTAATAGGGCTACAAAATATAGCAATAAGAGTTCGCTATGTACAATTTAGACTGCATCATGTAAAAATAAGACTAGCCAATGTGGAAGTATAACTACATACTAAAGGGAGTGTATCCACCCGCTCCATCAGAACTACGCCAGGTCGTCGCGAAGTGGGCGACTGCTGTCAATCAAAACAAGAACGGAGCGGTACAAAAACTCGTTCGTACCTCACTCGGTCAGACTCTATCACCGCCACTCATTGATTAGGGAACATGAAATGCACCAAGATACCTGTGTGTAGTCGCTGAATGAACTCTTTATGTTGTCTGTTGTATTTATATGTATTTTTCTGTTGTGTTGTCTTTATATGAGAAACAATCCTTGTAATCACAACAAATTTCCGTAAGGATCAATAAAGCAGTCTTAGTCTTAGTCTTATACATGTCTAAGTGCTCGTTGTGAGTTTTTCCTTGAAAATATTTTCAACACTAATCTGCAGGTGTGTGAATAACGCCGTCTGCAGTGACGCCGTCCAGGGAGTATGTGAGTGCGGGCCAGCTTACTACCCAACGAAGACAAACTGTCAGGCGAGAATCAAGCCAAACAAGTAAGCCCTCTGTCGAAACGCTTTACCATTTATTTTAACGCTCATTGTTCTAAACAGACGCGCTCTACTGAAAGCCTCACAGGTGACATGTAATTCATTGAAAGCTGTATCCCAATTAATACTGCTGAAGTTTAATCATTTGACAGCCACTTTTGCAGATTTAGTCAATTAGATAAAGATAGGTGCTTTACCTTTGGTACACGATTTTAAGGCACACTTCTTATTCTATACGCTAGGACAAATTTGTACAATTACTGATTCTTCCCTAGTGCTATTAAAGAGTGGAATGGGTTGCTGTTTCAGCCAGGAAAAACAATGACTTGGCAGAATTTAAGTCATTGATTATAACATTCATGACTAAATTGACCTATTTAAATGCCTGTAATCATGTAATCATTTTCTTTTTTGAAGTTACGTCTGTATTTTACAAGATAAGAAGATAAGATACGTTTACATCACAATAGACGCAGGCGTGAACCTTGCCCAACGTCATCCCCAGCTTTTCTACAGGCGGTTTAGGCTAAGAAGGTTTAAACCTACAAAAATTATAATCCTCGTTTACGAAGAAACTTTGAAATTTTTGATTAAAGAATACTTGTCCGTTACAGAATAAAAAAAAAATAAATGCACCACAAGAGGAAAATTGTTATCAAGAAAAAATGGATATCCAGTTATTTTGTATATCTACGGTGCGTGGAACACTAATATATGCAGATAAACATTACCATATCAAAAGCTTACATCCTAAAAAGCCCATTTTGAAACTATAGCTGCGAAGGTGATACAGGCCATGGTCTTATGTCAATAAATTATGATTTTGAAACAACGATTGAGAAATATTTAAATTAATTAAATATCAAGAAAAGAGAATGCCGTCTGGCTGTGTATAGTGTGAGTCTGAGACTGCCGTCATGATAGATTAGTGTTCAAACCCTTTTTGCCGTCATGTCCTGCCACTCTGTTGGAATCGGACTAGGAAGCTATAATCTTCATTTTCAAAAGAGCATCAAGGACTTTCAATGAAGGCAATGAAGTCAACAATACAGTTCTGCAGAGTATAAAAACAACTGAGTCGTCCCAATGAACTATTATTAAATAGAGCCTTAAGAACTTTATTCACCTTCTGTCCTTGCATCAAAGTATCGTCGTGCCTTTCTTAGTTTTCTGAAGTTTCAAGATTTTTTACTAATTTTTTTGAAAGTTAATTAACGGATGTTTCTTAAGAAGTAAACTCTCCTATTGATTTCTTTCCCAGAACATGCCCCGCTATTGATACGTGCATCAAATTCGCAGAGTGTGTGGACGGAGTGTGCCAATGTAATGATGACTATGTCGCCTGGGAAGAGAAGTGTGTTTTGAGAATCTCGGTTCAAAAAGCTTGTACCATTTCGGAACTGTGCACGCAGAACGCTGAATGTACGGGTGGAAAATGCGAATGTATTACAGGTTTGTGCTTAGTTAAAAGTGTCAGTTTATGGAAAGAAGAAATGAAATAGATATGACTTCTCCAGAATGCAGAATTTATTTCGTAAGAACATTCAATTTTTTAAAAACAGTTGTAGCTTTCAAAATGCATTGAAATAGAGCATAATTATAATTATTTTTACAAATCCTATATCAACTTACTCTGTCTGTCTGTCTGTCCGTACGTCCGTCTTTCTATCTGTGTGTCTGACTGTCTGGTAAAAAGTTTGTACATGTTATTTAATTTTATTTTATTATCAGCATTTTACGCATCGGGAGGAAAATGTAAGCCCCTTGTTAAATCTGAAGATGTTTGTCCCGATGGCCAAGGAACATGTATAAGTAACGCTGAGTGTGTACGAGGAATATGTTCTTGTAATGCTGGGTTCTACGCCAAAAACGGAAGCTGTTTTCCTTTGATTAAATCGACTCAGCCATGCGACGGGAAGGGACAGTGCGTGACCAATGCTGAATGCGTCAATGGAGTTTGCCAGTGCGACCTCGGCCACTTCGCCAAGAACGGGTCCTGCCCCGCAAACGTTCCAGCCACGGACCGGTGCGACGCGTCGGATGTGTGCGTCAACAACTCCGATTGCGTGAACGGGACTTGCGTCTGCGGCAGCGGGTACTTCCCGAAGAACGGGGTGTGCAACCTTCTCTTGCAGCCTAACAAAGCCTGCGACGGCGCTGGGCAGTGCATACTGAACGCTGAGTGCATAGGCACGGTGTGCACCTGCGAAGCCGACTTCTTCGCCAAGAATGAGATCTGCGAGGTAAAGAAAACCCCGACCACGCCCTGCCAGAACTTCCCAGGTGAGTGTGTGGCCAACGCAAGCTGTGTGACCAATGCCTGTAAATGTGATGCCAACTTCTATGCCAAGGATGGACGGTGTTTGTAAGTTGATCTGTGTAATATTCTCTAATTATGTATAGTTTTCATTGTCATCATAACATAATCTTAATCAACATAATATTATCATTAAAACATAATGATTATTAACATAACCTTAAAATTACTTAATAATATAATCATTATCAACACGATTATTATCCAAATTATCTGTCTATCTGTCTATTCACTATTCCATCCATTGATTCATCTATCTTTCTATCTATCTACATATCTATCTATCTATCTATCTATCTATCTATATATATATATATATATCTTTCCATCCATCCATCCATCCATTTTTCTATCGATCTATTAATCTATCTACCCATATCAACTTCAATTGTTTCCTTCATTAATGGATTTATTTTTTTATGAACACATAAAATCCGTATTTTTGAACAAAGTAACGTTGCCATGGTTTCAGGCTGGTCAACAATGCAAACCAGTCGTGCGAAGGCGGGATCCAAGGAGAGTGTACCGAGAACTCCGCCTGCCTCGCAGGATCTTGTCTCTGCGTCCCTGGCTTCTACAACCGGCTGGGGAAGTGCCAGCCACTCATCCAGGTCAAAAGCAAGTGCGAGGACATAGCTGGCGAGTGTGTATCGAACGCTGCATGTCTGGGCGGACAGTGTCAGTGTTTGGCAGGTTACTACCCTAAGAACGGCAAGTGTGAGGTAAGATTCCCAGAACTGGACGAGTCTTGAGTCAAAAGGCTGTTAGAAATTTATAACACGGTGGGCTATAACAGTATAGGAATATGGAGTCATCCCCTGAGGGACTCGGCCTCCTGCCTGACGTGCAGGTAAACCGGGGTTTGGCTCAAGAAGTCATGATCGTCTAGTACTTCTTAATGAGACATTTTCTGAAAGGGGAGGTTGGTGAAATGACGATCTCTCATTCCTAGCCTATGGGTCAAATCCTTTCCTTTGGTCAAGAATCATAATAGGGATTAAGCTCGACTCTTTAGGGATGTCTACAAAGCTTAGAGGAGACGAGGTGGATGAGCGGTAAAGCGCTTGGATTCCGAACCGATGGTCCGGGGTTCGAATTCTTGGGATTGAGATTTTTAATTTCGGGAACTTTGGGCGCCACTTAATCCACTCAGCTCTAATGGGTACCTGACATTAATTTGGGAAAAGTAAAGGCGGTTGGTCGTTGTGCTGGCCACATGACACCTTCGTTAACCGTAGACCACAGATACAGATGACCTTTACATCATCTGCCATATAGACCACAAGGTCTAAAAGGGGAGCTTTACTTTTTTAAAAAAAGCTTAGCAATAACACATTTTCAGTTATACTGTTACTATTTACATTTTGGTTCTGTGAGGCTTTAGCTCCTTATTCAAGCCCAGATTGAACTACACAGTTACAGTCTTAGGAAACGAATGAAGTGTGAAACAGACACGAATGATCTATACCTATTTCTATGTCTCTTTCCAAATGGTAGTATCGCATAGCCCACAGAACAGTTGAAAAAAAGACCAAGCCCCCTTGGCCCCCAAACCCTTGCTACGCCACTGGGTCTGATTGTGTAGTTATCTCAGGGCATGTTTTTAAACCAGTTTGACCCCAGTTTGTAACCTGGTTAAGAGAATCGGTGTATAGATTTTAACTTTTAGCTATATTTGATGTGTACTTCTATTGCTGGGTATTTTCCACTAGATCTTGTTATTTTTTTATGGTTGTAAAAAAAAGCATGGGGGGGGGGGGGAGGGGGGCGGATAGAGTTTTATTTCATATTAATTTCTCAAAGTTATTAATATAAATCTAAAGATAGTTTATAATTAACTAATTTTAAATTATAGACTGCAATATTTGCATTTTCTTTTAATGTATGGTTAACCCTTTAAGTGCTGAGCTATTTTAGAATGAGTGCATACAAAATGGAAATACAATAAATAAAATAACACACGCATCTTAAGGGTTAATTGTTATCTGATGATTGGTTGATTGATTGTCTAATGTTATCGATTTGAAAATCTAATTTCATTTGGTTGATTGATTGTTCAGTAATTGTGAGATTGTTGATTGATTGTTTGATGATTGATTGATTGTTTGATGATTGAATGTCTGATGCTTGATTTTCTGGTGATTTATTGCCTGGCTCTCTGTTGGATTGATTAATCCTCTGATGAATGGCTGATGGTGGATTAAATGTTTGATTGATTTGTTTGACTGATAACACAAGTAGCTGAACAAAATAAATATTTCACTATGCTTACTCCCCCAGCCTTTGATCAACTCTACACAACCCTGTGACAACACGCCAGGAGAGTGCATTCAGAACGCCTCTTGTATCTCCGGGGCATGTACCTGTAACAAAGGTTTTTACGCAAAGCTTGGCGGATGCAACACACTGGTCCCGGCCACGGAAGCATGTGACGGCACCCCAGGAGAGTGCGTCAACAACTCACAGTGCACAGGAGCGGTACGAGACTTTATGGTTACAACTTTTTGTTTCATGCCATTATTTGACTCATTTATTCTACTAATTATCAATATCAAGACAGTACACTTGCGGATGTTGGCTGTGTAAAATTATGGACTGGATAATTTCATTGTTTTTTTTTTTAATTCTGATTGTTAGTGGATCGCCGATACTGATTACAGTGCTGTTCGTCTGTCCGTATGTCCCGTTTTTTATCTAAAAATCTTAAAGCACTACTGATTCTACCTTCGCCTTGCTAAAAATAAATGCAACTGCTACATTTACATTTCTTAAAACGAACCTAAATTACTAGTTAAGTGTCTTAGAAGTGAAATCTGAGAGGGAAATGTTATGGTATTCGTTAAAAGAATTCAACAAAAGGAATTTAAAAAGTAAAATTTATGTTGGTAGGAGAATAGTAAGTCTATTTCTAATCCACTAAAAGCGTAAACTTTCCTTTTTAAAACCCATATATATGAATATTGTGTGCATTTACATAAAAACATGCATTAAAAAAAAGGTTTAAAAGGTAGTATATATGTTAATCTGCAACGTATTTGCATTCATTTTTCTTTAACACAATGTGTGTATACGACTCACCCGTAGAGTTTATGTGCAACATAGCGTTTTTATTTAGATATTTAAATATCAAACCGCTCAATGAGATAAAAAAGGAAAAAGAAAAGGCGTTTTGTGGGATTAATACGACCAAACCTAGTGGTACTGGTGTGGTTATTTGTATTTTGATGCTTATTGGATTAGCTTTGGCAAATACATCTTACTACAGTTGAATTAAATATCTTTTATCAGCCAATAACGTTCAACTCATTATATTTTGTACTTTTTAGATTTAAAAAAAAAATCTTTTCACTCAATTAAATTCAGTATGTAAATATTTAAAATACTATTTTTTAAACAAAGGTTATTTAAGATAAAGAATCGCACAATTAATGTCATATCTCTCAATAATGAAAGATTTGTCTCCCTTATTTTTTAATACAAAAAAATAAATAATTAATTACTTCAAATAAATTAACTAATTGTTTTTAATTTTTTTTTTTTTTTTGTTAATTGATTCGCGTATTGTCGTCGACAATGAATACTTGTGCAAAGTATCAGCTTGATTCGAGAATGGGGCGTGGAAAAAAACGTGTTAAAGATTTGACCAGACAGAGTAAGTTGATGTAAGCTTTGTAAATAGAATAGCGATATAGATCAAATGGAACCAAAACAAACACGTATTTAAACAATAAATAGACACAATTAACAATGTCAAGACGCCATTTTGAGAGATTTTTGTTGCCAACTAAAAAGGTAATGCTACTTTGCGCTTAGACATTTGATTCTACGGTGTTAAAAAAAAGTGTTTGAAATGTATTGAATGCTCAAATTTAATACTTCTGTCTGTCTGTCTGGCTGGTAAAATAGTTTACACGTTATTTCTCCCCCACACATTCTCGGATCAAGTTGAAACTTAACAATATTATTTGATGTACCTTACAAAACTTGAATAATAAAAAACAACAAGCAATTATTAATTTACCAATTGGTAATTAATTGTTTTAATTGGTATATAAGAGGGAAAAAAATGTTACTTATTGACAAAATATTTGTACAGTTATTTCCCTTTTTACGTTTTGTACACGTTTTTTTCCCCTCACTTTCCATTCTTAGATCAATTTTACATTTTGCATGATTATTCATAGTCGATGACAATACATGAATTACTAAATAAAAGCTAACAATTAGTCAATTAGTGGTAATTAATTGACGTTGTTTTATACAGAAAAAGTGATCCTATTCCTGAAGTATTGAGATATACCGCAATGATTTTCTGTTCTTCCCATTCCATAACAAAACAAAATAATTTTTAGAAAATATTTTTTTTTGTTTTGTATTTTGTACACCGGATGCACCAAAAACCCCCCCCCCCAAAAAAAAACAAAAAAAAACCCCAAAAAAAACAAAAAAAAAACAAAAAAAAAACAAAAAAAAAAACCCCAGTTACTTATAGATTTGTTCCATGCCTGAAAATTCCCAATAGATTTATGTACAAATAAATCAAAGCCAAAACCATAACATCCAAAAATGATTTCTCTAATGCTCTTGCAGTAATCGACCACTCGAGCATGTTCTGCTAGGCTTTTAGTAATAGAATATCCGTCTCTCTAGGTGTGCAACTGCAACGATGGATTCTACGCCAAGCTCGGCAAGTGTGACGTCATACGGAAAGTGACGGAAACCTGCGAGAGTCTTCCCGGAGAGTGCGTTCCATCAGCCGAGTGCGTGTCCGGAAAATGTGAGTGTCTCAAGGGCTACTACGCCAAAGACGGATCTTGCTTCTTAAAGAAAATAGCTACAGGTGAGTAGTGGGTGAGTTTGAAAACTTCCTGCCATTTAAAGTGCATATTTTGCGCGGAATATCATTTCTTAGAAAGGTTGTATCAACTCTGTCTCTCTGTAAGACAATACATTGATCAATAAAAATAAAGTTACAACGGAATTTTTTTTTCTTTACGGAAATGTTTCTTTCTTGAGGCTTTGAATAAGAGATTGACCCTTTACAAAACAATTAGATCAATTAGATACTCATTATAAGACATCAGTTAGGCCAGGTTCACATCTAACTTCACATTCACTTTCACCTATCCCTTG